>NC_059433.1:51470979-51830979 GCF_021028975.2 Sphaerodactylus townsendi | reverse complement strand
AATCCTAAGAGGCAACTGATCTCTGTAGCTGGGACATCTGTTGTGATTCCAGGTCCCACTTGGAGTTTGTTAACACCGGAAGAAGAGAAGAACACATGAAAAGGGGAGAAGCTATGGAGGCTTTTATGAAAGCAAAAGAGGAAATAATGGGGGTAGGGAAGAAATGTGATGCCTCCTGCAAGTCCTTATGGGTTCCCCATTTGTATATCACTAAATTTAACCTTTACTTAACCTTTACTTATCTTTCAAGTTACAAAACCAGACTCTCTCTAAGGAAAACACTAGATACCTCAGTTTAATGAGTTTCAACAGCATCCTTTGCCTGCCTTCCACAATGAGCCAATAAAGGTGAAGAGAATGGGAAAGACCTGCTCACATTTTATTTTATTTGAAATAAACACTCAAGCAATCTTAAATATAGATATTGGGTATTCTGATCACATATCATTTATGCCAATCTCTCTCTCTCTAACAAACTGAAGCCACCACAAACTGTTTCTGAAGAATACATTTCTTTAAAATAACATCATAATGCAAAGCATGAGAAAACATGCATTCTTTTTCCTGTAAGCTATACCCTAGTAAATCACAACCTGTCAAAGCACATATTACTTCAGAATAGATTTCTCTTGTCTCCATCAGGCCAATTTAGAAGCCCTCCTTTATCTTCACATCACAAGGAAACCACTCGTAGTAAATGCCACATGTATTTTCTTATGTTTTCCTGTACACTTAGTATGTATTAGAAAGACCTTGAAGCCATGTAATGATTGCTTAAAATCCATTATATCCCTTCTCATTTTACATCATAACTCTTGCAATCTTTTTATATTCCATGAAATGGCTGCCAGGCAACTTGAATACTGCAGCAGATTTTAATTCATCTAGGCTTATACTGGAGACTTGCCGTTAAAGTATTCAGCTACTTGAACTCCCACTTAGTATTTTGTTTATTTCCTCAAAGCAATTTTTAAAAAAACTTTTGCAACTTGCTGCATGAAGATTGTTTCTGATCTCCCAAAATTTTTGTTCACAAACAACGCAATTTTAATCTCTTTCAAACATTCCTTTACAACTCTGGATGCAGGAACCGGGGGCATAGCTTCCTAAAATGGCACCCAGGGCAAGTACAATGGTTTGTCCAGCCCCCAAACTTTACATGGAATTCAGGGGCATGGTGCACCTGTTCCACGCTGGGCTTGAAAGGGTCAAGCTTTAAACCACAACTTCAAGCCTGCAGTTTAAAGATCAATCTAGTCAGGCTGCACCCAGTGTCACCCTCAGTGCTGGGTCTGATTGGCTCCAGCTTTATACTACTGGCTTCCCACTTTACCTGACTTTACCTGACTTTTGGAGGTGGAGCATTAGGGTAGAGTCAGCAGTATAAAGCTGGAGCCAGTCAGACGCAGCACTCAGGTTGATGCTGGGCACAGCCTGGCTGAATTGCAGGCTCGAAGCCTGCAGTTTAAAGCTGAACCAGCACAGCACTGAACAGGCCTACTACGCTCCCAGACTCCACATGGCTGGGTTCAGCTTTCAACTGCACACCTGCCCCCTGCAGACTTAAGCCACCAGAACATGTGGCATAAGTCATTTTGAGCAATGGTTTTTTTTTCAGGAGGTCAGGGTTTTTTATTTTGGTTTTTTTGGCCTTCCTGGAGGTGGTTCAGAGGTAGTGCTGTCCCTGGCTTCTGCATGCTCTGGACTGGGCTGTTGGTGTGATTGGAGAGCTGAGCAGCAGCAGTGCCCAAACCCAGAGAGTTGGAGAAGTTTTGGCCTTTTCAATTGCCTTGTGCAAAGCAGACCTTTAAAGACCTCCAAAGCAAGCAGTGAAGATTCACCTTTTGCTGTGTGATGTTTTCCTGCTCTGCTGTAACAAAATATTTAATGCTAATTTTGTACAAAGGGTATTGTGTTTACAGACATGTTTTACATTTGCAGAAAATAAACAAGACATTTACCTTTTTTTAAAAAAAGAGGGAAAACCTACACGTCTGCCCCCAAACTCCATGTGGGCACAGTTGCTGGAGAGGGGGCAGCCTGACAAACGTACCCCACACATGATCTACTCAAGTGGCACCTGGAGTTCTAGCACCCTCATCCCCTCCCCCCTCATTACACCATTAGAGGGAACTTGCCCATTTGTCACACAACATCTTAGGACTTCTGTCCACTTGAATTGCTGCAGTAAAGCATACAACCAGTGCATCTCCCAAGGGGCTGGGAACAGCACAAGTGGCTTTAATATTAACAAATCAAATGAAAAGAAGTCGTAACAGGACCTATGGCACTACACAAGGAAGAAAATGAAATGGTTTTGCACACAAGGACTTTTAAAAGAGGCTTGAAAATAAGGAGCTACCATATACCAATGTCAATGGACAATCCAGGCTCCTGTCAATTCAACCAACAGAGAAGCAAACACATTGCCCAAAAGCTTTGGATCCGTATGTCTGAATCACTCATTCTTTTGCTACACAGGAATCATTGAAGAAAGATCTTTTGGGTTAAACCTGAATGAAGTGCAGACTTACACTAAATATCAAAATCTGAAATATAACAGAGATACTCTGAATTTTTGTGTCACTTCCCCCCCCCCCAATAGAATCTGCAATAACAAGATACCAATGGAGATGCCAGGAAATTTAAAGATGCTTGAAAGCAAACAGCATCTGAGAAAAACAGGATAAAATATCTGAGAGAAAACATTCATGTATAGATACACAACTGAATGGATGTGGTAAAAGAACATATATTTCAAAGTTGTGTCTTACCTGAACATAGTTGTTCAACTTTTGTGTAGTTTAAAGCTACTATATCATTCACCCATGCAATGATGTCATGTCTGCTCATAGTTTCTTGGGTTATAGAGGTAGAATACACGTTGACCGCCATTCCCCAACTGCAAAATAAAACAAGTTGGTAAGATAGGTGCTGAACCACACAGCCAAATTGTGATCTGTAATGGTATGATTAAAACACAGTGTAGTCCTTCCTTCAATATCAATGAAATAATGAGGTCTTCTGAAGATTTCTCATTTAGAAAAAATTCTGAAAGACCCCCTGAAAAAGGTGTTAGCCTTGTGCTTTTCTGCAGCAACCAACAGGGTACACAGTACAAAACATTACAATATGCCAGCAAGGGGAAGAAACATTGTGTAAGCATCAATTTTACAAACAAATATCAATTTTACTTACAAGTCATGCCATAGCATACAGTTATCCACAATCCCAAATCTACTCATTAGTAGTATCACAACATACAGTTATCAAATTAACAAATCAATTACAAATAAAGTCAAAAGTTTATTCTAAATATTCAATTGCACAATAATGTCACTAGGACCATCATGATAAGTTAGAGTAGACCCTTTTCCTGAAGGTCTCTGAATTGGATTCATAAGGACAGCACCTGCTGCTGGTTGGTTACCTTGTGGGTTCATCCTGTGTTGTATTATTTGGTGATTTTAATCCATCTGTGGGAACTGTATACATTTAGCATGAATTGGTTTTAATTTTATATGCTGCCTTGAATACCTCAGGGTAGAAAGACAGTTGAGATTAACTCTAAACTAAATAGTTACATTTGTTTTTAATGCAAGGTGCCCAAGATTTATTTTGTTAAGTAAATATTTTAGGAAGAATCATCTGATCAAAAAGTGAATTGGTCACTCTGGGCAGGTTTTCTAACTCAGGTGAAATTAATGTGTCAACCATAACCCCCTCCCATTTTTCCTGGATGAAGGCAAGTTTTTCATCTTCTCCTGTGTCACTGGGTACCCCAGTCTGATGAGAGACAGTTTTTCAATTGCATCCTGAAACAGTGTGGGGCGGACAGCACACAAAACAGTTAAGTATAACATAATGCAAATTAAAGTATTTCACAAGCATATATAATGTCTCCCTCTTAGATATTTACATTTTTTAGATATGGTGTAATACCTACAGGCAGCTCCAATAAACTTACGTCTAAATAATTATGAACAATTATTATCTACATTCTTCATAATAGTTATATCTGGAACTTACTTGGCACATGTATTGGTTGGTTTGATACAATATTTTTTTTTATTTTACTTGAAAAATAGACCTTGCAGATGTGTTAGGATTTACCTAAGCCTTTGGAGGTTTAATCATTATGGCTGCAGAAAAATAAACACTTTTAAAACTGTGTTTAATTTCATGTTATTATTTGCCTCAGGCAGCCTCTGGAAAATAATAGGTAGAAATCTCAGTGTTTATCTTTAAAAACTCCTGTTTCAAAGGTCTGGTGGCACCTAAACCCCATCCTCTTCTGTAGCTTTTTGGAGCTCTGTGAGAACACTGGTCTCCTGCTGCAATCTGACTGGTTTTCAGTAATTAATTTATCACAATCATGGGATCCAGTGCAGGGTCCAGTATTTGGCAGAAAACAGGACAACACAAGTATATATTGTACTGATATTTGGGGGGGGGGGGAGGTAGATCTGGGGGATCCCATACAAAAGCTATACAGACTTAATTAACTACCATCTGGCCTTCTGGAGCTGTTACTTTCCATGTCAAAGTAACTTGGAATTAGGGAGTTTTCTCCTTTGACTTCCTCACCACATTAGGGAATCAGCAAAGAAACAAGATGTAAGGCTGTTATGGTTCCCTGGCTCTTAGCCCACTGTGTATTAGTCATCCCACTGAACTCACTGCAGCCCTGCCTGGGAGACTGTGCTGGGCTACAGTTCTTCCACTTAGGGCCTGCCTACCCATGTTATATCTAGGCTGCAGATCTTATAAGTAATGGCCACAGTTCAAGTCTATAAATCTATCCCTGGTGTCCCATTTCAGTCTTGTTCCAGTTTCTTAGCAAAATTAATAGGGTATGGGACAGGGGGTTCAGATTCTAACATAGGAGATTCAAACATTTAAAAACTGCTGACTTGTTTTCAGCTTTCAGTGTTCTCATGCACTTTCTGAACCCAACCAGTTTTGAAAATACAAGAAGAAATAGATACATTGCAAACAATCCTAAACCCCAGTGCAAGAAATCTACATCTGGGCAGTTTTCTGTACTTCCCAAAAGCTGAACACATTGGCAAATTCGACAGGACTTTTCCCAGAATTGTTTTTGGAAGCCCCCCCCCCCTTCTTTCCTTCCAAAACCAAGCCATATACTACTACTACTACACAGAGCTCCCAAGAACATCTAAAAAGGTCAGAATAAAATGTATACTATAAGAAAAGTAACAGTAATATGCATGCCTATATATATATTCCTAAATGAAAGGACTTACTTGTTAAGAATAGCAGGATTGGATCCTGACAGACATCCTCTGGAAGAATTCTACAATTGTAGTTGTAATTTGCTCTAGACCTCCTTAGTTGAAGTACTATGTTAATAGAATTCTTTTTAATTTTACTAATGAATGACTCAAAAGAGATTCCACAGTTGGATTTCTCTCATTGATATCAAAAGGGTCAGGGCCAATAAATGGCAGGAGCAACTCAGTTCACAAATGTAGTACAGAACAAGCCCAATGAAAGTTACCTAACAACTTGCAGTTACCTAACAACTTGGTATAGTTTTACTTTTTAAAAATAATGCAAACAAGGAAGAAGTGGTAAAATGCTGTCTAGCAATGATGAAGCATGACAACAGATTAGATGGCCAAAAGGTAGAAAACCCCTGAAATTCGTCAGATCTTTTTTCAGAGATCTCTTCACTTTCTAATGATGGAGACTGCAGATCCCACCAGTGCTAGCAAGAAACTGGGAGTCACTGGAGAAAATCACTGCAGCTCTTCTCCTGTTCTCATGTTTGCAAGCGCTGCTCAGGAGTAGAACAGGAATCCTGCTTTCATCCAGGAGACAGAGTGCTTAAAACAGAGAGGTTTGCCCTTCCCAGGGAAAAACTACCAATCCATACTGATCCTGTACCCTGGCTGGAAGATGTTTTGACCTATTACTTCCTTGCTTCCTCTCTCTTTGATTAATGTGAAGAAGAGAGGCTTAATTTCACAATATTGTACTTTATGTCCACAATCATGTATGCATTCATACAGTTATAGAATGCCAAATAGTTATTATGAATCTTCTCTACCCACCTCCTCAGGCAGCAGTCACTATTCCAAGTGACCCTTATGAAGTTTTCATCATCACTATTACATCAGCCATCACTATCACTGCTTTATAGAAAGCATTTGCAACTGGATTTTCCTGTGAGAATAAGACAACCCAGTTTGCAAAGGATTGCTGAACTACAATGACAATGAAATATCCAACAGTGTGTGTGGATGCAGTTATGGAACATAACTGTATCTCAGTAAAGCAGTACAGTTTGCAAAAACAGTTGCTTAGTGTTTGCACAGACAGGTCATTTACATGTTGTTTGTTCACACAGTCTAGAAGAATGGCCAGATTGGTCTGAGATGATTCACCTATTGCTGGTTTTCATGTTATAGTTTTCAAGTGTTGACAATTATTTTTAAAACATTTCTACCCCACCATTATCTGCCTTGGATTTAAGGTGGTAAACAATGCAAGTTGCAAGGACGTAAATGATAACAGTCCAATTATCAACACTGGCTACATTAAAACAGATTAAAATACAAAATCATAAATTAAAAACCACACATCATTTAACTTACACACAAATTAAAACACACAGGATCAACACACAGCTGGATCTGCAAAACAATTCACCCTCCACCAAATATTTTCTGAAACAAGACTGCTTAACATATCTTCCTAAATGTAGCAAGGGAATAACTGACGATGGTTTCCAGTGTGAATAAATTACTCTCTTCTACAATCTACAAGTTTTTATTACAATGTATTACATAGCTAGAAATGTCAGTTTGAAAGGAGAATCCTTAAATAGATTTGAATAGATCCAGCTGCTGAAAAACAAAGAATATGCAAAACTGGGGCCAACTGAGTAAATAAACTCATTTCAAAAAAATCAATATATCACTTCTTACCACCAATCTGCATTCATAATAGACTGTATATGGGGAGTAAAAGCTCAGCTGACTAGGAACAAAATAACTGTCCTGCTGGATCAGAACAAAGATCTATCTAGCCAACCCAATATCATGTTTTTCACAGTAGTTAATAAGATGTCTTCAGGGAACCGACAAGCAGGAAATGAAGCCAACAGCCTCCCCTGAAGGTTGCTTGACAACTACTGATGTTCAGATGGATGCCTACCATCACAGTTAACAGACCTATCCTCTACGAATTTGTCACATTTACTCTTTAAAGCCATCTAATTAGTGGCTACCACTATATCTTGTGGCAGTAAGTTCCAGAAGTTAATTATGTATTATGAGAAGTTACCTTCTTACACCTGTCCTGAATCTACTTTGAAGATTTTGAATTTGCTTCTAAAATACAGAAGAAAAGGTTAACTTTCTCAGTGCCACCTATGTCTCATATCTTCCCACTTGGTTGCATCTCTTCTAAACTTCTAACTCATTAGCCTTTGAAGCCTCCAATTCCTTAATCTTTCATTGTAGGGAAAGTGCCTCTGATCATTTTCATTGACCCCTTCTGCATCTTTTCTAGCTGTATGATATCCTTTTTTGAGATGGCATTACCAGAACAGAACACAGTAGCCACATCATCGATCTATATATGAAAACTACATTATTGGCCATTCTGTTTTAAGTCCCTTTCCAATAATCCCTAACACAGAATTTACCTTTTTCATTGCTGCACTATTCTGTGTCATGTTCACTATGATCCTAAGATAACTTTCTGGTTAATTACCTACAGTGGTTCTGTCCCAGTTCTGTCTGGGTCTCATTAATGTTTTTTTTATTCACAAATTTCTAATGGTGTTCAGTTGCTTCACTTTCTGGCATTAATAAATGTTGACCAGGAAATACATTATATTTACAAATACATAGAATGTCCTCATGCCTTCTTTTAAAAAGAAAAAAGTTCAAAGTATTGAGCCTTGTGTAACATAAATGTTCAGTCCTTGTGTTATATTTTTTCTTCATTTGGGAAAAGTACCTTCAGAATGAATCACAGATCTGTCAATAAAACTAAAATGCAGTTCCTTGGTTAACCAATGATTAAACATATAAAAACCAATAATGGTGGCATTCTAAGAAATCTTGGGAAAACCTATGTGTGATATAAACCTGAGTACCATATATACTCGCGTATAAGCCAACTTTTTCAGCACATTTTTTATGATGAAAAAGCCCTCCTCGGCTTATACTCAAGTATATACAGTAATTCCAAGATGGCAGACGGAGCTGGGGCTGCTGTGGGGATCCAGTAAGCATGTTGCTGCTTTTTTTTCTAACTCACCAGAGAGTCATAAAAACAAGCTGTAAGGACAGCCTGCATAGCATTACAACTAGGGTGTGTGTGTGTGTGTGTGTGTGTGTGTGTGTGTGTGTGTGTGTGTGTGTAAAGAAACTGAGGCATTTCTCTCCTAAGTGTTATTGGTGAGTTGCATTCTAGATGAATACAATTCTGCATACAGTAGTTTACTGCCAAATACTGATGTTACTCCCTAGGGCCATTCAGGTTGGGAAAATTAAAACACAAGGAAGGCTGAAGCCTCCTCTCTTCATGCAAAACAGTTACAATTGAATCAAACTAATAAACACTCAAGAAGCATGGAATTCCCAGCTCGTGTATTATTCCAAATTCTCCAGACTGCTAGAGATTTAAAGGCCCAGGAAAAAAAGGGAAAATGTGGTTCAAAAAACCACTTCTAAGGACTACCCCTTTTTTCGGAGGGACAACTCAGAAATTTGGGGGTGTGCTGGAAAAACACACAATGAAATAAGTTTTGTTCCCCTTTGGAATGAATATAATGCTCCTAAAGACAAGGTTCCTCTCAAAATGTAGAGCATGAAAAAATCGAGGAGCTCAATTCAGACTGGGCTGGCAGGCAGGGATGGTACTGCTATATGCCGCCCCACCTCCTTCAAAGGGCTTTTCCGCAGTGCAGGAAGCCCAAAAGGTTAAATCTGGAAATCCTCCATAGGGGAAAGTGGAGTTATGCCACAGAAAAGTGGCATTAACTCAGAGGGGGATTCGCCCCCCAAATTGCACTGAAAGTTCTACTATTTTCTAATGTGCTGTGGCAAGACAGAGTGCAACAATTCATGTTTCCTTCTCAAGTACTGCATACACATTCAATTTTTCTCATAGATTAAACTTATACATTAAGTTTCCACCTTATAGAATGACCCGACTGAGAAGGTCAGGAAGGCCTTACATTTATGTCTCTCTACAAACTGTGTAACAGTTTGACAACTCTATAAAGAGGAATATGATTGTAGTATAATATAATGGACAGCACTTTATAAAAAGAATAGGATCGTTGTCCATTCCAGTGTTTACTGTGTTTATCTTGCATTGTTTCCACTTTTGTAATTACATTTTGCATTGTTTATGACACATCTTGTCAGAGTTGTCTCATGCTCTTTGTAAGCATTGTCCTATACGTCACAAACAATGCAAAAATGTAATTACAAAATTAGAAACAATCCATCTTGAGTCTCAGCAACAAATGCAAGCTATTAACAAAGTAAACAAATAAAACTGGAAGCCACTGTAGAGATAAGTTTCCCATAATGCACTCCCATTAACATTTCAGTTGCCACATTCTGTGCCAAATGATGTTGCTGAGCTGTTTTCAAAGGCAGAGCCCATTATAGTAGTCTCTTTTGCAGACTGGTTGTAGCTGGAAAGCTATCACAAACGTGCTCCTTTCTACTTCTGCTGTTTGCTTCTGATTCTTGTTTCTAAGAATCTAATGCTTGGCATTAGAGCACTAACCACAATTTAAACTGAAAACTGATGGAAGCAAATTGCTTTCATTGGTTCAAATATCGATTTGGAATAGTCATCTTCTGTAATGCAATAAGTTTTGTTTTGTGCACTTTCTCCACCTATAAGTGCAATAGCAAGTATTAATATTTTGATAAGACTTAGACCTAAAACCTAAATGAGATCTGCTAAAGCAGTGTGTCTCTCCAGCACTGTAGCAGGATTTCCTATAAACTCTAAATTCCTAATCTTCTCCTGACTGATTAATGTTTACATTTTCTTGTGAAAACAACAAGTGTTTTTGAGAACCAAGTAAAAAGAAGAAGAAAACAAAGAAAAAACCCATCTCAATCTGGTTAACATGCTGTCCACTGAATGCAGGGACGCTAAAATATATCAAGCCATATTTTATGTACGATTCTAGTATACTACTTTTTGATGTCATCCTAAATAGAGTTGCACCCTTCTAAGACCACTCACTTCAACGGACTTAGAAGAGTGTAACTCTGCTTAGGATGACACTGCATACCAAATACATTGCCCAAAGGTACTCTTTAACAAAACAAAACCTAATAATCACAGATAGTACAGTAGAAAGGAGATGGATAGACAATGCTCTGCTCTTGCAAAGCATTTGTCACTGGAACAGAACACTCCCCCTTGCCCTGAAGTCCACTTAACTCCTCAAAATGCCACTCATGGGACCAGAGGACCCTCAGGAACAGTCTAAGAGGCAAATCAGGGATCTGCTACAGGCAAAAGGAATTGGTGGAAATTACTCTACCAATCCGTTAACAGAAAAATTCAGTCTAAATCCAACCCACTGTTTCAATTGATTAAAGTGGTTAGAGACTACCTACTACACTTTGAGCTCTGTATTTTCCAGACAAAGAATATGCATTCAAACCACTTTCTCCACACTTATGACAGAGTGGACATCAGGGAAGGGCTATGGCTCAGTGGAAGAGCATCTGCTTGGCACATCAAGCTAACCAGGGTCAATCCGTAGCATCTGTAGTTAAATGGATCAGATTGTAGGCAATGCAAGCAACCTATATCTGAGATGTGGAGAACCACTGCCAGTATGAGTAGATAATGCTGACTCTGATGGACGAATGATATGATTCAGCATAAGGCGGCTTTGTGTGTTCATGATCATTTCTGCCAATATGAGTTATAAGAACAGCAGTTTTCAAGGAGGAATTCATACCACTGTGAAAAAGGACTCTTTTCTCAATTTCTCTTTTGAAATCAGTTGTCCAGCACTGATAGAGGATTTTGGACTGACAGCACAAGAATTCAGGAATATAATGCAGGTGGCAGCTGCCTGCTCTAGATGGGGGTAACAGTCTGTAGATGTGCAGTCAGGCAACTATAGTGGCTTGAAGCACCTTTTATCTGCTGATGTTGGCTACATCCCATCCTTGATGCCAGGGATCTGGCTACATGCACTGGCAGTCTCACAGAATGATTTCTGCAGAGCATACTGTGTAAGGTGCTCTGAGGAATGTTATCATACAAAATGAAGCTCAAATTGTTGTCTGAAAAGTAAACTCTCAAATTAAAAGATCTTTTTGAATTACTATTTGATAGATTTCACCATTCATATTTGCATTTATAGCTGAATTAATCTCATTCAAACTTGGAAGCAAAGCAGGGTCAGTCCTGGTTAGAACTTAGCTGGGACATGATCAAGGAAGTCCAAGTTTTCTACACAGAGGCAGGCAATGGTAAACCATCTCTGTTAGTCTCCTGCCTGGAAAAATCTATGGCCGTTTCTGCACGGCCGCCATGCGCCCCCACGCCGCCAAGAGTTCTGCCGGTGTGGGGGCGCAAACGCCCGCTTGCAATTACACAAAGCTGTGAGAGCAGGCCCAAGCAGAGGCCCCGCGGAGAAGTGACTCCGCACGCGCAGAGCCGCCTCGTCCCCCCTATCTCCACTCCACTCGCGATAATGTCTCCATCGTAAGCCTGCTGAAGCCCGGTGGAAGCCCGCCCACGCTGCCCTCCAACCCCTGGAGGTCGGAGGACAGTGTGGGCGGGAACCTGGCTTCCACGGCTCAGCAGGCGGCACGAATTTTAATATCGTGAAGTGGGGGCGGAGAAGGGAGACAGCATCTTCCCGGCGGCGCAGTTCGCACCGTGCCACCGGGAAGACGCTTCCCCCCCAACAACAACCCTTTAAAGGGTTGTTGTTTAGGGCGGCCTGACGCCACCCTGGGGGGGGCCCGCCCGAATCCAGGTCCCGGCGCTACTGCGCTTTGCAGCTTAGCGCCGCCTCGTGAGCACGTGCTGGCCTGAGAGCGGCGTTTTTTACCGCTTCCCCAGAGTCGTTTTTGGGCCGTGCGGAAACAGCCTATGGGATCAGCATGTCAACTGTGACTTAATGGCACTTTCCATGGCCACATTCTTGAACTAATTATATCATTTTATGTGAACATTATGCATAATTGAGATGTCTTGGACCTACATACTTACGGGACCGTATCTCCCCACACTGCCCCTCACTGCCCACACTGCCCCTCTGTTCGTCAGGGAGGGAATTTTCTGGAGGTTCCTGGCCCTAGACAGGTTTGGCTGGCTACCACTAGGTCAGAGCTTTTTCAGCCCTGGCCCCTACCTGGTGGAATGAGCTCCCAGCTGAGATCAGGGGCCTGCAGGACATTGGTGAGTTCCACAGGCCTGTAAGGCTGAGCTCTTCTGCCAGGCTTTTATATCTTGCCAGCCGGCCTGACAGAACAACGGGATCTCCCATCGGTGCATATTATTGGTTTTTATCACCATCTGTTTATTTATTGTTTTACTGGCTGTAGTTTTAATTGATGTGGTTGCTTATATTGTTGGTTTTATATTGTATTCAGTTATAGTGATGTTCGCCCCCCTGAGTCCTTTCAGGAAGGGCGGGATATAAATCCAAGAAATAAATAAACAAATAAATAATATGACTCCAATGTTTGTTTAAGATTTTCAGTTACCAGTTTACTAAATCAACAAACAAGGTAAATTTGAGACACTACAATAAAAAATTATAATTAAATTTTGATTCGGCAAAATCATCTAAAAAGACAGATGGGGAAAAAAACATTCATCAAGTTAGCATGTAACCAAATTATTTGTTGGATATAACCATCTAATAGCAATACCATTGTATTGGAAGTCTGCATAGTGCAAAATACATTAACCAGAAGCCCAAATCAGAACTATCGAAGATACTATATCCAAATACAGTATTAAATATTGAAATTGACATAAGTAAATGTTAACTTAATCAGCTTTAGCTAATGGTGAAGTCTATCAAATATAAATAGTACAGTTCATCAGCTCACATCCCTTTCCCACAGCTCTCATTTGAGCTACAGTTTGAAGTAACAAAGAACAATTTTAGCCAACCCCCATTGCAAGCACAAAAAAATCCCTACATCTCCTTCAGACAGCTGTGTATTCCAGAGGGCAAGGCTTCATCTCACTTGCATCAGCGAATGGAAAGAAGGTAAAGCAGCAGGACTCCTTCCATGTCTCACTTCCTGCATATTCCAGCATCTTAGAAGAATCTCTCCCTCTACTTCAGTCCTGCTCTGCACAAGTGTCTCTTTGTATATCAGCCATAGTCAAGGTGCAAACAATCTAAGGCAAAGGACAGCTGCCTTATTAAAACCTGCATACACAGTTAAGGATCGTCACTAAATGTGACATCTACTCTCAGAGAATAAACTAATTTTGGAAGCTAGTGGAGCTGCAGTCAGAATAATGCAACGATGAAAGTGTTTCAAAAGTTAGGGATTCAGCTTTTCTGGAATAAATATGTCTTTGGAGGGGAGAAAAGATTACTCGTAAAACAAAATAACTGCACTTCTAATTTTGCAAGAATATTGTTTGAAGAGAAAGATTTTACTTCAGCTACAACAGAAAACAATTATAAAATGTTAAATTCAAATATATTATATATATGTAAGTAGAAAAGTGAAGGTTTCAAAATGTCAGCTTTACTGAGGGCAAATAATTCTTTAAACGATAAAAAGTGATTTTGGGGAGAGAGTTTAAAGTGTTTCAATTACGTTAAGTGTCTCTTTAAAAAACCTGGTCTAAAAACAAAATGTGAGTGCAAACATGAAAAATTACTATCAGACTCTTATAACGCTAAATCCAAGTCTCTTTATCAAAATATTACACTAGAACCTTACTTTTCTCTCCTTTTACATAAATCAGGGCATAATATTGGTCTTATGAAGTCAACTACTGGTCATAAATATAACAGGCAATGTATATTACACATTCATATCATTATATTACATGTATATAAAAATTAAAACTTTTTTTGTTTTGCCTGGCAAAACTCAAATAGCGGTTACTAGCCATCCTTCCAGTGTTGTTTGTGTATGTGTTTTATGTATAATTTTAACTGTATTTTAAATTGTTCAAATGTTTTTCATGTCTGCTGCCTGTAGACTCCAAGAGTGTGGAAAGACAACATCAAAATGTTTTAAATAAATAATCAATAAATATACTTATTATCATCCAAACTGTAAATATTTAGGCTAAAAGGCATCAAGATTTACTTACTATCACATAAAAGCCACCAATCTGTCCATTAACTGTTTCTTTATTTACTTATTAATTAAACCCTTTCTCCAGGGAACTGTGGGTGGCATACCGGTACTAGGTTTTCCCACACCCATTTTATCTTCACAATAACCATGTACGGTAGAGAAGGTTGAGAGAGTAATTGGCCCAAGGCCACCCACAGAGCTTCATCACAACTGAATGAGGATCTGAACCTAGATCTTGAGGGTCACTTCCGCCATGCCAGCACACTGGATACCAAGAGAACAGTTCTAAAACTTTCTGAGCATTTAAGTCTTCAATCAAGTAGTCTTGTTCAAGCATAGATAATCCTTAAATCGATTTGGAGAACTAGAAGACAAGCCATCAACTTTTACGTTTCCCCTATGTCCCTCTCTCTCGAAGCATCCCTTTTAACTTTGTTTTGTACTAATCATAAAATGTCGTATTTATAAACCTGGACCTCAAAGTCAATCTGTTGCCAGCATCTGTCTCCAGAGCTGAATTATTATTTATTTAATGTCTGCACTGCCTGTCCAGAGACCTTGGAGAAAGGTGTAAGAAGGGCCCTTAATGAAGTCCATAATCCCCTCTACTGACCACCTTCAGTTTTAGCCTCTACTATCAGCCCTTGTAAACCATGTCTCCCACTCTGTCCCTACATGGAGTTTTACAAATTATTCATACAAGTCTGGAATCATTGTGAGCCAGGTTTACAACGGCATACACACAGTACTCAAGAGCCTGGAACTTTTTTGACCTTTTAACTTCAGACGACAAACTGAACAAAGACTAACAACTAGGTATTCCTGCTCAACTGAACTGAAAATGAGAGACTTGCGTGAAGGTTATTTTTTTCCTTCGCATTACCAACTGCATCCTCAATCTGTAGCACTAACTCTCTTCCATTTGTTCTAAGTGTGTGAGAGGTGATCGTCCAGAAAGGTTGTTACTGGATTCACCCAATAGGACCCCACAGGAACAGATACCGTATATACTCGCATATAAGTTGAACTTTTCAGCACATTTTTTGTGCTGAAAAAGCCCCCCTTGACTTATACACGTCAGCTGTATAAAAAAAAAATATTTTAGGCTTTTTATTTTGTTGGCCGCCAGGGGGTGCAGTTTTTAGGCTAGCAACACCAACATTTCAGGGATTTTTCAAGAGACTCTCCTGATGATACCAGCCAAGTTTGGTAAAGTTTGGTTAAGGGGGCCCAAAGTTATGGACCCACAAAGGGGGTGCCCCCATCCCCATTGTTTCCAATGGGAGCTAATAGTAGATGGGGCTACATTTTGAGGGTCCATAACTTTGAACCCCTTGAACCAAACTTCACCAAACCTGGGTAATATCATCAGGATAATATTTTGCTGATACCAGCCAGGTTTGGTGATGTTTGGTTTAGGGGGTCCAAAGTTATGGATCACCAAAGTGTGTGCCCCCATCCCCCATTGTTTCCAATGGGAGCTAATAGTAGATGGGGCTACATTTTGAGGGTTCGTAACTTTGGACCCCCTGAACCAAACCTGGGTGGTATCATCAGGAGGGTCTCCTAAAGATTACCTGAAATGTTGATACTGCTAACATAAACATTCCTCCCCTGACTAAAAATCCAGTTTTGAAGGATTTTAACTCTTGTGTTTTAGCTATGTTGCTGGTTGAGCTAAGGTTTTTGTACTTTTAAAGTTATTGTTGAGACCATATTGTTTTTGTTGACCCTCTTTTCCACTTACAGAGGTAGTTTACTGTTTTTCTTTGAAATAAATATTCAAAAACATTTAACCTACTGATGACTCAATTAATGTAATTTTATTGGTATCTATTTTTATTTTTGAAATTTACCAGTAGCTGCTGCATTTCCCACCCTTGACTTATATGTGAGTCAATAAGTTTTCCCAGTTTTTTTGTGGTAAAATTAGGTGCCTCGACTTATATGCGGTCGACTTATACACGAGTATATACGGCACAGGTAGATGGCACAGTGATGATGCACAGTAGATTATTCCTTTCACTAATCAAACTCCCGTGGGCCAGTGACGTCTCTGTGCTAGTCTGTCCCTATGCTTACAAAATAACATCAAGCCTAAGCAATTTTCAGCCATATTTTATTGTAAGTTAAAGAGCCCAGCTACTAGGCCAAAGTCCTTCTGCTCAGACAGTCACTGTGTCCCGCAGCAAAGGTTTAAACTGGTTTCCTGTTAATTTCCCCTGCTTGAGTTCAAGTATATGCACTGCTCAAGTTTGTTAAGGTTCTTTGGGATCCTGGCATTGCCCTTGATAGAAGGGAAGTTTTAAAACACTTAGTAAGGCACTTTCTACTTGGTTGGAAAGTTCCCTCAGCCAGTGCATACAGCAGATTCTGAAGCAGCTGGAGTTCTTGTGATAACAGATTCTGACAATGGATCCAAGAGAACATTTCACCCAATATATATATATGGGGGGATGGTCAGCTGGTAGTAGTTAACTGGTTGAAAAAACCTTACATGGGAGTCGTAATATGAATTGCTCCGGATAGAGTAATCAAAGCAAGGCAAAATTAGAGCCAAGTCAGACTTCCCTACAGAGTAGGCACATAGCTACAGAGAGACATGGAAAGGCGATCCAGGTAGGGAGACCATGGGGAAGCCCTTGAATGAAGGCGGGGAATAAATCAAGACTCTCTTGGCGCCTTCTACAAAGGTGAATAAGCAGACACATCACATGGGAGGTAGGACCCTCTACACCAGGGGTCCCCAAACTACGGCCCAGGGGCCAAATGTGGCCCCCTGAAGGCATTTATCTGGCCCGCCAGGCATGGCGGCAATGGCTCCATTCATGTGCAGTGGGGGCTCGAGGGAGAGGAGGAACCAGCCCCAACGGCCGTTGATGTGGGGCGCGGGTCTGGCGGCGCAGGAGGGTTTCCCACTGGGTTGTTGTGCTTGCAGTCGCTTGTCTGCCTTCAGGCCCCCCACAACCTGAGAATGGGGCTACCCACCTCTGCCCCTGCCAACAAGGCCAGCTGAAAGCAAACAGGGTGATCCCCACCCCCCACCCTGTGGGACAGGCTGGTAGGCGGCGAACGGGTCTCCGTGGCTTTGACTGTTGGGTCTGCTGGAGGGAAAACAGAGCTCTGGATATACCCGCGGCCTTCGGGGTCTGCCAGATCGGCTCCCTTGGGCTCCTTTCTCCCCAACCAGCCTATGCAACAAGGCAATACCCACAGGTCTGCTCTTTTTCTGTGACTGGCGTTGCTGCTTTCTAAACATTGCTGATCACAGGCAGGAGACATATTTGTGGATACTACCTCTATGTAAGAGTAGCCAACCTCTAGGGGAGGCCAGGAGATATCCCAGAATTACAGCTGACCTCCAGGTGACAGAGATCAATTCCTAGAGAAAATGGCTACTTTGGACGGTGGGCTCCCCACCCCAAACCCTGCCTTTCTCAGATTGCATCCGCAAATCTCCATGAATTTTCTGACCCAGAGTTGGAAACCTTACATGTGGCAACGGCTGCTCCGCCCTTCCCTCTCGGCTACTCCATGTGTTGCTCTCAGGCTTTCTGTTCCGCCTCACTCCCATTGGCATCAGCCAGGCTGGCGAATCGCTCGCTGGCTGCTAGGGAGGAAAGAACCCAGGAAGATACCTGATCCTGGGTTAGATGTAATGCTTCATTGGGAAAGTTCTGCTTTTTTTTACAGGGGAAGGTATTCCACAGCCTCCCCAACAATATTTGGAGCCCACCCTGTACTTGACATACTCTGGTCACTGTTCTAAAAATAGACCATGACAGAAAGGCTGAAAGGTGAAATCAAGCATTTTACAATCATTTGTGCATAGGAATTTGTTCATAGTTTTTTTTAGTCCGGCCCGCCAACAGTCGGAGGGACAGTGAACTGGCCCCCTGTTTAAAAAGTTTGGGGACCCCTGCTCTACACTCCTGTCATGCAAACACTGCTTGCCTTCAAACCAGAATCAGACACCATGATTTGCCAATCCAGGCAACACAACATATTGCCATTAATGAGGAACAGGAAATTGAGAGGGCACACCCAAGGAAATACTTCACTGCACCTCTAAGCCATGATTTAGAGGATGGTCTGAGTCCCTGCAGGTATATCAGGAGAGTAAAAAAGAAAGTCTTTATCTAAGCAGATGCAAATTCTGTAAAGCAATCAATTATCAACCATTGGTTCTTCAAGAATTATACAAATTAGAAATTCATTTTTATTTAAACAGACCTACCTTTTCAACAATCTTTCTTGTTTTCATCAATGCATTTAGAGATATGAGTAATAAAGCAAAATTACTGCAAAAAGTTTCATGACAGTTCTGCAACAGATGAAATGCATGAACTGTTTTCTTTTGTAAACCAATACGGAGGAAATAACAGGCTAATGGTAGCCTAATAACATTCTTCTACATCACAAATTGCTGCTATATTTGTTCATTTTCATAAACAAGCTTCCATCTCAGTTGATACTGGCAGCTGAGGTAATAATTTCATGGTGGGTGCAAATAATGCACCTAGGTAAAATATGACCTGATTTATCTACTGTCTTCATATCCCAGGTTTTGGATTATTCATGGATTTGGAATTGAAATGGTGCTCCCTACTTTGAAGTCCAGCTGAGAGCAAGCGTGGTGTAGTGGTTAAGAACAGGTGGATTCTAATCTGGAGAACCGGGTTTGATTCCCCACTCCTCCACTTGAGTGGCAGAGGCTTATCCGGTGGACCTGCTGAGTGACCTTGTGCTAGTCACAGTTCTTTGGAACTCTCTCAGCTCCACCTACCTCACAAGATGTCTGTTGTTGGGAGAGGAGGGCAAAGGAGTCTATAAGCCACCTTGAGTCTCCTTACAGGAGAGAAAGGTGAGGTATAAATCCAAACTCTTCTTTTTGTTGTTGACTTTGTTCAAAACCTAGGGTTGATGATGTTTTTAACTGCTACAGCAATCAATTAGCAATCATAGGTTCTTCAAGAATTCCATGAATTAGAAATTCAGCTTTAGTTAAACCAACCTACCTTTACAACAATCTTTAACTATTGCAGAAGCAAGAAGATGCAGCTGCAAAAAACACACTGTATCAACTCCATTTATCAACACTGTTTACCTGGCCATGTGGAACCACCCAATGGTTAGCTCAAGACTAAGCTACTCTAATTCACTTTACATGGGTCTCCCCTTACAAACAACCCGCAAACTCTAGCTAGCACAGAACATCACACCCCTGCCGCTATAAGGTGCTCAGCAAAATGTGCATACCACATTGCAGACATTTCACTTGTTATTGATTAGGTACCAGGCTGAATTCAATGTTCTATGTATCAAATGGTCCCTTTAAGATGAAATGACTAAACTGAGGCTATCATACTTTGTTCACATTATGAGAAGAAAAGAATCACTGGAGAAGGCAATAATGCTAGAAAAAGTTGAAGGAAAAGGAGAAGACCAAGGACATAGGTAAGGGTAGTTCCTGGGTTCAACTCCCCCCCAATTACATATCCAAAACTCTGCCCCCCTTCCCCCCCCCCCAGCTGGGCTCCCATCCAGCAGTCCCTTCTGCCTTACCTCCGGGGAGAAGAGACTGCAGTCCATGGCCTCGGAGAGCTGCTTGTATAAGCACTGAGGCCTGGGGAAGGTGCTCAGGGGGTGAGGCCACCCCCCACCTGCCCCTGGGGGCATGGCCATGCCTCCCCAAGACCCGCCCCCTGGCCTCAATGCTTATAAAAGCAGCTCTCTGAGGCCAGGGACGGCAGTCTCTTGTGGCCTCCCTGAGGGTGGGGCCAGGCGGGGGCGGAGCTGAGTGGGGCGGGCCTTGGGAAGGTGTGACCATGCCCCCAGGGTGGGTGGGGGTGTCGCCCCACCCCCTGAGCCCCCCCAACCCACCCCATAAACATTTATACCTACATCACTGGAGAAGACTCAACATGAGATAGATTAACTCTGTAAAGGAAGTCACAACAATACGTTTGCAAGACACAAGCAAAGATATTAATGATAGGACACTTTGGCAGACACTAAGTCAGAAGCAACTTGGTGGCACTGAACACACACAAAGATATTGGACCCACATACCTGCAAACATGCCCCCTGCTATTTTCAGGGACCACCATATAAGCAAGGAAAAACAGCATTCCTGTGGCAGCTCCCACATTATAAAAGGGCTGTGCGAGGGTAGTAGGAAGACCCCACACTTCTATCATTTTGCAAAATGTGCAAAGCAGAATTGTTCAGGAAGGCCTCATAAAAGCTGCAGTATAACAACTCTGCTCAGGTAGTGTCTTTTATCAGAGATAAAGTTTTTATTATAATAACTGTCTTGTTACTTTAAACAAATGTGTTTGCATTTTTGTTCTTTGTCTTTTTGCCTGTTTTGCAATCCTAGGCTTTGCTGTTACAGTCAAATGTTGTTTTACTTCATAATCTACATACTGATTGACTAAAAAATTTTTACTTCATAATACTAGTAATCCCCTTTGATTCCCAATAAGGGCAACCATAAATAAAAATGATGGTGCTTTTAATAATTTTGAAATTCTCCATCCAGAATAGATTGAATAAACTGACTTCACTTGTTATGTGACAAGACACTCAAGAACACTATACCCATTGCCCAGATACAGTCATCCTACCAGAAATGATAGTCAGCATTGTCCAAAACCATCTGGAATTAGGAAAACAAGAGACTAACCACCACTGCCCTGTATATTAAATAATGCAGTGATAAGTAAAACCTACACTTGTAAGTTAGGAAGTCATGGTATAAATAATCAAAATGGTTAAAAAAAGAATGTTTGCAGTTAATCCCTATCAATGAATATATTCCATCCCAACTAGTTTTACGCAACATTAATTTTGGAATATTTTGGATATCAGACCTTTGAAACTCTGAATTTTTACCCCAATTATGAAAGATTCCCTCTGAAATCTTAAGAACTGGGTGCAATAAACAGTTATCTGCATATTATGCTGATTAGGTCATAATTTAAATTCTGCTCAACTATACATGATATCCCACATACGCACACTTAAAAACTGATGAACTGATCCAATAAAGTACATTGAGCAAAATATAAACAAATATTACACCTTCATTTTTCCTAACACATGCAATTAAATATTTTTAACCAGCAATTTTATACTTAAGTAAGAAAGATGCACCCTGATCTCATCAGACCTCAGGAGCTAAGCTGGGGCAGGCCTGGTTATTATGTGGATGGGAAACCACCAACAAATGTCAGACTTTGCTATGCAGAGGAAGGCCATGGCAAACCACCTCTGTTAGTCTCTTTCACTGAAAACCCTACAGGATCACCCTAAGTCAGATGTGACTTGACTGCCCTTTACATACAGACAGGAAAGATGCATGTCAATGTCTCTCAGAGGAACAGGCCCAAGGATAAATACTCAGCAAAATAGATATTCTAGCTTCCTACTAAGATTTTTTCCCTATGGAAAAGATAAACAAAATATATTGAAAAGTTGGGTGTTAAAATCCTGATTCCCTTTTGCCATTTCCAACTAGAATTGTCCTTAAATATGTTGTTTTGAAAATTAATAAAAAAAGGAGAATAATAAAGAAATTTCTTAAATAGCTACACAAGTCTAAGAAACTTCAGTAGAACAGACTAAATTTTATAGGTTATTCTAGGAAACGGGGAAAAAACCTTTAATTCTACAAAGAATCCAAACATTATTGCTGCTTCACCAACTGAAAACATGGTTTAAAAATTCCAGCATCTGGTCTGTCTGACTGAACTGAAAGCAAACCCAGGAATACTACTTCTAAACAATACCCACATAAAATTGGCTATCCAATTCTCAGCTGAGCAAACACATTTGCTTCTTTTGTTCCAGTGCTACTACACAACACAGCTTTGCCAAATATTTTTGTAACAGTTTTAGGGACAGTTTCATTTCCTGCAGCTTGCTCGAGGGTATGAGCGGAAAAAAATGTGGTTCTGGGGCGAGGGAGGGGAAGGGGGCGGAAACATAATAAAGAAGACATGTACAACTGCATTTTGTTATTCTTGTGTTTGAAAGTGGGAAACCAAAAGAAGCTCCGCAGTCTAGCTGCATTCTCAGTTCTATTGTTATCAGTATTGAACTGTGCAAACCAATAATCTTAATAAGCTTATCTTAGGGAACATATTGTCAGATATGTTAATGCAAGGAAAGGGGAGGGGGGAACCCTGCTGCTGAAAGGTACCTGCCCAGCCATTAATCAAAAACGCTCAGAACTGTGACAAAGGATCTAACTACCATCATCCTCCCTCAACAGGCAAGAAATGCAATACAAATCTGCAAGGGAGAAGAAGGTCAGTGTTCCCTGCAAAACGGCATCGTCGACATGCGCAGACAAGGTGCTCTGTCCTTTCAGAAGCTGCTGCACAGCCCACCTTGGTTCCAAACCCCAGATTTGGAGGAGGAATTTTTTTTTAAGCGTACGCCTGAAACCCTGACCTCTGCTGTCAACCTTTTCACCAATCAGGGCGCGCAGTTCTTACAAAGCTCCATCAATCTAACGGTTTACCATCGCAGACTGCAGTTTAATCTAGAGGATTCCATTTTCCCTTCCACACCGCCACCAGACACCCCCCCCCTCCTTTCTGTTGGTCCCCTGCTTTCGCTTCTTTCGCGGTCCCTAAACGCCTTCTTTGCAAAAATGCAAGCTGATAGCGGCGCTGCAGCGTTTTTGCTTATCAATACGCAATACAATGCAAAAAAAAAAGAAGAAAAAAGGAGGGGGTGAGGAAGGAAGTCAAACCCCTGCAAGACACAGGGAATCTATTCACGAGCTGTTTTGTCGTCTGGACAATGCCAAAGGCTTGACCACCTAGCTAGACCACGCCGCACGCTTTGAGCGAGGGAGCCCCTCCAGATTCGTTTTAAAGCGCCGCTATTTTTATTATGCAATCGCCTGGAAGCCTCCACCCCGCTCTGCAGCAGTTCCCCATGCCCGTGTGTGGTGAATGTGTGTGTGCACGCACCCGTCCGCGCACGCACGCACGCCCAGCGGAGCCCGAGCCAAAGAGAGCCGGTTACCTGTAGGAACGCTCCCCTCGCACCGTGTGCTTCCTGAAAGGGATGATGGTGCCGTTATCCTGGATGATGTCGTTGTTGTTCTCGCCATTTGGGGACAGCGCTTGGGTAGGTCCGGGCATTGGAGCGCTCCCGAAAGGCAAGCAGCCCTGATCCTGTGCCGAGAAGCAGCGGCGGGCTCGCGCTCGCCGGGTTCGTCTGCTCCTTTGCTACGGATTCTGTCCGTCGCCCTCGCGCCCCCTCCTCTTTCCTCGCGGGCCGCTGACGTCACACAGCCGGGAGCCGCGCGCGGGCCACGTGACAAGGCTCCTCGCCATGGCAACCAGCTAACTCATCATAGCGGCTCGATTCACACAGGGGGAGCGCGCAGCCACGCCAGTGCAGCCCCAGAGGCACAAGGGGCAGGCCTAACATCTGGCACGTCAAAGACTTAAGTTTACGGGGCCCCCTCCAAACAGCTCCTTCCTCTATGATTTCCCTTTAGTCCCACATTCGAGAAATGCAGCTGCATATGCAAAGAGTCAGCTTTTTGCATTAAGGTTGTGCTTACAGGGTGGAGAACGCTGACCATTTTAAACAACTCCCCAGTTGAAGAAAAAAAAAGCAACCGTGCAACGTGGAAAGACATATGTGTTTAGTCCAGATTTAAGTGGCATGCAACCACACAGCAGCCACACTGTAATGGAAGTCTGATGGGCGTAGACGAAAAATATGCGACAAATCGTTTGGTAAATCTGTGAGGCTTAAAATCAGAGGGCTGTCTTTTTAAACGACCGTTTTATAATAAATCACGCTGGCTGAAGCTTCAACAAAGTAGGTATGGGGAGAAGTTCTCAATGGGTAAAGAGGCGGGACCGCACCACACACAAAGGGTATATTTACATCACTCTTAAATCATCTCTAAATAATAAGTTTTCAGTGGGAGAGCAATATACAGTTTCACCATGCTAAGCTCAGAGACAAGCAAAGATGCACCATGTATTTTTTAAACAGTCACACTCAAGCACACCAGTCATTGTTTGTCCTGCCTTGCTAAAAAAACAAAACAAGATCCAAGCCTTTTTTTAAAGCCTCATAATCCACCATCATCTCTGCCCCTGCTAATACCACATTATTTTTCATCTCTAGCTACTGGTATTAGTATCAAGGCCAGTCTCTTCTGTACTAAACCCAGATGTCAGCAATAATCCAAAGAGCAACAGAGCAAACAAGCTCTCATTTCTCCATGTTCTTCTTTCAGATGTAAGTTACTTATAACTGGTTCTGACCCTGGCAAGTTTCCAAATGACTTCTTAGTTCTAATTATACAATGATGTAGCTTTTGCTTTGATTTATGGTGTGTGTGTGTGTGTGTGTGTGTGTGTGAGAGAGAGAGAGAGAGAGAGAGAGAGGTTTTACAATGGCTTGAAAGTCTGACTTTCACATCTGCTTCAGTTCCCAATAAGCATTTCTTTTCCTGTTTCTGTTACAAACTGCTAGCAGGAAAGGGTGCTCAAAGAATGTGCTGAAATCACCTTGAAAAGTTCAAATACATTTTAACAGCCTCAGGACATTTACTGAACCTATGTGATGGCTTTCTTCTTTTTGAGTATGCTTGCAGAAAAGGGGGGATGGTGGAAGTAGAAGATGTAGCGTATTTTGCAAGAAGTTACTTGCATTACCATGTTAAGTATGTCTTCCTTTTTCTTCACAACTAATAAAGAACATCTATCAGTCAGGCTTCTTTGATCTCCAAATGCCCCGACATACCAACAGTTTTCAGCAGATTAACACGATGAGGTAAACAAATATTTTGTCTTAGGGCACATTTAAATATGAAGAAGCAATAATTACTAAAAGCAACTACTATTGTCTTACTAGTCCTTCCATCAAGTGAGCTCTTGCTTGAGACAGTTTGATTCAAATGAGAGGGAATATGCACCTTTTCTGAAAACCTGCAAACATGGTTATGAGCCAGACAGTTTCCATCATTTGCACATGCTGTTATAGTGAGTAGTCCTAGATGATGAAAGAATTTGCATTTTTCCCATGCTTTCCTTGTTACACAAAGAATTATGAAATTCTTCCAGGTTAATTAAATAGGACAGGATAGAAGTTGACAAGGAACACATGGAAAGAAAGGACAGTGATTTAAGGGGGATTGTATGGTCATTGCTATGTATACTTTCCCAAAAACATATGAAAGGACAACAAATGTTAGTATGCAAAAGCTAGGACCTTCCATGTCAAAATAGGAACTAACATTCTAGAAACCTATGTGGGCATTTCAAAGGTCTGTTGGAATAGAAAAAATCAGTGGGATGCTGTTATCTCCAGATACAAACTCCACTGAAATGTCAGAGACTAATATACTGAGGTGAAGTAGCTTAGTATGTTGAAGACACACAATCTAATGAAACAGAAACCATCCACTGCACTGCTATAGAGAAACTACAGGCCAATAATGTGACTCACTAATAGAGACCATACTGTTATCCATCAGCAAAAACTCTGAGGGTGGCCTTGAAATGGAGAAAGAAATCAAAGGGACAACCAAAATGTTATAGTGGGGAACCTCAGTAGTGATAAAGATATCACTTTTGGGGGAGCCGGCCGCTGATTGGTGCGCCCCCCTCTTGGTTGTCCTGCCTACATCTTGGGACTTTTATCATCTATGCAACCCACCGTTCTTCCCCCCTCTCTGGGGAGGGTTTTTATTGAAATTTTAATGTCGGACGCCGGGAAGTTGTATGTAATGTTGTATTTATTGGGGTTTTAGTGATTTTAGGACTCATGGAGCCTATTATTTATTTATAATTTTATTCTATTTGTGCTCTATTTATCTGTTTACTTTGTTGTTAAATAAATAAATAAATAAATCTATATCGTAAGTCATGTGCATTGGAATTGTCAGTAATGGCACCAGCTAGAGCAGTGATTCCCAACCAGGGTTCCACGGTACCCTGGGGTGCCATGAGCACATCCCAGGGATACCATGAGAACACTACCGCCGCCTTCTTTCCCCCCGCCCCCACCTCTCTGCCACGGCGTGGCTGTGGCCCCAACGGCCCAGCCAGCCACGGGCCTGAGGGTGCCTGCAAGCTGGTGGCAGTGGCGCCTTGGCCCCCTGTGTCACCTGGGAGTTTACTTGCCCCCTTGCTGCCCCCACTCATTGTGTTGGCACCCCTCCCAGGTAATGGTGAGGGTTCGGGGTTGGAGTCCAGGGCACAGGCTGGCCTCCGCCCCCAGACACCCGGCAAGCCCCTCCCCCACCCCAAAACTCCAGTCAGGCAAGTTGGAGTCCAGGGCACAGGCCCAGCAAAGCCTCCTTCTCCCACCCCAATCATCTAAATTCCACCCTCCCACACCCATACATACACCTTTCCATCCTTCCCCACACAATACTCACCTTCAACCCCTTCCCCCTCCTACCCACACCTTCCAATCCTCCCCCACCCTAACACTCACCTGCCAAATGGAAAATTAAAAGATAATTTTTAAAAGATTGCTAAAATATAAGAATTTATTTATTATATCATATGAAAGAAACCACAATGGAGACAGTTGGGTTGTGGGATGTCCAAGGAATGAGAGGACCTCTGCAAAGAGATTACAGAGAATCTGAATACCTTCTCTGCATTGGTTTTTATTGTAGAAAATTTTGGCAGATATCTAGGGTTGCCAATGTCCCCGTGGGGCAACTTCCATGAGAAGGGCCTGGCCCTTTGAATAGGCTATCAAATGTACAGATAAAAATGAGCCTGTGGACATCATATACTTACACAGTGGTTAGTACCATTGTCATGATTTGGAAGATGCAATAAACCAAGGATAAATTTTGACATTTGCTGATGCTGTTACAAACAAACAACAATAAAATAGTGACTCCCACAAGACTAATAGACACTTTGAAAATTATTAGGAGCAATATTGAGATAAAAACAGCTGAAGAGTGCTAGATGGTTTAAAAATAACATCTAAAACTGTCTTTAAAAAAACAAGCACAAAAAGAACATGAAACATTCACTTTACAGATGCTACCAGGATAGGAATTTCAAAAGGCATACACCAAACAGAGACTGAGAGTTTGAACACAGCAGTATTTATTAGTCATCTTGCTTCAGTATTCAGTAGCTGACTACATTTCCTGGCGGATCTGTTCTCAACAACAGCTCTTTTATTCTAATTTTATCTTTTAAAATTATGAAGGCAAAAGGGGAGTGGGGGGTGAGAGTTAGCTTCTTTTGCACATGCCCCGAAATTAACAACTAAACTGAATGCAGTCCTGAGAAAGGAGGGAAGAAATAATGTGGGATCCATATGGTCAACAGACCTTATGGCCTATCTGACATTTACCATTAGGACAAACTGAACACATTACAGATATACTTGCTTAATTTTGCCCACAATGCAAGTTACTTCTGTATCTAAAGTACATCATCCTGTAAGTTTACACCTCTCATACACATAGTTGTGTGCAAAAACAATTCCACATATGTAGATCCACTGAGAGAAAGTACTGACCAGAAACAAGTAGTCAAAATGATGTCTCTCTTGTATTGAAAATAGGCAGTTTTGAAAATTGTAAGTACAGTTCCATCAAGATTGATGAAAACCAAACATTTCTCGTCAAATATGAAAATCCATTAATAATTAATTCAATGGGCTTTTTTGCATTGTGATCTCCTTTGCATTCAGAATACATTCCCTTTGGGTTCGATTCCTGATAACATACATGTTTTCCCCTCTTTGGCAATCACCTCATCCTCAGATTAGAGAATCCCCACAGTTTCTAAAACTTGTTTAAATGTGGCTTTTTTATCTCCCTTAACAGGAAAGCAAAGGAGATGCATAAGCATTAAACTTTGTTCAGGTTTTCTCATTACTCCCCGCCTTCCCCCATCCACACTACAGCAGTTCTTCTTACTATTCAAGCCACCATTTAAAAATAATAAAGACTTTTTAGTTTAATGCTGAAATTGACATGAAACTGACATGGTCTAAGGAAATAACTCTAGCCCAAAGATGGCACACACCCCCCCCCCCAAAAGGTGGCAGGCAACCTCTCCAAATAAAGGTTGAACAAGAAAGAACAAGGAAGTTGCAGGCAAGCAAAATGGTGGCTCAGCTGGGAACACTTCACAGGAGAATCCAGTATGGGTGAAGAAAACAGTGAAGAAAACAGCCATAGTGAAGAAAACAGCCATGGGGTAAGTACTGCATGCATAAATGGCCTTCGAGTAGAACTCTTTAAAAATGAGGAATCTGCTTTTATCTAAAAATAATTTGCCCTCCTTTATATCACAAAATTAAATAAATTACTGAAAATAATAATACAGGAAGACCTTATTTGACCCATTCTTGTTACTACAAGAAAACCAGCATGCATAGCAAACCAAACTGTAGCCTGGCATTTACAAACAGAAGAAAGGAAAACCCTACTTTCACAAACACCATTTCTTCCTCAGGAGAAACTGATTTAATTTACTATTACAGCATTTTACATACAACAAAAGTTTTGTTGGAAAACTGTAATTAGTGGAATAGGATGTTCAATCATTTAAAGACTAGGGCTGTTGGCAAATGACAAACACTGGCCTTTTAAAGGCTCCAGGAAAGGAAGACCATCTTTAAACAAGCTTCAGTCAGTTTGTAATAAGAATATTAAACCCACATCCTCCCAAACATTGTTCTGCCACTGTCTTTTCAGCATTAACTATGATCAGACATCCATATAAATAGCAGAAAAGCAGCTCAAAGGAGATTTATGCCCCAAAATGTTCTGTGAATGGCTGCTGTCCTACGTTTCCATCGCTAAGCTGTCTAGGCACATGCTTCAGCATTGAGCTTTTACTCTTCGATAATTAAAATAAAGATGGATGACTGAACTTTCTTGGCACTTTGAAGGAAAAAGATAGAACCTACATTTAAAAAAAATGACTGATTGCAATTTACTGTTATTGTTTTTGCCACCTTGTGCATTTATAAAAACAGCAGTCCCAGGGACCTTAAATACCAAGTTTATTCCAGTATTATTCTTGGATAAATTGTCATGTCTTTAAGGTGTCTCTGGACTATGATTTTGCTGCTATAGATTACTATAATTAACCATCTGGAATAATCAGCTTGTACAAAGGAATGTTTAATAAACGTATTAAAGTACATCAAACAATTGAAGAGAACAAGATATTTTTGAAACAGTAAAAGTAACCTGACCAGGCTAACCCAATCTTATCAATGTTGGAAGCTAAACAGGGTTGGTCCTGGTTAGTATTTGGATGAGGGATCACCAAGGAAGTTCAGGGTCATGACATAGAATCAGGCAGTTGCAAACCATCTCTGAACATCTCTTGTCTTGAAAATGCTGCAGGGTCACCATAAGTCAGTTGTAACTTGATAGCAAATAGAAAGAGAGACAACCCTTCCTTAAGCTTTATCAAAGGCTGATACAGAATTGAAAATACATACCAGAAACTGGTCTGTTTATACAAGACTGCCCTTTCCCTACTCCTAGTAGGCAATCCTATATGCTGAGTCAACTGTGACAAGGATAGGTTTAGTAGCAATAATAGATATCCACTGACCTATAGTTGGACATAAACCTCTATATGTAGAACAGGAAATTATTGCATGTCTGAGAGTAAAATTAGTTCTAAAAAAACAGGAAAATCCTGCTCTTCTAGACGAGTACTTTTTTCCGAATTCTAATACAAAACTGGTACAGATGTAATGGCTAACTATGATTTACATCAGTAAGTGTGTTCAAATTTGAATTGGCTAAGACACTTTGAATCAAAAGCAAATCAAAGCGAGAATAAACAGGCCAATCAAGAAGACTGGCTTCGGGTGATACTGAAAAGATTTGTGATGTTCAAAGGGAACATGTGGGTTTTCCAAATGAGGATGCTGTGGGTATTTTCACTTGAGCTTCACAGATTTTAAGGTCTATACTATTATGCTCAAAACACAGATGTTCGGATTTTTTTTTAAAAAAATAGCATTTAATATTCTAATATTTAGTGTAAAATAATTCATTTATGCACCACCTTTCTCCTCAGTGGGGACCCAAAGTAGCCTCCTGAGATCTCTCAATGTTAATACAAATATTGCTTGACATCTCCGGTTTACAGCCAAATTTAAATTTAGCATTTGCAATATCTCAACAGTAAAGCCAGAAATTAATTCTCTTCTAGAACAGAATAATAAGATACTACTTTCCCTACACACTTCCTGTATCTACACAGCAAACTATTATTTTAAGATATGGTACTGTCATTTCCTGATACTCTTTTATGTTTTTTAAAGGTCCTGACATCAGTGTAGAACAAAAAAGTAACTTCCTTTGAAAACAGAATCAAGCCCCCTCTTTAAGCTGCTGATTTGGCTAGTATGGTCAGCAGCATCATGGGGGTGTGGGGGATGGAATCGAAGGAACCATGAAGAGGAAAAGAGGGGGGTGGAAATTAGAGATGAAACTGAGCTATTCTTTTTATCAGTATTCTCCCAGTGCAATGCTGTGCAGTTACTTCAGGCGAATCCTATTGGTTTCAGTTGGTTTAGACTAGAGAAACGCTGCATAGGATTGTACTGTTAGCTACAAAAGTTTGAACAGACACAAAAGTTAATATGACCTGCTGGGAAAGATGAAGATTATGGTTTATACATCATAGGGTATCATGGGAAAATAGAATTAAGTATACAAAAGTAAAAAAATTGTATTTCATTTTCTTAAGACACACAAAAAAGATGCATTCCTCTTAGTTTTCCATTCTATTTACAACTCATGAATAAGCCAACCAAACTTCTAAATTGTAGTGATTCATCTTCATGTTAAGTAGCATTCTGTGCATGCAGCTCTGTCTTCTGTCAGCAGGTGAAGACTTTTGTTTCATCTGCTGTTCCCTCAATGATTCCTTGATTATGTATTTTAGTTAAGATTTTAACTGGCCCTATGGTATACTTCTATAATATTGTGTTTTCAATTGTTAGTTGCCTTGATGGACCTGATTAGGCACCTGATTTAATAATATAACTAAATAACTAAGTAGAAAAACAGAACCATTACATCCCTGTTCCAAAACACGTTACTCTTAAGAGCACTGCTCCAAAATGCTTTACATTGGAGTACTATATAACAGTTGTTTCCAATCTTTTTGATTTGGGGGCCTACAAGTCCTAATGAACTTGGTATAGTGACTTAGCCTGGGCTGGCTCAGGGATTTTTTTTTTTTTGGTAACCTAGACAAACTATGATCTTGCAATAATCTAGTTTAACATTCCATTATCACAGTGGCTAAGCAGATGTTTTTGAAAAACAACCAACATCACACAAAGTGTATAGCTGCCCCTACTATAAACCTGAAGCAAGTGGCATTCCAATGTATGCAGCCTTTCCATAGGGAGGTAACTTTGCAGCCTGTAACTACCCTCTCCTTCTCCATTACTGCCTCTAATCCCCCCTAGGAGTCTACTAACTCCAGTAACAGTCAGGACACATTTTACTTGCTTAATATATGCAGTAAAGGAAAAAAAACCCAACTAATATATAGAAGACACAGTTTTCAGCAATGGAAAGGACAGGGATGGCCATAATCCACTGGCCTGCAATCCACTTTCAGAAAATGTGCGACTCAGCCACAATTAGAAACAGTGCTGTATAATACCATTACCCTGAACAACTGGGTATAACAAGATGCATTCTCTGTGGCTGCTCAAAACAACTACAGCAGTTTTCCTCTAAAGAACTCAGTCAGTAGATGTTTTAGAAGCACCACAAGAATGTATAATGCAGACTGCTTTCATGAGTCTGGATAAAAGTCTATGGATGGGGAAGGGCATTGGCATTATGCTTACATTCTAGAATGTTTTTAGGGAAACAGATTGTAACTAATCATTAGACCCTGGGATGGGGTGGGCAATAAATCTCAAGACAACAGAGGAAGAATACAACAGAAGAGGGAGCACAAAGAAACAAGCGAGCTGGGGGTGAATAGAACAGGCACTGAATTCAGCACAGTAGCAACAGCTGTTCATCTTCAAATACACTCATCTGCAGCACACAAGCCAGCAGATTTTTAAAAATCCAAAGTAAACAATTTATGGCAAATTACAAAAATTATAATCATGATCATTTGACCAAACTTAAAATAAATTATCACTCTCCCTTAACTCCATGACAGCTAGCATGCATTTTAATCCTGCATGGTTATTGCTGATCTTGTTGTATGTCATTCTAACCATGAGAGACATTGGACACAATGTACAGACCACTGGATGAACTGATATTGATCATGCTGTTGCCAGGGTGGCTTTGGCACACACAATGCCATGGTGAAAGCTGATCTGCCAGTAGGACTGTCCTTCACTTAGAAGTTATGAAAACCAGCCTTCTAATATGAAGTTAATCACAACATACTCAGAAGATTCTGAACAAATTTACTTTGGGACCATGGATATCCAATTCTTGCTTATATTATAGATGAAGAGCTTGAATTTTACATCTGCTTATGAAACTGACATACAGAGAAGCCTCCAATTACCCACAATATAAATATGTGAACCAAAAAAAAGGGGGAGAACACATGCAACATTTTCAGAGGTGTAAGGTGGCTGTGGAAACCTGGTTCAGCTTTGAAGGGAAAACCATGCATATCATCCTAGGTTCTCTGGAGGAAGACCAAGACAAAAGTGACAAAGCACAATGGGGAAAAGTAGTTTGGGATTGCAAAGGCAACAGCAATGCAGCTGTAAATGAACTCTACCCAGACACGGGCAAATGTGCCCCACTCCTCTGTGAGGTGGACAATCACTCCACACTATGTCAAAGAGAGAAAACATCTTACCATGTCATGCCTCTGAAGATGCCAGCCATAGATGCGAGCAAAATGTTAGGAGCAAAAATTCCCAGACCAGGGCCACAACAGCTGATTTGGGAACCCTCATGTTGTAAGATCTGATGTGGGGCAACTTGAGGAGAAACTCTTCTCTTCTCTTTCAGAATAGTAAGTTAAACTTTTTTGAGCATTATTTTAAAATTATATTCTTACAGCAGGTCATGCTGATCTTAAGACTCTTCAATCAAACATAGTTGGAGACCAGAGGCGGAATCAAGTCAGCTTTCTTCTCCTTATTAAAGCTTCCATCACACATTGTATTGTTCTTAGGAGTTCCACAATCCCAAGCAAAGACTTTTGTGTAGTCAAAAGGAACCCTTTGCCCACTTATCACTTGTGGAAAAGCTGTATTTCAACCTATGGTACTGCAACTGCATTCGACCAGTTACTGAGCAAGTATTGTACTTAAGATATGACTGTGGGAAAATATGTTGCAAATGTTTCAATTGTTGCAGACTGCAAGACATCCGTCAGGTGTCTAGCCTGGAAGTACAGCAAAGGAGTCATGCATGCCACAATTCTAAATAGAGCTGTACCCTGATACTACAATGGACTTAGAAGTAAGTGCTTTGGATGTCACTGCAAAAGGACAATCCTAAAAAAAAATTCTAAGTCTAGTCAATGAGCTTATAAGCATCCAATTCTTTTTAATATTGCTGTTTAAGAAATCCTACATCCTTATTTGGCCCTGGGGGATGGAGTCTGAGGGCTTTTCTGAACAGGTTGTTTACTATCTATCCTGCTGGCAAATGCTATTTTTTTTCCCATGGACTTACACATGTTTTTTCCCCCTTGGGTACTAGAAACGTTTCCAGTTAATGTTTTCTCTGTTGTTCCCACAAACATTTTTATTGTGTTTTGCCTGGTCCATTTCCAAGCTAGCTGCTCCTAAGCATATAATCATAATGATTGTTTATTTCTCTGCCCCACCAAATCCCTGGCCCTCATTCACACGTGTAGCCACCCAAACTCCCCCACAGCTATTTTCTCCTCTCCCCCTCCCCCATTTTCAGGGTAGATTAGATCAGCAGTTCCAAAATTAACATTCAGGTAGAGATACAAAGAGACTGGGTGGATCACACCAGCTCTGTCAATTTCACATAGAGCTCCCAAAGTTAATGTTCAGGCAAACACGCAAAGAGTCTGAGTGGATCCGTCCAACTTTGTCAATTTCACAAAGAACATTCTCTTTCCTTGAAGCAGTCCATTCTCCCTGTCATAAATTTTCCCTTTCCTTTAGTCAACCATTTTCCCCCTTCCCTTCCTCCATTTCCCCCTTTGTAGTTTTTTTAAAATTTTCAAAGTGAGACTATTGACAGAGTGGTGGTACAAATGGAGGAGTGAGTCCTAAGTTAACACTGCAGAAGTAAGAGGCTAGGCTCATGAAGAACTCCTGGTGTTTCACCCATTATCCTCACTCTGTACACTTTTTTAAAAAACAAAGACTGGATCTCTGGGGTTTTTAGGGAGGATACAGTTGTGTGTAATGGTGAATCATGCCTCTGTTTGTGGTACAAAATGGTGGATCAAACAATTTTGAGGGCAAACTTTCCAAACTGAAAAGGGCTGAAGGGAATGAACTGAATATACTCGTAACTGAGACATTCTCCAACACATGGTAAAAATGGTGCTCAGCTAAAAGTGCACATCAGAGAATCTTGTGGAAGAATGGGGGCAGTTTTTCAAAAAGAGAGCTATAATTTCAGTGACCAATCAAGGCAGACTAAGCTAGGTCACATGACATGGATGCATCAGCAATAACACACTAAGTCACATAATATCTAGAGTGCCTGTGGGAAAAAAAGAAAAAAATTAGGGTAATCATTTCCCATATTGTGGCTAATGGGATCCCCACCACCCCTGTGAGAGAATTGCTGCCTATATGGACAAGATGAAACCGACTAAATTGAACAAAAACAATTATTGGAAAGAAGCCATGAGGAAAAAATTCATGGAACACAACTAGGTCAAAATATGGGGTATATGCAGCATGAGGAAAAGGTCTGAATCCTTTTAAGGATTCCAATTCAGCAAATCCATGCTAAAATGACCCTTAGAAGTTCTTTAGATGAAGAATGGTGACTTTCAGCTTTGAAGTCTGAAATGTTCTACAACTGGTTTCTGAATATTGTGATTTTTAATGGCAGATTTGTGTCCATTTATTCTTTTGAATAAGGAATGACCTCATATAAGTGGTTTATTTCTAATGATGTGTGATTTCAAATTTTAATTATTTTTATTCTGCTTTCCCATTAAGGAAAAGCTAAACTATGTGTTGGTTTCTTATGGTGCAAGACAGCGGTTCCCAACCTTTTTTCACTTGCCTTCTCCTTGACAACCCATTTCCCTAAAATTGTATCCCCAAATTAGCAAATCTGTTATGCCATTTTTTCACATACCCCCAAATGCTATGGTGCATACCCCTGGAGGTACACATACCCCAGGTTGGGAGCCACTGGTGTAGGAGAAAACTAATGATATTTACATTTTTTGTTGTATGTGCTGTGTTATATACTTCATATTCTTAAAATGGCAAACCTTAAAACTGAGAACAAATATTTAATCCCTTTCCCCCAAATTTCATTTTCATTATTTATACAAACTGTACTTGTCTTTTCTCATCTCTGTGGTGGTGGTGGGGGAATAGAAAGACCACTTGCCATTTGAAAAGGAAAATAGTGAGTATACTTTAAATAGTGATATCTGCTTGCAACATTGAAAAGCAACCTTCTGACTTGTCGAAGGCTTTCACGGCCGGCATCACTGGGGTGCTGTGTGGTTTCTGGGCTATATGGCCGTGTTCTAGCAGCATTCTCTCCTGACGTTTCACCTGCATCTGTGGCTGGCATCTTCAGAGGATCTGATAGTTGGAAAGGAAAGCAAGTGGAGTATATATACCTGTGAGTAAAGGTCAATAGGTGAGGGCATCTGAATAGGAGTGACCTGGCAAGTGAGTAACAATGAAGTGTAGAATGTGAGTAACAAAAGAGATAGCAAGGTCAATAGGTGAGGCATCTAAATAGAAGTAGTCTGGCCTTTGTTCCCTTTGATTATCTGTAGTCATCCTGTGCCTGTGTGGAGCTGATTAGTCACTGTCTTGACTCTAGTGTTTTTCAAAACTGGCAGCCAAATTCTGTTCATTTTCATGGTTTCTTCCTTTATGTTGAAATTGTCCATGTGATTGTGGATTTCAATGGCTTCTCTGTGTAGTCCAGGTTGGTTTATTATGTGTTCTGCTATTGATGATTTTTCTGGCTGAAATAGTCTGCAGCTCCTTTCATGGGTTCCACTGACCACAAAGGTAAACTGATGAAGAAGCATAACCTACAAACAATCTACAGACCCACTAAGAAAATTCAACAAATGCTACGTTCAGCAAAGGATAGGAAAGATGCTCTAGCTAGTGCAGGAGTCTACTGCATACCATGTAGCTGTGGACAAGTCTACATAGGAACCACCAAACGCAGCGCTCAGACACGAATCAAAGAACACGAAAGGAACGACAGACTATTTCAGCCAGAAAAATCAGCAATAGCAGAATGCATAATAAACCAACCTGGACACAGAATATTATTTGAAAACACAGAAATTCTGAACCACTCTGACAACCACTATGTCAGACTACACAGAGAAGCCACTGAAATCCACAAGCACATGGACAATTTCAACAGAAAGGAAGAAACCATGAAAATGAACAAAATTTGGCTGCCAGTTTTGAAAAACATTAGAGTCAAGACAGTGACTGATCAGCTCCACACAGGCACAGGATGACTACAGATAATCAAAGGGAACAAAGGCCAGACTACTTCAGACTATTCAGATGCCTCACCTATTGACCTTGCTATCTCCTTTGTTACTCACATGCTACACTTCATTGTTACTCATTTGCCAGACCACTCCTATTAAGATGCCCTCACCCATTGACCTTTACTCACAGGTATATATACTCCACTTGCTTTCCTTTCCAACTATCAGATCCTCTGAAGATGCCAGCCACAGATGCAGGCGAAACGTCAGGAGAGAATGCTGCTAGAAGACGGCCATACAGCCCAGAAACCACACAGCACCCCAACCTTCTGACTCTTAATTATAACCATTCGCTTAAATTAAATGCACTGAGATAAAATAGCTAGCTTCTCAGGGAGCAATTGCTTCTCCAGGGAGCAATTGCTTTTCAGGGAGCAATAATTTTTGTTTGTTAACAGATCTCTATAACGTTTATTAAATAGTACAGCTAAAAAGCTTATACAAATTAGACTTTTTGAAAAGAAGCTTGAACCAGCTTTTTATTGTCAAAACAGAGTATCTTCCCATTATCTCAATGATCCATTTGCACAAGTGAGCTTCCATGCTCACTTTATGTGTATAATATCTGCATTATGATGTAAATGTGGGCTCCATAAAATGGCTGGATAAGTCTTTTGATGTGGATGCAAGCATTTCTTCCCATCCAACAGTTACAGATGTATACAACAGGATCTGGATTTAGTCCTTAGCAAAGACATTATATCAGAGGAAAAAGCAAAGAGAAAATACAAAATTAACTGTGCCTTTCTAAGCAGAGTGATATCTTTCTAAGTCCATTAAAAGTCAACGCATTTAGATGGCTGTAATTGCTTAGGATGGTACTGTGAATGTATTAAGCACTCTAGAAAAGAGTAAAATAAAACACAACTGTCTGTATAGTTTTATATTATATTACAACATGTGTATACCAGATAGTGCTGTTTCTAAAACTGGGATTTCTGATTAGTCACTTACTCTAATTCCCAGAGGATACTTTCTGGTTATAGAGCAGTGGGAAAAAGTCATGCAGAAATTCAGATCATTTTAAAACAATGCCATAAAAGGGCACTGAACCTATTTTATTTCTAAATTAAGTAAGCAGCTTAGAGTCATAAACAAACATTCTATGTATGTTAACAACCCCCTCAAGTACTCGTTCCCACATTTGATTAAAGTAGATAATAGATTTCAACCTGGCTAATAATTGTATTGTGCAATTACTTTTAGGGGAAAAGTGAAGCCAGAAATTTCATAATGTACAATGGGAATGGTAGGTCAAGCCTTGAACAGTACTAGTGAAACCTAGCCCATGCAGCAAGCAATTCTTCATTGAGTCCTTAATACACTGATTCAAGCCAGTCACACATAAATCAGATCGATATCATACTGAAGTGAGCAAGAGTTAGTCTGAACTGAAATCAGTGGAACTTAAACAGTATAGTATGAATTTTGTCTTGGGATTATTTTTCATTTCAGCACATTAACTAAACTCGTTCTGCAAGATCAGTTTCATATGACAGTGAGAGGCCATGGATGTGGGTAACCATTTCTACTACAGTCAATACAACACAGTTGCTTTCAGAGGAAACTTGAGTGTCCCTATTCAGTTGAACAGCCAGGGTCAACGGAATTAAGCAAATTTATATTCATAGCATGCAATCTCCCAGGTACACAAAGTTGGAAACGAGCTGTGAATAGCTCTTCGATCAAAAAGTGTGAAGACACTCTGAGGGATTTAAACTTTGAAATCACACCATTGCTGATTTATACAATCCACAATATGTTGGGTTGTCTCCTTTGCCTCCTGAAGCACTGAAGTAGTGGGAGATGTACAGTTTAAGGAAACTGAGTACCCATGAATTGAAGGAGATTAGTGAAATCTGTAGAGAACCATAAGGCATTATGCAGAAAAAAGTCACAGACTCCTTAATCTATTCAGGGAAAAAGTTTTATGTAGTTTTCTACTAGGTAAGATAAAGCAGTATTCAAACCATTAAAGCTTCTCATATTATTTTTTACATGTAAAAAAATCTATCCCTAGTGTTAGAAAAATACAATACAGATTTAGTGGTTTTTTTTATTGCATCTTAATTTGCATTTCTATTATTTTGGCTGTCTTCACATACTACTTTATAGGAAATATGATTTCATACAACCCTTGTTAAGTCAGTAGCAGCAAAGTCAGAAACCATACTCTCAGCACCCACTTGGTGGTTCTAAATCCAGCTAGGATCACACAAATGGAAGCTTTCCACCTCTGGATATGCATAAGAGTATGGAGCTACAAAGTTCCACTCTACAGATTCCTACAAGAACATATTTCATCATAAATAACTGCAGTTCATTTGTTAAAATATGGCAGAGTGAATATGACAGTAGTTTGAAGGATTGTATTTAGGGCTGGGAACTTCACTTCACTGAGTGGTTGCTGTTCCATAAACGGAGCAAGGTGGCTCAGTTGGGTGGCTGATAGGACAGTGGTTGCTTTTGAGGCAACACCACAAAAACTGTGTGACAAGTGTTGTGGAGCAGCCTGGAGGGCAAACACACTGAGAGACATAGCCTCAATAGTCAGAGTGGTTCTAGACCTCTCAAGAGCCATGAACCTTGTTGAACTTCTTGTGTTTGCTTCAAAGGGGGAGGGACCTTGGGGGCAGCCAATGAGGATGGTTCAGTCACCACTTCAGACTGTGCAGGATATGAGTCAGCAGAAGAAGGACAACAATGATGAGTGAGCCTGACAATCCCCCTTCCCTCCCAATCTGAGGTGACAGGAACAGCCATTAAGCCAAATGGTAGAGTCTGGAGCTTCCCTCAAGTCATTTGCTGTCAATCTGAAAAGTGGCTTTAAAACTTACTACATTATATGATAAAATGGTAAGATTTCAGCATCACAAGTAGATGTATATGTGCAGTCCAGTATACCTGTCAAATTCTGCAAAATGTAGCTGCACAAGAAATATAGCACAGAAATATAGCTACAACTCAAATAAAAATTCGGTTAACAATTTCCTGAAAAACAAAAATCTGCTTCCTAATAAAAACAACGAAACCTTGTACTGAAAAATCTATGCTAGCATTTATGAAGTATGTTTTAATATCTCGGATAATAATTTTATCAAGAAAAATTGAACAGACAATAGAATATTACAGAGAATTATCTGGGAAACCGTCTTGTTATGCTAAGAACAACTAATCCAGGAAACATCATTTCCAAGATTGGTTCTCAATACAGTTCTAAGTAGGCTATTGTAAGGACTGCTGTCTCCAGTGATAATGTAACTTTCACTCCACTTGTAAGCTGCAGCATTGCCAATTTTGCTGCCCTAATAAATGGAGTCAAGTTCTACAGGGACAATACACAATTTTTTTACTCTCACAGCCTGCTAAATTTGACAAAACATGTTTCCCTGGAGTATTCAGGGCATTTAATTCAGAGTATGAATGCAAACAGTGACTTTTCTCAAAAAACACCTACCCTGACAAATGCTTTTGCATTAATCCTCCAACCTGTAAGAGGACTTAAAAATAAAATAAAACCTGTTGCATAATGCAAATATGAATTTCAGAACCACACAGCATGGTAGAATTCTCTCTATACCTATCTTAAAGAAAGTGTATTAATTTAAAGTAGGGGAGATTGTTGAAATGGTTCATCCTGCAACAAACATCTCTTTTGTTTACATTTTCAAAAGGCTTTCTAAACATTGCCACCTTGTGGATATATTGTTAAATCTTAATCTTGGAGTGTTGTGTGTTTTCCAGGCTGTATGAACATGTTCTAGTAGATCTAGTAGATCCGATCCTCTGAAGATGCCAGCCACAGATGCAGGCAAAATGTCAGGAGAAAATGCTACTAGAACATGGCCATACAGCCCAGAAACCGCACAACACTCCAGTGATTCCAGCCATGAAAGTCTTCGACAATAAATCTTAATCTTCCTTAACAGTTATGTTTGACTACAAATTTCCTAAGAGAAGAAAAATAAAATTTAAAACCAACAGAAAAGGCTTGTTAGTCTGAATTGAAAGTAAACTGCAAAATGCATACAGTACTGGTAGATCTCTCTTTTCTTCAGCTTATTCCAGGGAAAAGAAAGAAGCATGTGAAACAGGTACTAATGTTTGAAATTCTTTTAAACAGAGGGAGTGGAAAATAGGTTAGGTGAAGCTAAGAAATGAGAGCAGTCTTGATGTAATGTAGAAACATCTGCCCCCCTTTTTTATTTATAGAGTTTCCCAATTCTTGAAACTGTTTCATCTCAAAATTCATGAACAAAGGCTAACCAGGGGAGGATCCTGTGCAACAGCCATTACAGAAAATAACTCTGTCACGGACAGTGGATGTCGCCCAGTTTGGAATCTATTGTTCGTGATGGTAAAAGGCATAAAATATCTGATGGTTGTTTGTTATGATGACAGCTGTCTGGTACATTCATATATTCAGGCAATAAACAATTAGGCAAATGGCACTATGTGAACTCCCCAACTATATCTTGTTAGGTCTAATGGCTTGCAAATGAGTATATATAGTCTTCAAGGGCTGATCAAAGACAGTTTTAGTTCTAGTGTATGATTTGCTCTGCGTTGCAGTAGACACATTAATTTCCTATACAGTCTTAAGTATATTCTTAATCTACTTTAGCAATGGAATAGATATAGGACTTACTTTGTTCATTCACACACTTTCCTTGATAGCTGGAATGGAGTATATCTTGCAGCAATTAGGTACTAGAAAAAAGAATATCGAAAATCTAGGTCAGTGCACAAACCATGAAAACAACATAGCAAATAATAAATTGTTTGTGTCTTTACATAGATACTTAGCTATAAAGTTACCACACTAGGTTTAAAAAAGTAAAAGAACAGGAACACTTTATTATAGTACCATAACTCAGGAAAATGTGTTATCTAACTGATACATATCCACAAAATATTCATTTCCAATATTATGGAAAGTCTGCAGTCTTTAAAAGGAGATCATATTCAGATTTTCAAGCCCTGTTTTTCACTGCTTCTTCATTATAATGAACAGGCCCTTGGGAAATGAATATGATGCAATCTTTACACAATATAGTTTACATAGATAATAGAAATCCCCCTAGGACATACAAGGGTGTCTGTCCAATTGTTACATCATGTGGCTTAAACAAAGTGTTATTTCCCCCGCCCCCCAAAAAAACCCTTCTCAGAGATGTTTTCACCAAAGTCAAGATGTTTTTACTCGTTAACAAAAAAAATACTGATTAATTTCATAAGCATAAAAAGGCTACAAATACTAAATCAATTAAATTCACATAAATCTGTTTAAGATTCCTGAGCCCACAGACTAGGGCAGGGGTACAAATATAAATCAAACAGAAAAACCCAGAATTGCTTCAATCCCAAAATGTAGGTAATATATTTTGGGGCAGGACTTGATAGCAAGCATTAAGGCCAACTGATGAGATTCATCCATCCCTTTTGACTGGCCTAGAAGGGTTGACAATAGGGTTGCCAGTGCAGCCTTGGTAAATTCTGGGAGATTTTGAAAGTGGTGCCTGAGAACAGTGACATTTCGGGAGAACGTGGTTTCACTCAAGCTCCAGATTCATTTTCATGTTTTGTTGTTTTCAAACTACATTCTGACCCAAAGTAAAATATAACTGTGCAATTATATTATAATCTTAATAGAGATAAAGATGAGTAAAGTTCACACAGGAAAAGCCAGAAAACAAATGTTTGAGAATGGTAGAGATAATATTGAAGCCATGAGTAAACACAAAAACAGCCTAGAGTAAGCATTTATCTTACACACTTCATTTATATCCCCATCCTTTTACAAAGCACACAGGACAGGAAAAGGCCCTCACATCCCTCCCCCCTTGCCCCACCAGTCAGGTCTCGGCAGCCAGAGCAGGCTGTTTTTTCAGCTGGCTACCTGCTGAAATAAAGTAAGTGGGTGGGGGGGGCTCAGCGGGGACCGGGACTTCATGGGGGAGGCACCCCACACACCCCTGGCCCACCACGCCCCCCTACTCAGGGGGCGGGCCCTGGGTGCCACTTTGCCCCATGTACCATTTCACCCCCCGACGCCCCTACACAAGCCCCACCCTCCCCAGGCTCAAACCACAAATCTCCAGGAATTTCTCAACTCAGAGATGGCAATCCTATCTGAGACTCACAGCTGAAAATGTCCTCTGCCACAGGACCGCCAATCTAACTCAATTTAAGGCCAGTATCAGTAGAATCTTATAGCATTTAAGGTATGATTAGGCATATATGGTATAATGGCAAAAGCCCCTGCCACTGTTAGTAACATAACCCAGCACTCTGTGTGGGTAAACTCATACCACTTTTAAAAAGAAAAATAGAGTTTTATTGAGAAATTTAGAAAGGTGGTTAAAAAGAGACAGAATTACAGCTTGGCAATAAAAGGTATACAGAAAATAACAAAGCTATCTCACTGTATATTCGCTGAAGTTCTACACAGCGTAGTTGTTCTTGAAGCTGTAGGTTACAAAGTTCTCTCTGACAGCAACACTGGGTTGCGGGGGGGGGGGTATAAAAAGGGAATGCTTAGCTGTTACATGATGTTTTATGGAAAACACTGGCCATAGTTTGGTGACCTGGGACTGCCCTGACTGAATCTTTCTGGCTTGAACAAATTGTCCCCTCCCAACCAGAATGGCTAGTTCACCCTTCCCAGCTGGAAGCTTCTTCAGCTGTGGTGAATGTTCTTAATAAAAATCAGCCTGGGAAAGTATCCTTGTTACCAAGCAACACCATGCACCTGGCCGAATTTGCAATTAGTTGGACCCAAAAGATTCTCTTAAGATGGATATTTTCTTGACATGCGGTTGAATGAGTTTGTTACATTATCCTGTTCCAAAGCTACCACCAGCACTTTGAACTGGGCCTAGAGACAGATGTACAGCAAGTACAATTCATATAAAACTGGGGTCATGTAGAATTCTCATGAACATTCCAATTGCCAATTTTGCATTTGCTGAAGTTTCCAAAAACTTTTCAAAGGCTGACACACACATTACAGTAGTCTAACCAAGACATTACCAAGACGTGTAACTGAGATTTAACATTTCCAGGAACAAACAACTGAGACAAGCCTACATTGGATAAAGACACTTGGCTGCTTCAGCTTCCTGCTTTCCAAAAAGCAGGACAGGATCCAAGAGTACCTTCAGATTGCAAACCTGTTCCTTATGTAAGACCCCTGTATTCTCCTCAGCTGAGACATCCCAATTTGATCCCCAATCTCCTCTGGTTTTAAAAGGCACCCCTTGAAAGCCTAAGTGCAATAAGTATCCCCAGGATAAGTTTCAGAGAGTGCATCTGGCCTGCCATATCCAGAACACATTCCATCACTAAAACATTTGCATACCCCTAGCTCCAAGACATGCCCCCTCCTGTTCTCACCTCTGCTTTGTATCTCTTTATTGATGGGGGCAGCAGTCTTCCCATCTGGGGAGGGTTTTAAATTTGGGTCTTGCTGGGCGCCTTTGACTTTTAAATTTTGTATTAATTGCTGTTTTTAAAAGAGATTTAGTAATATATTTGTATTGAAATTTATTTGTTTAGCTTTGATTTGTTGTTTAGCTGTATTATGATTTAATTTTGTTGTACATTGCCCAGAGCCCTTCGGGGATAGGGCGGTATACAAAACCAAACAATAAATAAATAAATAAATTATATTCCCTGCTGGATGGGTTGTTTCATCAAAACAATATAGGCCATTCCCAGCTAACAGTGTTTCTGCCTTGTCTGGATTAAACTTCAGTTTATTCTCCCACATTCAGCCCTTCCCCACCCCCAGACACTGATTTAGTGCTGAAAATCACAAAAATTGAGCTGAAAACTTATAAAATCTACGCCAAAACAAGAAATATTTATTTTATACTGTATACAATGAAGTTAGTTAAAAACACATGGCCTGAATTTCAGACTACACCTTTAAATATTAACGGAACATATCCCAAACACTGTTGATACAATTATGCCAGTGACCAACAAAGGATCATATACAAATAATGTTTCCATATATGATCACTGAGGAAGGTTGAACACGCCAAAATATGAATAGTCCTTTGTTGATCACTGACATAATTGAATCAACAACAGTATTTAGGATATGCACAATTTCCACTGATTTTTAAAGGTGTAACCTGAAACTCGGACCTTGAGTTTTTAATTAACTTTATTATAAAATAAATATGCTTATTTTTGTATAATTTTATACGTTTTCAGCTCAACCTATGTCGTTTTCTGTATTGTCTTGGTTGGGTTCTTCTTTTTGCCTTCTTGATATTAGATTGTTCTAGTGCCATGGCAGCAATGGGGACATCTGGGGCGGCTTGTCCTGGGCGCCGCCATTGCCGTCAACTGTTGGGGGCGTGGACATTTCGGGGCGTTTCGGTGGCAGGGCAGGAGGAGGCGCACGGGTAGCTTATGCCCTGGGTGCAGTTCCCCCTCCCTTTGTCACTGCTCCCAACTACCCATTCTGGAAACTATCAGGTAGGAAGGATTGGAACCCCCATAAGGCAGTATCCCCCTCAGACCCATCCCAAAAAGATACCACAGTCACTGGCATTGAAGGCCACTCAGAGGCCTAAAAGCATGAACAGAGATTAATTTGCTGCATCAGGTGCCTAGCAAAGATCAGACAGTATAACTGATGCATTTCCCATTCCACTGCCAGCAGAGGCGGAGTGAGGGAAACTCCGCCCGGGGTGCATGCCCTGCGTCCCTGCTGCAGCAGCGCCTGCCCCATCACGCAACGCCCCCACCACACCCCCTCCGTGGCTCTGCCCAGGGCGTCGCCCCCACCCTGCCCCATTGGCACTACACCTCTGACTGCCAGTCTGAACGGGGTCTAAAGCAATTTCATCTAAAAATTCCTTAAGATTTTTTTTCTCTGTGGAGACACAAGGCAATTTCCACTTGTAAAATGATAAATATAAGAATTTCAGTCCACTTTAAAGCTAAGTCCCTCATCTTAAAGGCACAGGAGTTGAAAGAGTGAGAGCACACAAAAAACATTTTTTTGTACTTGAGCAGATGTATTCGCCTTTCCAGTCAAACAGTATGTGATGGGGAAAATGGTACTTCGTAATGAACAAGCAAATCCACAATGCAACAATGTTTAAGAATTAGTAATTTAGTAAGCATTCACAAAAGACATATAAAGACACAAAAGACATACCCCCTTCGGGGGTAGGGCAGTCTAATAAATTGAATAATAATAATAATAACAACAACAACAACAACAGTAACAGCAGCAACAACAATAATAATAAAATAGCGTATGAAGAATAGTACGGTAAAAACGGTACATTGCTGTGCAAGATTTCACACACCAACACTGCTGTCTATGGACTGTGTACCGCTTAGACCTCTTTTCAGAAAACACACTATCAGATGTGTGGTAAGGGAATCAGCATACCCTTGTGCCTAGAGCTTACAAAGACAGCCCTATAAAAAGCAGCAATGTTACCACCTGGCATCAGTACAAACATAAAAGCAGTATTGCCTTGTGATCCATCAGGCATCTGGCACTGTACTGCATGTCAGTGATTAAATGTACCAAGATGTAATATCTATATGCTCCTTTATTTTGTGTGACCAGGTACATTCTTGCTTCTTATAAACAACTTGACTTTCCAAGGTACTGGTGATCTTTGAAGCTCTTGAATGGTGACATCTGGAAATGCACTGAGTGGACTGAAAGTGTCATTCTCCCATTTTCCTGTGCTCACCATTTCTGTTTGCTTCAATACATAATTTGACTGATTCTAAATGGAAACTGTCAGTTTTCCTCAAACTCCTACTCAAGTACTGAGACCTCGCCAGCACTCTTTCCCCAACACTTACACACTTGACAGAAAGGTGTAAATTTAAACTTCTGGGACACTTCAAGCGCTAAAAACTAGTGCAATGATTAATAGTCATAACAAGAAATGCTGAAAAGAGGAGAGCTCCATAAACCTCCATTTACAAAAATCAAGAGATGTACCAGTTCACAAAACTGGACCTTGCTTTCATGTTTGCTTCAGGGGCAACAAGTCAATGTTAGAACAAGTCAAGAACTTTCAGAATTTGGACCTAAATTATCATCATTCAGACTCCTGTCCCATGCATAGACAATTAGCCCTGAAGAAAGCCAGTACTGGCCTAATTTCTACCTTTCACTTTCACTCCACCATAGGAGGTCATTGTTCTCCCCACCTTGAATGTGTTTAATATAAAGGTGACAGCAAATTGTTATATGCCGCAGCAGTTTTGATTAATGGACTATCTCAGGAGATCGATAGTCTCCAGGCTAGACTCTTAAGGGTGATTCTGAAAGTTCCTAATTGTGTATTTAATGCAGTTCTTCTATTAGAAACAGGAGAACGTCCCCTGACCAATAAGGGCCTGCAGCCCTAAGAATTTCACTCAAGATTAAGATCTTTGCCCAAGGTCCAGGTTTATTAGGATTCCTAGCCCAACTCTTTTGGGGTATGATTTAGCTATTCAATCACTAGAGCAGAGTCTAGGGGATATTATATTACCAGATCTTTTGTTTTGTTCCCACACAGTTTATTCCCTGGCTTGCTTTCATATACAGAACCCTATCGTTGTACTAATTGCTTAAAGACCCTGTCTGTTCCTCATCAACTCAGTCCTGTGTCCATTTTCTGCTAGAAGCTAAAAGTGGCAGGATTACATTGGAGTTAGCAAAATTTTTGGCGGAGGTATTTAGATTGAAAAGCCAGAGAACCTTGGATGTTGATTCTTAGTGTAAATAGTTTTGTATTAATAGTTTGTCTCCAGTGCAAGTTTATAAAATTTATTTGCTGTTCAGCTATTTGACCAGCATTATATTTTATGATTTGTACATGGTTATTTTAATTGTACAGGTCAGTAGACCATAATGAATTTATTATTAACAAGTTAACATGTTAGAATGATTACAAACATGTCACCTCCAAGCTGCTTTTCTCTTAATGTGTAGGATCTTCACGAAGGGTGAATTCTCACAATGTAAAAAGTGTGAAGAGGCCACTTGTAGTGGACATCCTGACTTAACAAAACATGTTATATACCTTACTAAATCAAGATTTTACATTAAAATAAATTCCATGCCAATCCAAATTACCTATGTTTGTTAGTTTAACCATTAAAACATTGAGCAGAAACTTTCATCAGCAAAATAGGAAACTATTCACTGCAGAAAACAGATTTTTAGGGAATTTTAGCACCACGCTACTCATGCACTTTAGTGGACACTCTTTCTAAAGACCTTAATCTTCAGTGCCATGGATGCTGCTTTTCATCTCTCACTGAGCTTGACAAGCATTCATCCTAACCACTATCCGCTGAGCCTTCTCATCTTCAATTGATTTCATGGTAAGTTAAGTGCTTGCAGTACCTAACATGACCAAGATCTATATAGAATTCACTCAAGGCTATGGGAATCACAGTCATACTATCTAAACACAGTTCCAAAGCTTTCATGAGTAAGTGATGATATCAACAGGAATATGAAGCCTTTGAAATATCAGATAATGCACCATAAATCAGAACCATAGCGGGAAGGAAACACAGTAAGCAGAACAAGTATTTTACCTAGTGGTTTTGATATTACAGGAGACAGTCTTTTGTAACTATATCAGGTGTGTGCAGAGCCTTCAGTGATTTTCATATTACAATACTGGCTTAAAGAAGTTACTCCTTAGTCTATTGGAACATCACTGAATAAATCCTTCACAATATATTTGCTATCAAATATCTTGTGCCAACACCCTTAAATGTGTTTTAGCCACAAGAAAGTCAGTTCAGGGACAATTCAAAGTCACAAGGACTCAGAGATTGTTTAACTGAACGCAACGCTAATTTCCTGGAATATCAGTATGGAAGAATCCTGCCCTCAAATCCTTTTACCTTAACTAGTGCACAGTCCAAGTGGTTCAAGAATCCATCGAAATGCGTATGTCTTTTTAAAAATCACAACGCTTTCTCTGAAGCTCCATTCAAGTGTGCTTATTTCTTTCGGGACAGAAATCAATGCCATTTTTCTAGAGAACCTGCTCAATGTGTTTTATTTTTTTAATATAACATGAACACACATATTCAGGCAAACAACTTCATGGAAAAACAGGAAGATACAATAGCTGTATATATAGGAACAACCACGTCTATGATGGCAGCTGTAATTCAATGTGGATGGAGAGGGACTACTGATTTAAATGATACATTTCTGTTTTCACTATTATTCTGCTGTAAAGAACAGGAGAGATACTTGAAGGCAGCTAATTTGGAAATGGTGACAGTTTTTAGAAATGTATGTTCTCCATCTGGTTTCAAGACACAGAAAACAAAACAAAAAATACAGGTAAAAAAATATAAAAGCAAGCATTTTATGAAAACACTGCCAATCCCAGCAATTGCAGTGTTAACAGATCTTCTCCATCATGAAGCCTGTAAATGCACTTAGTGGGAAGGGAGGAGAATGCCTCAACAGATTCCTATTTTAAGAAGTGTGCTACTGTCAATAATTAATCTCAGATTTAAACCAATAAACGGATCTGGGAGTCTTAGTAGATCAGAAGTGAAATTTGAGTCAACAGAGTGATGTGCCAGTTAATGAATCAATAGGAATATAGTATAGATCAAGGACTATAGATCAAGGGACATAATAGTACCACTCTATTCTGCATTGGTCACACCTCACCTGTAATACTGTGTCCAATTCTGGGCACCACAATTCAAAAGGGATATTGACAAGTTGGAGTATGTCCAGAGTAGGGTGACCAAAATGGTAAAAGGTTTGGAATCGATGCCTTATGAAGAGAGACTATGTTTGCTGAGTGTGTTTTGTCTGGAGGAGAGAAGGTTAAGGGGTGACATGATAGCCATGTTTAAATATTTGAAGGGATGCCATGTTGAAGAGGGAGCAAGCTTGTTTTCTGCTGCTCCAGAGACTGGGGCAAGGAGTAATGGATTCAAACTACAAGAAAACAGATTCCACCTAAACATTAGGAAGAACTTCCTGATGGTAAGGGCTGTTAGACTGTGGAATACACTGCCTCAGAGGGTAGTAGAATCTCTTTCTTTAGAGGTTTTTAAACAGTGGCTAGATGGCCATTTGTTGGGAGTTCTTTGATTGTGTGTTCCTGCATGGCAGGAGGTTGGACTGGATGGCACTTGTGGTCTCTTCCAACTCTATGATTCTATGAACAATTTTGTTGTAGCTAAGATAGCCAGACCTATTTTACAGATAAGAACCTGCTCTTGACAGTTTGCCCACTGATTTTTACCAGCTCTAAACTGAAGATTACCACTAAACCCAACACATTTACTTATATACCAGTACAGTAGAAATACAGTAAGGAATTGTAACTATTTTAATAACTTTTCTATATTTGAAATAATGGTATTCAACAGGTATTAGAATGCTGCCACCCACAAGGAATGGACTGCTTTCTAATAAGTCATATCCTTTCAAGCAGAAGTAATATGAGCCCTAATTTGGCCAAACATTTCTGGACTCCAAGAGTCATCAGTGTTTTAGCTTTTGTCATTTTGCAACTTTATCATAGAAGACTTACCTCGAAAACCCTAATATGAGACAATCACAGAAGAATACTATCTTTTTTACCACATTTATTTGCTGGTGGAAGGCTGCTGTTCTAAGGTATCAAATTCAACAAGCCCCTGGAATAGCAGGTTCATTAAACTTTAGAATGCAGATTTATGAGAGATCTGCAGTTTGCCATGTCATTGAAAATTCATGCAAATTTTAAGTGTATGATAAAAAACTGACTAGATAAGGAAATTTGGCTCAAACACAGGCCTGAAATAAAGTACTGGGCTCTCAGCCAGAGATTATCACTTTCAAAGCTACTGAAATGTCGACATTTAAGAGTACAAGTCATGCATATCAACTATCACAGCCAGTTACACAGACTGGTATCCAGTGGAAATAACTGTCAATGTCCAATTTAAAAGAATTACAAACAGAACAGTGGTTCAGTTATGGTGAACGTAAACTGAAATGAACATTCATTTTATTTCCACAATAAAGCCAATAAAGATGTTTTATCACACAAATTCAGTAAACCTAAGTACAAGAGACTATTGCAACCTACCACTTTGCCACCATAAGTTAAATGTGAATTGACAAGTTTAAAAAAAGTTATTTTTAATAATTGGGAATTGGGAATTATTTTTTTTAAAATAGGGATGTACCTTTTCAGGGAAAAAAATAGACCTATGTTCAGATGTAAATCCCAATATTTCAATGTGGCTTACACATGCACAGGATTGCAGCCTGACTATAGAAACTTATCTGAAAATGTTTGGAATTATTCTTTGCCTCTAGAAGCAAGTATAAAATAATATATGTCATTTTTTTGGGCTCAGGCCAATCTTTTTAAAAGAAATGATAAGGTCTTGGAACATGAGATTAACATGCAAGCTAGGAATGTCTTTTTTCTCCATTCAGTCTAACCTTTTTAGCTAGTTTTATTTTACGTGAGAATGCAGTTAAGATGCTGCACCAGTAGCACCTTTTCCCTGCTAGATTTGCAAAGATCTATAAACAGCACATGGTAACTGCTGCCATTATTGGGGGGGGGGGGGGACACTGACTGTATTCACGTGTGGTGGAAGTGTGAAAGGGCACAAAGCTCTTGGTCTAGGACCAGGATTATGCTTTCTAGGAACATTCAATATGAAGTAGAGCTTTGTCTGGAATTGTTTTTGTTAAACTGTGTTAAATTTTTTCCTAAGAAATTTTGGACTCTTATTCTTTACATAATTAATCCTGTGAGAATTGAATCTGAAAGGTTTGGAAGAAGAAAACTCTAACCAAAGACGATTTATTGAGAAAATCATATATTTTTATTTACTTGTTAAGCTATCTGAACTGTTAAAAACAGAGATTAATGTTGGATTGAAATAGAATAGAGGGTGATTATTAATCAGATGGAACAGTTGTTCTAATGTATTCTAGCCATTATAATTTAATAAAAAAACCTCTAAAATTATCTGAACATTTTCTGGTGTTATATCCAAGTAGTTGACCTGCTTAACAGAATTCTATCATCCATCCATCTATCTAACATTTGACAGTTGTCTGGAATGCCTTCAGAGGAGCAATTAGGAGATTATATATTTGCTTACAATAATTGCAAATGAAATGGCTTACCACCTATCACATTAAGTCACGTCATCCTTTCACATATTTAAACTTAATGACAGGGTTTTCCTTCCTGAAATGTTAGTAATTCCAGCCCTTACTCTGAGGCCCTCATCTACTAACAAGCTTTTCTTTTACTAATACAACTTTTATAAACATATTTCAGGTGGTGATGGGGTTTGGTAAATTGGCTGTGGTTAAAAAAACAGATAAAGACTGTATGCTAAAGGGAAAGGGAAATGATGAATGTCTGTATTTTCAAAAATTATAAATGAAGTAATTCTCACCCCCATTCATTTTCCTTAGGTAAAAATTTGAAATATGGAATGTCAAGTAAAAATACAGAAAACTCTTTTAACATCAGAAAGTTCTAGAACAGCAGCAAGTTTTCTCTGTATTTACAACATATTTCATATCTTTAGGTGTGCTGAGAAATGCGCTCAACTTTGGGCTACATGACACTATGGAGAGTTTTGGGCCTTCAACCCCCACCTTCATTTGAAGAAGTTTCTCAGTTAGTACAAGGACAGGAAACAGGAAAGACATTAATTGCTTTCAATAACCCACATCCCATTGATGGCTCCCTGAAGCATCTGGTTATGCAGCCTTGGTTATGTAAATAGTCCTAGCCAGCAATCAAAGAACTATCTCACTCCCTGGCAGGAGTGTGACACCTAGAAAGTGACAAAGACTTAAGGATGTTAAATGCTAGATGGTTTTTCAACTTGGAAAGGACAGGAAGAGAAGGACTGTGCCACAGGGGGTGGGCAAACAGAGAAGGGGGGGGTACACATTTTGGATGATTTTATCTGGGGATAATTTGGAAGAAGTAGTCCATCTTGATTACTGTGAGTGTTGTTATTATTATGCAGAGCCAATAAAGGCCAAATAGGCAAGACAAGGAACCAAGGTAATATATGACTTGAAAAGCAAAGAGCCTATCCTAGAACAGAAGCAGCCTAGACTCTTTTCAAGAGTAAAAAGCCTATCCTATAACAGGATATGTTTAGTCAAAGAACACAATGTTCTTTATAACCTTATTTGGTCTGTTTCTGTGCATGATAAGTGTGTGGACATTTCTTCTTTAATATTATTTTGAATGCTTGAAGCTTGTTGTTTGTAACTATGAAAAACCCCATTTGAACATATTATGAATAGGGCACCGGGAAAAGTAGGTGATTGATCAATAGATTGCTATATTTCAAGAGCACACAGGTGCGGTGAAGGCTAGTCAGAGCGAAAGCAGGAGGTGTGGGAATTAGGTGGAGCAACATAAATGCAGTGCTGGGAATGCTGATCTTCTTAGCAGGAAATACTTGAATCAACCAGCTGGAGGCACCATAGGCACCCAGAGAAAAGTGAGAAACCCTTTTGGGAGTTGCATGGGCTCAGGTGAGTAGAGCCAGCTGGGCAGTGGCCCAGAAAAACCACAGAAAGCCCAATCAAAAGGGGGGAAGTAGAGAGGAGGTCGGGGATGGTGCTGCTACTGCGCTGCCTCCCTGGGTGCCAGGGAGAATGCCTCCCCGGGTGCTGGGGAGAATGAGACATTTCTTCCCCCCCCCCCCCAGAAAGCCCATAGTGGAAAATGATTTGTGCCAGCTTTTTTTGGTGGTATAAGTCTGTGCTGCTGGAGGGGGACATTCCCATATCAAAAGTCATTTGGCTCTACTTTAGTTGGCTCCACCTCTGAGAACACCCATGGAACAACCCCCCTCAATGCCAATGGAGGCTGTTCCTGTGGAGGCTCACTGCCTCAGGGCCAAACTTCCAAGTTTAACCACTGTGGTGGTAAATTCCTCTATGCCAGTGTCTGTGCATAACGGGGCAGAACAAGTGACATGGAGACTGACACAACCCTTTTGCCATTTCCTATATGGTTCCCCCCCCCCTTGCCCCAGATTGCACACTAAATGTCTCAGCCTTTTAGAGGTCCCAAAGCAGAATGTTGCTCACAGGTCTGAGTGTTTTCTGACAATGCAAAACATTTTTATTCTTTTGCAAGTCTACAAACAAGATTCCTATTTTTATCTTCTTTTCATGCTTAGATGTGATGCAAAAAGGCCAGAGTATGATGTAAACTGAGCAACTATGCTAGGAAGGGAGGTGTGTAAAGTGCCCAGAGCTACATACCTACCTTCACCATCCTTTCCCCAAATATAGCGACCATGGAAAGTAAAGGCTCATTGATTGTGTTGTAACCTGGCAAGACATAATTCATCTCAGCTGAAGGTGATAGTATGAGCTAAGCAGAGCTGCAGGTACAAGGCTGTGTTTCAAAAACCCACACAAAGATACAGCTATCTTCCTTCCATTCATGGCACAGAATTTGACCTATAGGGAAAATTGCTAAAGCATTCAGAGAGAAAAGTTAGAATTCCCTTGCAGTCTTCCCTTAGCTTTCGAATGTATGCTGAGGTTCTTGCTAGTTGTTAATATTAACTTAAAATGTAAACTGTAGGGGTGCGTTAGCGAACCCAGTAGAGCTTCAGAAAGTGCACAGGAATGCCTGCGCCATCTGTCCCCTCCTGGGCTCACACGTACGCACATCACGAGATCTCCCAGACACCCAGGTCACAAGATACCTGAATGTGGATTCGACCCAGACAGGAACGTTTCTCCCTGCACGTACGCAGCCCTTCACTGAGTCATGAATTGCGCAACTTTCTCCCGCTCTCCCGCCTTCCCAAAACCCTTAATAAAGGTGCCAGGGACCCCAGCTTGGCAGACTAGCCAGACTAGCTAGATCAGCCACTGGCTTCTCTCCACCGGCCTCCTCATATCGCTGCGTCTCGTCTCATTCATTTGCGTCGTCGTAACGACTTCAGTAAACTGTATTTTGGGAAAATATCATCAATCATAATTTTGATTTGAATTTCTTACAGCATATTAAATTTGACCTTATAACCCACATAATAGAAAGATGTGCAAAATTCTTTGTGTATTAGGTGAGAATTCTGTATAACTAATCATTGATGACTTCTAATTTATATCCTGTGCTTTTAGATAATGCTACAGCGGAAAGGTCTTAACCTTGATGATAAGCTATGTAGAGAAGTGTGGCCTTTATGCACACACTACTTGCCCCGTGGCTGAGAAGCAGTCAATTCTCTAACTTTTCTTCACAGTGAGGTTTTTTCCTGTTTACACCATTCTTTGTTTCCCTGTGTTTTCTTGTTTATACAAGGTCCCCTCCTGCAAAGTGCCCCCGGCTGAACCAATCTGCCATTTTGCCTGTCTGGCTGTCTACTTATTGTTTGCACGCAACCTCCATTTGGGGAGGTTGCCTGCTCAGGTTTTTTTTGTTGCCATCTTTGGTCTAGCATAACCTTGCTAGACCAGACTTATCAATTTCATTGGGTTCACCACTCCTGTGAGAGACCTTCATCAATAAAATAACAATTAAAAATCCCTTCTGAGCATCCTGAAATGGTGGTCCAGAGAGTGGAAGGGACTAATGTGGTCTGGGTAGAAGGAGATGAGGATGAGCAAGAAAACCTGAGGAGAGTTAAATGCATGGTGATGTCCTTTGTTTTCCCTGCAAAGGGAGAGAAAAAGTCATACTTCAAGACTTTTCAGAAACAGTGGCGATTCTCTGATCTGAAAGGAATGTTTGCTTACAGCGAAGGAGATCACACATGTGCAAATGGTCTACTTTTTTCAATTTAAACTAAGGTGTTAATTTCTATGTAGCCTTAGTAGAGTGTAAAACAAAAACAAAAAAACAAATGTACCCTGCTCACAATTTTGTTTTGCTCAAACCATTAGCTTTCCTCAAACATTTCATTAGCTCTGTGTATGTGTTAAGTGCTGTCAATTTGCTTCTGACTCATGGCAGTCCTGCAATCAATGTTCTCCAAAATGTCCTATCATTAACAGCCTTACTCTCGTCTTATAAACTGAAAGCTGTAGCTTCCTTTATAGAGTCAATCCATCTCACATTAAGTCTTCCTCTTTTTCTGTTGCCTTCAACTTTTCCTAGCATTATTTTTTCCCCCAGTGACTCTTGTCTTTTCATAATGTGACTGAAGTACGGTAGTCTTGGTTTATTCATTTCAGCTTCTTGGGATAGTTTAGGCTTGATTTAGTTTAGAACCCACTTTATTTGTAAATACATTGGGCATCCACAGTATTCGTAATAATCTCCTCCAAAACCACATTTCAAAGGAATCTACTTTCTTTTTGTCAGCTGCCTTCATACCCATACGTAAGAATAGGGAATACCATGGCATGAATTAGCTGTGTGGTCTTTATTTTGCTCTGTCATATCAGATTATGAAATTTAGTATTTAATTGGGCTGTGAAACAATTACTCTTTAAGAATCTAACCACACAATAGATTTTTTTCCTCTGGGAATATTGCTGGGCTAGATCAGCAGTCATGTTTGTGGACACTGGAAGTGTACTCAAGCCTCTCCCCCAACCATTTTCTTGCCAGGCAATGTCCATATGGGGTGTTATCTGTGCCACTGGGGGCTCCCGGTATACTGATGGAATACAAATAAGTTTTCCCAAATAGTATTTCCTGGGCCTGTTTCAGATGGGGGTGGGGTTTAAGCACCCTCTTCTTCTATATTACGATCCCAATCCAAATTGAGTCTACACACACTGAGAGGCACACACTGCCATAAAATGCCTGCTAGCCCACCCTGAGGACAGAACAATTTAAAATACATTGTATGATTAGACCTTCAGACTCTTATGAATGCTAATTTGACATAGAAGGGATGGATCAGTCACACATTGCAAAGCTATTCCCAATGCTGAGTACCATTATAACAAATTAAAATGCAGTAATATCCTCACCTTTCCTAGTGAATTTCTCATTTACTAAAAGACACTAGAAATAGCTGATCTGTGGGCAGATTTACACAAGTTATTTGAGGTGTGATAATTATAGGCATTTTCTTAAATGTACAGTCATTTCCCTTAATAGAAACTCAAAAGATCCAAAATCCTGCCTGCTTTTATGCATGCTCAAAGGTTACCTCCTATGGTCCCGCAGTGCTGGGGCAGCAACTCTGGATTCAGGCAATGTAAGGATCTCAGTCAAGCCCTGGGCCAACACTGGGATCATATCCAGCAACTGCTATTAGGGCCAGTAGTGCTATCCACCTCCCCTGTTTTAAGTGGTGGTATTCTTTTGTCACAGAGTAGTGCCACAAGTGGAAGAATGATCTCTAAAATTTTCCACTATATAAACTATTAAAGTTATTTTAGGTTCTGATAGGATAGTGAGGAGAAGTGACTGTGTGAAATCTTCTGTGTGAAAAACAAACATATGACTTCTAGGCTAGCTTCAGGAGCCCTGCAATGTCCATGCACCAGGTTCCTGTTCGAGCCTTCTCAGAGTAAAGTACCGCTACCTATTGGAACTACACCATACTAGTGTATATAGGCACTTGCAAAGGGAAAAATATGGAAACATGGAATGTTCAGACATTGAATAGCTCGTACTTTCCTTATGCAAGTTCACATAGTGAGGTTATCACTCCCTTTTCAACTTTTAGCTGAAGAAGCCATGTCCAAGGTAAAAACACATGATGACTCAACACATTATTCACAATTGATGTTAATATTATCAAACAAATAATGTGAGAACTGCAACCCTCACAAAAGCTTCAAGGTAGTCGTCTGTGCAAGCACTAGGTCATTACTGACCCATGAAGTAATGCCACCGCATGATGTTTATTAGGCAGACTATATTTACATGGTGGTTTGCCTTCCCCTTCCCCGGTCATCTACACGTTACCCCAAGCTAGTTGGGTACTCATTTTACTGACCTCAGAAGGATAGAAAGTTCATTCAACCTTGAGCTGACTACCTGAAACCAACTCCTGCTGGGACTGAGTTCAGGTAACTTTTATCATATGCTCATCACATGAGTTGAAGTCTAGGGTAGGCATGTTTGCCCAGGAGACTACCCTTACCATTGCAACATAGCAATTTATGGAACAAAATTAATAGCAGAGATCACAAATTATAGACATATTTTGTTAAACTACAAAAGACAAAAAAAAAATAACCTGCTTACAGTTATTCCCCACTCATACCCCATCCCGCCTCATACACACACTGTTATGATCCAGTCATCACTCTCCTCTATTGTGCACACAGATTTCTTGTAACATTGCATATCAACTTCAGGTTTATGATCCTTCTATTCAGAACCATTTGTTATCCATGTCCTCTGAACCTTTCTTCTCCAATATTCCCTTCCCACACATTTTAGTGTCTTCCTTTTGATGAGTTCATGTGCAGTATTCCACCTTTATGTAGTTATGAAGGGTTTAAAAGATACTAAAAAACAAAACAATGGTAGTGTCACCTTCCATATGGACTATCTGCCCCGATTCAATGCTGTTGGAAGTGGGTTTTTTCCCTCCTGCAGCAAAGCCTGGATTGCCACCATGTGAGTGGGAACATTTGGATTTTCCCAGTCCACAGGGCAGCCACAATGGCCATCCCCTGCCCCCCCCCCCCCACACACACCTTGGAACTTTTTAAAAAATCAGCAACTGAATATCATTACAGCAATATAATAATCTGTCTGTCACGTTCTCTGAATCCCTAGCATTCATCTAAAAATTTCTCTAGCCCTTGCTGCAGAAAAGTAACTGAAAAGGCCTTTTTCTACAACAAAGAAACTGGAGTTTTGTTTTTTTTAAGCTGAGAATTCAGAGAACCTGATAGACAGATCATTATAACAATTATCATTTGCCAATTAAGAAAAACCTGCTCTATGTGGGAGAGAATGGCTGCTACTGGGGAAGGGAAACCTGCCATGTGGAAACCTTAGTGCCACTGTGCTGTATTGGCAGCTAAAGCAGCAACAGAGAAACTATACAAGTCTGTCCCTATATGGAAAACACTTTTTCCTCCATCCATGATTCCACCTCCACTTCTCCAGTGCTATCCAACATGTGATCTCCCTTTCCTTAGATTCCAGCTCAAAGAGGGTTTTTTGGGGGGGGGAGGGGAGACACTATACATTCTGCACTTAATTACCAATTATTCCCCCAATCCTACAGTTACACAGACCTCTTCTTTTATCATGCTCATTAGATTATAATCCCACTGGCGAAGCAACTCTGTCATTTCTGGATTCTGTATAATGTCTGACACACATTGTTGATAGGCTATTATTAGTAACCTAACCTTGAAAACACAACCACCAGACGGCTGACAGATTGCCAACAAAAACTATTTTAAAGTCAGACTTCATTTTAACCATTATTAATTAAACAGAAAGTGCTTATGCAGCTGGAAGATAAGAGTTTTCTTTCACATAGGCAAATTAACTCCTTCCTAACACACTCAAAGAAGTGAAGCAAGCCAAACATTTGTCATTCTATGTTCTGAAATACACCCAAGACTAGATGTAGCCCAGTGTTTGTTACCTCCTCCTGCCACAAGCTATTTGGGTTTCCAAAGTGGTAATGAACATACCAGACCTCAGTTTGTCTGGTTTAGACAAAGCTGTGAGAACATGGATTTTAAACATACTGTGATTAAAACTGTGGGCAGTTTTAAATGTTGCCTGCCCTTCACCCATTCATCTCTTTCAATAAATTGTCATAGTCCACAATCTACCCCTTCAGTAGAGTTGAGTTCAACTTAGTTCAACTTAGTTCAACAAGTTCTCATGCCTAAATTCTGGCTCCAAGATACCTCTTGGAACAATAATAGATTTCAGTTTGTTGTGTATTGATTGTAAGAGCAGACTGTCCTTTTGACAGATTCATGGTGTGTTGCATTCCAAATAGAGACATCCAGTAAAAGACATGAAGGCATGTTACTGAAACAGTAGGCCATAGAGTGACTGGAATGATTCTTGTTTATTAAGAAATTCTTGCTTATCAGGGTGATGATAGACATTCTATCAACCCAATCCAGTTGGGCGTGGGCAGCTAGGGCTCCATGGCAGCTAGGGATAGTACTGCCAAGGCATTGCTGTACCACCTCCAAAGGTTTCGGGAAGTGCAGGAAGGAGAGAAATTCAAAAACTGTCCTGCTGCCCAAATAGCACCACAGACCAAATAGGCTTATGCCATGCTTTCCAGGGGCATACATATTGGCTGGGGAGGGGGTGTTCCTGGGCTGGAAGCCCAGCTCCATCCCCGGTAATATCCCCAGCCCAGCACCCACCAGCATAGCCTCAGGCTCTTCCATATTTGGGCATCACAGAGCTGTGTGGTGTCCACCAGCCAGAACTATTCCTCTTTCTGCTGGCATAGGTGCCCCTTACACCAGTGAGTAGGCAAACATGCTGGTGTGACCTTGCGCCATTCCCAGGACTCCTTTCACCCCTCCCCCCCCCCCCAAAATTGGGCTGCGATGTAAAAGTACACACACTTAGGAACACACTATTTGTCATGAAAATAAACTCATGGGGATGTAGGAAGTGTGAGCTTATCTTTCTCAGCTTTACTTTCAGTTTTATCTCCAAGCAATTAGTTGCTCCTTATAAGTTTTCCTAAAAGGAATCCATAGAATTTGAGTGGGACCACAGAAGTGCTGATTGCTTTAGCAGAGGCTTGGATGTTCTTCTAACTGTAACTTATAATGTTCAGAGCTGCAAGTGTCATGGACTGTATAGTCATCTGCCCAGAAATGGAGCAAAAAAGTATGACAGGAATTAATGGGGTTGAGAGTGACCTACATATTATTTATTTTAAAATAAGGTTTTCATCTGCTCATGCTACTGCTCATAAATTAACTGTAAAGAATACAGTTGAGGAGCTACTAAATATTCCGAACACTAGTATGAATAATGAGATGTTAAACAAATGTTGTTTGGCCTTCTCTTTCTACAAGTATTCCTCTTGAATATTTTTTACTGGTCTTCAGTACTCAGGATGAAACACTCTCAGAGCTTCAATCATACTCCTCTTCCACCCTCAGACATCTATTTCTTTTTGAGTCCTGATGCATTCAGCTGTATTTCCAACAAAATGTTATAAAAAGCATAATATGTTGTAAAAGGCATAATCCAATTCTGATCTAGGACTGGAGCTATTATTTAAAAATTCTGTATCATCAGTTGACAGAATAAAACCAATAGACTGTTTTAAACTTCCTCCTCAGTTTAAAACTAGAACATAATGCAAGCTAGAGAAGGTGCATACAAGTGCAACAGGGTGTGTTTCTTCTATCTCAGTCTACCACATGCATATACATGGTAAGATTATTATTGCTCCTGTAAAGACTGCAGTGCCCTGACCTGGATTATAGCCCAGGTTAGGCTGATCTCATCACCTTTCAGAAACAAAGCAGGGTTAGACCTGGTCAATATTTGGATGGGAGACCACTAAGGAATACCAGGGTCTGATGCTGAGGCAGGGAATAGCAAACCACTTCTGATCATCTCTTGTCTTGAAAACCCTACGGGGGTTGCCGTAAATCAACTATGACTTGATGGCAAAGAAAAAAAAGGCTGTAGTGTGTGTTCTAAAATGTATAGCTGTTTAGAAATATTGGTGCAGTTTGCAAATGTGCCTCTCCACGAAGCAGGATTTCAGAGTTGACAATTGAACCAAATGGAGTTTGGTACAGATTTTCCCTTAAGTTGGTGATTTATTTTGTTCCTTGATATCAGCCATTCTGGTCCCAATGAAAGCAGTGAACTGAGTAGGGCATTCTAATGATGCAGGGTGTGTCCTGCTGACATTCTGCTAATGCAGAGGCCTCTTCACTGATGGGATGTACTATCCGTAGCTGAGTGGAATGGTTAAGACACAAACCTATTAAATTACAATTAACTAAAATAATTGGCTCAGTTGATTTCAACGAAATTTAGTCAGTTGAACCAGGACCTATTAATTTTACTTTATCTTTGCCTCAGTAAGAGTGAAATGTGTGCGTTTTCAATAGAAAGAAGCCTCTGCCCCATACTGCTTATAATTCAAACTGCTGTTTAAGAAATCCCAGTTAGCCTGAAATAAGAATTAAATAAATCCACATAATATCTAATTCAATCCTCAGAGAGAGAAAATAAAACAGTTTGTATCCTGCTTCTTGGTTGTATAGCCTCAGGAAAACCCCAACTAAAATAAAATATTGTATAATTTGATAACAGTGTCCTCATTTTTTGCAACTTTGTTATAGGATTTCTACCATTCACAAACAGAGTATCACAGTGGTTACAATAGCTTCCTATATAGCAGCATCTGCTGGGGCATTTTCAAGGAAAGTTCCCTTTAGCAATATTTAGCAATCAATGATTTTTGATATTATGCAACACACCTTGTTCTTTCCCTGTGATTACTTTGGTGATTTCAGATATCTGCTTGGGAAGCTGACATGCTGAACTTCCACATGCCACCTATTTCCAAGTAACATGCTAGCTGGATTAGAACATGGGGTCACACCAACTATCTTACAGACCCTGGCTACAGATTCCTTAGCTAACAAATAATTCTTCTGTGAGTTCTTTCCAAGGTTCCAGGCATTGTTTCTGAGGAAGCCAACTGGTTGAAGTATCCTTATTCCTTCTGGCAGTTTACTTTTTAATCTGCTTTCTTCCTCTGGGCATATGAGTGTGTAAAGTGCTATCAAGTCACATCTGACTTATGGCAACCCAACAAGGGGCTTTCAAGGCAAGTGAGTAAGCAAAGGGGGTTTGCCTTCAGCTCTTGGCATAAGCAACTCCACATTGTATTCAATCCTAGGATAACATTCTAAGGGAGATGTTAAACACAGCTGCACTATCTGCTTGATGTAAACTTTACGGAGGGTTTCCATAAAACCTTTCTATTTCAGCAGCAATTGTGATCATGTGAGCTGACTGCACAATACATCAATCACAAAGCCTTGCCAAATAGTCAGGCATCTCCTTTCCCTCCAAATGGATGCAGAACCATTCAATATCAGCAGGATCAAAAGGATAGTTACAATGACAGGTGTACAGCTGGGACATAGGCCATCAAACGTTCACTTGACAGTAGCCTGTATCAATAGTTTGGGCAAAGAAATTATCAATAAAGTAGGACTGATTGTATGAAATTAACTGTGAAGTCCAAGCTACGGGTTCTTGATTTTACAGGTCGTGAATTTCCATAGTATAATAAACAGTGCACTGCTTCTGACTTCAAGACATGGGCTAACAAAAGCTGAAAAAAATGTACAGGTGGAGTTTAGCTAGTCCAGGAACATGAAGCCTTACAAAAATGTGAGATTATGAATGAAATCTACTGCTGTTTATGACTAACTATAATTGAATTATTCTGCCACTACATTATTGTTAAGTGATATTATTGAAATTGGGTTCTTTTATTTCAAGTAAGCCACCTCAACAGCAATTGTTTCTTGTCATTTACTTTTTATTAACAAAATTTATATCCTGCCTTGCTGCCCGTACAAGGGTTGCCAAGGTGGAATACAATTTTAAAATTTACATGACAAAATACATTATAAAATCATTAAAATACTACCCCCAAACATACAACTTGAGAAGAACTAAAAACATAGTCAAAATTAATATACAAGTTAAAATACATACAAAAATTAGGAAGGAGGGATTATTGAGGGAGTGCCAAACAACAACAACACTTAATCTACTGATGGAAAACAGCAACCACAATCTCCTTGAGGAGAGTGTTCCACAGCTTTGGTACCATGGCCAAGAAGGCACTCTTCTGGGTTGCCACCCACCTCATCTTGGAAGGTGGAAATACCCAAAGCAGAGTTGCTGAAGATAACTATAGTGGTCCAGTGAGTTCATAAAGAAGTAGGCGGTCCTTCAGGTACACTGGTCCTAAACCATATAGAGCTTTTAACATTAGCACGAGCACCTTGAACTGCACCTGAAAATAATTTGGAAAGCAGTGCAGATGAGCCAAGACTGAAGTGATATGGTCCCTACAGCCTATTCCAGTCATCATCTTGGCTGCAGCATTCCACACCTAATGAAGTTTTCAAACACTTCTCAAAGGCAACCTCCTGGAAAGTACATTGCAGACATCTAATGTAGATGTTACCAGAGAATATACTACAGTGGCCAGGTCTTTTCTGTACAGGAGAGGTTGCAGCTGGCTAACCAGTCAAGGCTGGTAAAAGGCTGTCCTGGTCACCACTGCCACTTATCAAGCAGTAGGATTGAATCCAACAGAATCTTCAAATTGCTAACCTGTTCCTTTAAGGGGAGTGCAACCCCATCCAGAATAGGTGACACCTCAAATTCCAAGTCAGATCTTCTGCCTACCGGTAATGATATAGTATATACATGTTTTTAGAAACATAAAACAAATAATCCAGGACAGAAGGATTATCTACACAAATATCCTGTATCTTCAAAATATTAATATTGGTAACTAGATGTCAATCTATATAATCTTGATTTTGGAGCATCAAAAGCAGAGATATTAGATATTACAGATACCTACAAAATTCAAGGTATTGTTCAGCAAAATAATCTGGGTAAGAAAATAATAGCACATGATTTGTAAGAAAAAATATTAGCACATATTTTGGGAAGTTAATTGCACTTTTTGAAGAATGGTTTCTGCACATTTCTAAGGTATTGCATAGTGGAATATAAGAAGCTGAATATACTGTATGAAGCCAACACTTGGCTGATGACAATATTAAGTTAGAGATGGGCCATTACAGATGGTTGAGGAAGATACTATTAATATTTTAGAAAGATATCATGCCAAGCACAAAACTAGCGGAGTACAAAGAGTAGGATATGGCACAAAGTATCAGTAGAGATAACTTCAATTATCAATACTATAATATCAATACTATTACTAGGAAATTAATTCCAATTAATCAAGTAGGAATAATTTCTGACTAAATGTGTTTAGTATCAGGCTGTGTGAAAGTTGTTACATGAACACTGAATGGAAGAGAAGGCTTGCCAAGTGTTAAACTGAATAACAAGAGAAAGAAGAAACTTAAAAGGTTGAGGTAGCATTGCCAAAAGCATCAAGAGATTGTGTGGTAGAAAATTCTGCTTCTATTCAACTACTGCAAACAGTGAATAACTAGTAAACTAATGGACTGACCAATAAAACAGGTGCATAATTAAGGGATGTGTGGGTAGAGCATTGGATATGGATGGCAAATACCACATACAGCATTTGTTCATATTCTGTGCATGAACTTTTACATGGAAGTTAGTGTCTGGCACAGAACGTGGATTCCCAAGAGTTTCAATTTTCTTTAACAAAATGTATAGATCTCATGGTTGTACAGGGAGGCAGCATCACTAGTGTTCAAGAAGGAATATTTCAACATTCTGTATATTTAAATATTCCTCTTGGGATCTTCAGCCACTTTTCTATAAGTCTACTGAGCCTCATAAGCAAGTCTACTAGATATGCCGCTAGATATGCCGCCACACAAGCTCTTCGACATCCGCTACTCATGTCTCTATATTACACAATTCAGAATGGCATCCAGCCCTTTGTTGACATTAATCAAACCTCAAAAACTTTATTCAGTGATTACAAAAGAGTTCTAGAACCAGCTACTGATCTTGGGGAAAACACTGCACCCCTCAAAAACTACTGAGCCAAGCCTGATAGAACAATCTGGGGGAGAACCCCAGGTACAAATTTGCATAATACCAACATCCCAATGCAGACACTCCTTTGAAAATGACAAAGGAAGTGGGTGGATTCACAAGTTTAAATGAAGCAAGTCAATATAAATGTGAGCCCTATCAATCAAATCCCTAAAATCAAGCAATTGCCTATTTAGATGTTAAGTTGCCACAATCCACCAAGGTTCAATGTGAAGCAGAAACATCTACAAACATATGAAATCTCTTTGAAAGATGGAAGCATATCCCTGAAGTAACTTTTGCATATCCAATCTCTTATCTGAAGAGTCTTGTAACAAATCTGAAAGGCAATCTAGGCTTGGTTATTAGACATCTGAGAAAAAAGAATTCCAGGTGGCAGTCTGTCTGGGTTCCCTTGACATGTATACTTATTAGAGCTGGAGCAAAGAAGTTTGGCATCTATAAGCTAACAAAGGTGATCTGAATTATATGCGAGAGAACATCCAGTGTTCTCTGCCTATCAGATGATTGCCTATACCTTTTTCAGAATGAAGGTGAGAGTGAAGTCATAGTAGTGCAGGAGGAAGTAGCGTGCTTCCTCCAAACATGAACTCCAAACATGAAGCCATCACTTTTGCCACCCACGCCCACTGCTGCTCTCATCCGCCTGTCTGCTCACCTTACTCACCACTCTCCTCTCCTTCCCCTCTCATTCTTGGCCAGCTAACCCCTTCCCCAACCCCTCCTCCCAACCCCCCAACCCCCCAGCAGTCTCCATGCCACCCACTGCCACCCCAGCCTGCCAGCTGGGAGACATGCAAGCTCCGTGGGGTATTCTGCAAAGTAGCATCTGGTGCTGTCACTGGGAGACTTGAGCCACAGAGAGTAAGAAGGAAGGCAGCGAGCCAAGAGGCCCCACTGGCTTGGCATCAGGGTGGTGGAAAACTGGTTGGTGGGCCCAGAGAGGCCGGCAGGAGAGCCCTACTTGCTCCTGAGGGGGAGGGCAGGGGAAGTAAATCGCTGCTGCTGCTGCTGCTGCCACCACACCCTGTGCCTGCCAAATGTGTGTGTAAGGAGAAGGGGGTGGGTTTTCAGAAAGAAATTAAGAACAGCCACTAAGGATTCCCCCAAAGGCGTAAAGTCAGAAGTGGCACCGAATGGTCCACCTTCAGCAGCACCCAAATCCAACCTCGTCACTCCTACATTCCCACTCAAATTCCACACTAGGCAGCACTCACTCTCTCTTTTCCCTTCAGTGAACGGGCTGCACATAGGCTCCCAGAAGAGCTGGAACAGACAAAGAAAGAGACAAATCTTCCTCTTTTTCTCCCCACCGAACTCACCCACCTTCCCGCCTATCAGAGCTCCTAGGGCCATGGTGGCGAACCTATGGCACTCCAGATGTTCATGGACTACAATTCCCATCAGCCCCTGCCAGCATGGCCAATTGGGGGGATATTACAGGTGCTTTCAGCCTGCAGGCTCAAAGCACAAAATCAGCCAGTGTGATGAACTTTGGAAAATCTCCCTACTGCTCCATTTCCCCCTTTCCCAGTAAGATGGCTAAAATTTTAAACAACAAAATATAATGTATCACAGGGACACTATATAACAGCTGCTCCCACCTTAGGACACTATATAACAGCTGCTCCCACCTTCGAGTTGTACACTGAGAGTGCTGCAGTTATATACTGATCTCCTTTAGAGAAGAAATAACAGATTACTGCATTGGCTGTTTGGGCCTTCTCTATATGTTGTTTCCATGACAAGTGAAAATGAAAAAGTATTCCCCGATATCAACATTATTTAATTTGCTCTAACTTTTGTCCAATGATTTACTTACTTACTTATTTGTTTGTTTATTTATATTTTTAGACCGCCCTCCCCAGTAGGCTCAGGGCAGTGTAAATCATAATTTAATATATAATTTAAACATAAAACAATAATTCAATCTGCAATTTCCCAGTTATAAATTGGAAGTTGATGACTCTTGGTAAAAATCATAACCCTGGACATGTTGTAAGTGATTTCCAAATTCCACTACCCAAAAAACTGAGAAAAAGATTTTAACAAATGCTGAAGACCAACAGGAGTACAGGAGAGAAGATAAATATCATCTGCATTTAGCAGTACAGGAATTTCAACACTAGCGAAAGAAGGAAAGTGATGATTGGAAGATTTCAACTTTGAAAACAGGTTCTTTAGATATATAATCTGTAACCCCATTGATTGCCAGGCTTTATTCAGCTGATCTGGCTGGTCAGGCAGGTGTCCCCTACCTTCCTTACCACTTCATGTGCATCCTGCCCAAATCTGCTACTCAGTGGAAGAGGAAGACCATCTCAGATTGAAGGAGTGTACCATTCTTTGGTTAAAGGCACAGGGGAATCTTGGCTGCTAACTAGATGCTGATGTCACATCAGTTAATGTTCAGTTCAAACAGCTGAGCACTTTATCCACTGAATCTTTTATTAAACCCACTCTCACATTGTCTCACTGTTTTCTAGTTCAGCAAGCAGAACTAACTAAAGCTCTTAGCATAAATAAAGCAACAACCATTGTTGACTTTTAAACTAGAATAATACTGAGATTCAATGTAAGTCAAAACAGCCAAAGATATGGAAGTAATATAACTAGAAGACCTACAAGTCACATACAAATGCTTGTCTCTGGGTAGCTGAATAATGCAAAACCACGAGGCGGCTGGGAGTAAACTGCCAGCACTGGAAATGCTTTTCTTTGCTGCTGTGCTCATTTGTATGACATTCAGGCCCCCCTTCCTACTGGACTTGGTTTCTTCAAGAGATTTCTGTACAGATCAGCCTGACGTAATTCCCCTCACCCCAATCCCCTCATGTGTATGTGAAAAAGAAGCTTAATCTTTCCAGCCTCCAAATCATATTTAGCCATTAGACGTGAGTGATGAATTTAGCTGTTCTCCAATATGAATGCATGTCTTAAAATAGACAACTCTGGCAAGTAAATCCCTGTGCCCAATGAAATCAAATACTCATATACCAGATTTTGCTGCTGCTTGCCAGGGGTATTTTTTGTGTATGTATGTCTTTGCCCATCAATCGAAAGAAACCTCTGTTCACATGATCCAAATGGCTTAGGTGTATACAGTTTCCTCTATGCTGGGGGAGTCATCTCCCCCATACAATACATATAGTGAGGTATGAAGCATATAAAGGTGTTGCAGCCCTCAAAACTGCTGTACCCAGTACAGAAGTGGCTCAGAGGCCTGCCCTTTCCTGCTTTCTTCCCCAACTGGCTTGATTTAGGAGGGAATTTGAGATGGTCTGGTCTAGTCTAACACTTGGCTTGGATTAGGGCCACAGTTTACAGAGCCTTATGCACACAGCAACCGGCTGCAGAACTGCATGCTAAGATTCTGTCTGCCAAATGACGGCTAGGGGGGCTTTCAGGGGCTTTCAAAGGTAGGTGGTAAATTTAGAAGAAAGGCCTAAGTTCACAGACTTTAAAATACATTGCTCTATGGCAAGTCCAAAAACCACAGCCAGTTTTATCTGTAACAGCACTTGGGCAGGGTAAAGATTCAGCTAAAAACACTAAGCAGTCAGGGCCAAATTAAGCAGTTCCACCAATGCAATGGGAGCAAGTACTTTGTCTGCCCATTTGAAATTAAGTACGTTGTTGAACAAACCAGGCATTTCGAGCTAAATGTGCGGCTCAGACTTTGTTTGGCTGCTTTCTTACCAACCCTACATCCCGGTCCACTAACTGTACCTCTCCGTGACTCAAACCCGCCAAGCTCTGCCCCACCTGTAAAAGAAGGCGCTCAGCTCCATCTCCTGCCAACCTGGCACCGACCTCGGGCGAGATATTTTTCAACTCACAAGTTGGCAACCCAAGGAAGGGGAGAAGGAGGTCCCATCCTCGGCCCAGGCAGCTTGGTTGTCAGACTCCCGCTGGGGCTGGCAGCAGGCGCGCTCCTCTGCAGACAGGGCTCCTTTGTACCTCTTGCCAGCTGCGCAGCGCCGAGCCCCTCCCTTCCCGCCCAGGCGAGAAAAGACTCCCCTGTTCCTCTTTTAAGTGCCGCCACTTCGCTTGGCGCCAGGAACGGCCCCACGTCGAGCCCTCGCACGTCCAGCCTGGCGCGTCCCCGCTGCCAGCGTGGCAAGCCCAGTCCACACCGCAAGAGCACCCGAAGCCACCCGGCCAGGTACAAGGCACTCCGGGCAACTTCGTGACGCCCGCCCGGGCACTCCCGGAGAGCTCCCCCTACTGCCAGTCACTCCCTGCGCCTGCTGTGCCGGGCGCTGCGCCCGCCGCGGGAAACGCGGGACCCCCTTGCCGGCGCTTCACTCACCTGCTCCTGCCGGGCTGGGCCGCCGCCGCCGCCGCTTGTGCCGCTTTGCCTTTTGTTTTCCGCTCCCTCCGTCTCCGCTTCGACGGCCGCTCCACCCCAAGAGCCACGTGAATCAGTCGGGCGGGCAAGCCGGGCTGCTCAGGGTATGGGCGGGCCTGGCGCGCGGCAGCGGGGGGTGGCGAGGGGGAGCGAGGCCGACTGTCATAGCCCGGCCCAGAGGAGGAGGCGGGAGTGGAGCGCCTGCGGGGCTGCAGCGGAGGCGGGAGAGTTCGGTCACGCCAGCGATCAAGTGAGCCCGCCTGCGCTTCCGGCTTGCTCAGTCATCGCCTCCGCACGCCCAGGCAGCAGCGCGGCCGCACGAAGAGCTTGTTTTGGTTCGGTGGAGCTGCGCTTCTCTGGCTCAGGGGCAACTCCCAAAGCGACTAACTGGTTCCGGTGTCGGACTGACATCTGGGCCAGCCCGCTCCGACTCTCCGCTCTGCCATGGAAGCTTGTGGGTGGATGTTCCTGGGTTGGAAGCTTGGTGATGGATGGTGCAGTAGTGGAAGCTTGTGGGTGGATGTTCCTCGTAAGGTTCCTGGGAGGGTAAATGGAGTCGCGGACTGATGTGCGCCACTCTGACCTCCTTGGAAGAAGAATCGAATAAAAATGCAGTCAAACCATAAACGGTAGCTTCATATCTTAAGACTAGCTAAAATGGTGAACCGTATATATGCAAGCTCTCAACTAGAACTCTTCTTCAGGCAGTTAAGGGGAAATACAGTTGATGGGGAAGATGCTGGTAGACATGAAAAAGAGCCCCTGTAGTTTAGGAGTCTTAAAATGAGTGAAGTGTTATCGCAGACTTAGTATAGATGGACGTTAAAAAAAAAACAAATCCAACCACAACAGGTTGCACCAAAGGCTTCTGGGTAAAAGAAGCACCTATATAGTACTTCTTAATGTCAATCATTTTGTGGGACTCCATCCTTTGAATGTATAATGTGCACTGTCAAGTCGCAGTTGACTTATGGTGACCCATAAGTTTTCAAGGCAAGAGACATTTGGAAGTGGTTTGCCATTGCCTGCCTTTGTGTGGACTAAGATAGTTCTGAGTTTAGGTCACCCTGAAGACTTCAAGTTGAGAAAACAAACCCAGTTCACAAGATAAGAGTCTACTGCTCAGATGGAGGAGTGAAGAATTGAACCAAGCTCTCCAGATTAGAGTACACTGCTCTTAACCACTACATCATGCTAGTTCTCTGTATGAATTACCCTGTCTTCATTTTATTGTTTTCTAATTCTGTAATTCATCTTGACTCTGTAATGAGAAAAGGAGGGGTATCAATGAGGTAATATTTTATTTATTTACTTCATTGATATCCAGTGGTGGGATCCAAAAATGTTAATAACAGGTTCCGATGGTGGTGGGATTCAAACAGTGGTGCCGCTGCACACACGCACCTCCAGTCCCTATTGGGCAGGGAGGTTGCTTTAGTAACCCCTTCTCGGCACTCAGAAAAAATTAGTAACCACTTCTAGAGAAGTGGTGAGAACTGGTTGGATCCCACCTCTGTTGATATCCTAATGGGGACCTGACACAGCTTACATTGTTCTCCTGTTAAGTAGTTCAGGCTGAGAGTATGTAACTGGCCCAAGGTCACTCAACAAGCTACCTTGGCACAGTAGCAATACCAACCTGGACTGGGGAAAAAAATCAATTGCTTACCTTTAAACACATTCACCTGTTGCTAGACTTGACTGGTGGTGCCTTTTTGAAAGTCTTGATGGGAAGGGAGTGGATGTTGTTGTATTTGCATGCTGAAGCCAAATCTAGTGCACGCCACCACTAGGTTGTGCACATGAAATTAACAGAGCCAACATGGGTAAGTTTTTCCCCAAGGTGCTAACATGGGTAGGTTTTTCCCATGCTGCAGTAGCTGTGAGAACAAAAGTTACACTCATTGCAAGGAGAGGTTATATTCAATCACATTATTGACAAACCCTGTAGCCGTTTTATCTATTAATACTTTATGAAGCTTAAGAGCGACACTCCAGCCTGTGCTGAAATTGGCAATTTTGAATTAGTTTTGCAACCACTTGTCTATGTTGTACAATTTTTAACCTATCCCCCATTTTCTTCCTCAACAGGGACACAAAGCAGTTTATAGTGTTATTCTCTCCTCCTCTAGTGAACCAGATTTGCTTCCGTACTCATACATTCCTGCTAGGTGACCCTGGGCTCGTCTCAGTTCTTTGGAACTCTCTCAGCCCCACCTACCGCACAAGGTGTCTGTTATGGGGAAAGGAAGGGAAAGGAGGAAGGGAGGTATAAATCCAAACTCTTCTTCTCTGTTTAAGCCTCTGAAAGCCTCTGAGCAACAATGATGCTGTGCGTGTATGTGAAACTGAGATACAGTGACTGGTCCAGGTCACCCAGCAAGTTTCATAGGAGAGTGGGGATTTAATCTGGTTCTAGTCCAACACTTGAGTCCTGCATTGTCCCTTCACCACCATCTCGAAAGCTATCATCAGCACAGTCCTTTCAATAATGGCATAAAATACAGCATTCATTGTTTGGTTATGCTAAACATTCAGAACGGTTGGGAACTGGAGGGCAAAGTTCTTCCTTAATGGCCAATAATGCACAAGGTGTCTGGGGCATCTGGGGGCACGAATGTTGCAGCAAGATTTCTTGTATGGACATATTTCCTAAAGCCCCACTTTCACTTTTCATTCTCTCCACAGCAAACAAGACCACTTACAGCATGACTTTTAATTTGTCTCACTACCAGACCAGGCAGATTTGCCAGTGAGCACAGCTTTGCCCTGGACATCTTCCCTCCACTCACAGCCAGCCTACCTAGCTCCACCATTCCCACTTTCTCACACTGCTGTCCAAGCCTTCCCCCTCTCCCCTGTTCCTTGTTGCTGGCTCTTTGCTGCTTCCCTAAATGCTCATATCGAGATATTGATATTTTGATTTAATAATAACAGAGAAGGCTTTTGCAATGAGCAGTACAAGCAGGGGATTTGGGGGGGGGGCCTCCACCCCACCTTCCCCAGTCTACGTCTGCCCTCCCTGATGACCAAGAGGTCTTAAAAAAACTATATTTTAAACACACCTTTATTTTAAAAGAAGCCTCTCTCTTCTCCTGGGGCAGGAGCAGTAGCAGCAAGTGTGGGGCGGGAGGCAGGAGGGGGAGAGAATATCAGGTCTAGACATGGTCTCCTTCAGCATCATGTGGTTCAGGGAACTGCTTTGCTTTTTTCATTTGTGGGGGATTATTTTTGGGAAGGGCTACAGTATCGATATAACTGCATTAACAGAAATATTGATATAATGATGATTTTAAAACTTTTACAAATCCAGCCAAATGTTGGCACTATAGGGTGTGACAAAATCTGTGCCTTTAAGACTGAGTTGATGGGCAAAGTTAAGAGACTCATGAGAAACAGAGATCTGCTAGAGTTCTCCAGAAAAAACTGCACAGCAAGAGTGAGTGCCTGCTTATGTGTAAACAGAGAAATGCAAGGAGACCCCACTACAGTGCAGTGAAAAGCCCTGAGGTAAATGTTCAATGTATAATGGACCAATGATTACCAATGATTATACGGGGACGGAGGCTACTCCTGGCCTGATTTTGCCCTGATCTGGCTGGCCAAAGCTGACCTGATCTCAGAAACTAAGCAGGTTCAGCATAGTTTAGTACTTAAATAGGAGACCACCAAAGAGGTCCAAGGTTGCTTCGCAGGTGTAGGCAATGGAAAACTGTCACTTGCCATGAAAGCCTGTGGGGTTGCAATAAGTCAACTGTGATTTAACACTTTACTCTTCGACGCTACCTCCTGGGAGCCAGTTTCTTCAGATAGGATGCAGATTGCTTTGATCAGGCTGGTCTGGACTGACTGCCTTCCCCCCTCTCACCCACCCAATGTGATCTGACTCCTCATGCCTTAAATTTGAGTGCACCTGACCTATACATTGTTTGAGCCCATCTGGGGAAGTATTTAAAAATCCCTCCTCTAGCAAAAGTCAGCATGACTCAGTTGCTGTTGCTGCTGTACAGGTTGTGAAAAGCATCTGATCATAAGGCTGTAAACAAAGAAGACATTGATGGGGAGAAAAATAAAACTACTGAATAGAAAGCAGAGAGCTCTTGTGTCAAATAAATCAGGAGTCTAGTGTCACCATAAAGATGACCAACATATATTCCAGCATGAGTCAGAGTTATTTATGCTGGAATATATTTTTGTTCATTTTTAAGGTGCTAGTGAACAAAGATAAAAACCTTTCATGAGTTGTAACTTTTCATAATTATGAACATGAATATATAGTATAATTGACAATTCTAGCATCATTTCTTTTCTTGGGTATGGTCTGATTTTCAAGTTGAAAATCCTAGTTCCTCTGTTTTTCAGGTTAACCTTCATCTCTTTTACAGTTTGTCAAATGCTCATCTTCTGATATGAATCTTGTTAGCAGAACTGGAAGGCTGGATGGAAGTATAGCAATTAAATACTTCATTCAGGGATATATTCCTTAAATAGTTGCCTGAAGAAGTATGGACTTAGTGCTTGTCAGTCCAGTACACTCACTGTTCCTTAGATGTAGGGTGACAACTGTAATATTATCTATTACTGATACTCTCTCATTTGCATATCCCATAAACTTCAGGCAAGCTAATTATCTAATTAATTGAAAGAACTGAGAATAGCTCCTCCATAAACTGGGCCACAGCCTGGAAGGGAGATTCCACTGAACTGAGAACAACCCTTTGAAGAAGAAAATTTTTCACACATTTGACATCTGACACAGGTTCTGCAACTTTGCTGATTTCATTTGATATCTAAGAATTTAGATCTGTATTCACTAGATTCTTCTTTGACAGTAACTGTGATAAGCAACTCCCTGAAAGCCTTTTTAAAAATGCACAGATTACAGATTAAAAAGTGCACAGAATGTTAAGATTGCACATTAATAAAATAACATAGAATTAAAAAACCCACTCTATTGAAAGTACAAACAGAATCAAGAACACACAGAATTAAAAAGGTACCCAGTCAAATGTGATAGAACAGTTTAGCCTTCATCAAATGCTCTCTATAATAAAACTATATCATGCGTATTTCTAAATGCAGTGAATTAAGTTGTCATCTGTACCCACTCTGGTTGGCCTTTGTAAAGGACTAGATGCTCCTTTACAAACTTTGTTATTTCTGGAAATTATGAAAGAGAACTTAGTATTTATTGTTAGAGTGGCTACCTAAAAGAACTATTGATCAGTTTGCGTACTTTTTAAAGCTTCTTAAGAAAATTATGTGTTTTTTTAAAGCTAAGGGTCAAACCACATGCAATGCTGGGAATCCATGCTCTGGAAACAGTAGCCACAAAGACCAATATGAGCTAGTTTCTGCTACTACCGTAACAGTTGGCCCACATCTATGGTTGGCATCTTCCAAGGCATGTTGTGGTAAAATGTGTTTTTCTTAGGAGCAAAGCTACCAGACCCCAGCCATACAGCCTGGAAAACGCATTAACAGCCAGTTGATTCTGGCCACAAAAGCCTCCAACAATATACTATTCACAACAGCTAGGGCAGTGGTTCTCAAGCTTCCTAATGCCGCGACCCTTTAATACAATTCCTCACATTGTGGTGACCCCCAACCATAAAACTGATATATATAAAATATAAAAAGACCATTTTCTGATGGTCTTAGGCGACCCCTGTGAAAGGGTCGCTCGACCCCCAAAGGGTCGCAACCCCCAGGTTGAGAACCACTGAGCTAGGGGATGCTTTTCATTTGTCTGAGATTTTGGTCACTATTGCAATGACAAATTATTTGGACAATCTATGTGCAAAGGTAGTGTTTTCAATTCATTTGCTACCACAAGAAATGAAACAAGGAGATGAATTAGACAGAAATATATTAGTTATATTGCAATACTGAAGGCACAGCACTTAAAAAAATTAATCAGTTATTTCTTAATTTAACATAATTCCTGGACATGTGTTTTAAATCTTGTAAAAGGGAGTCACACAAGGAATTTAACGAGCTATGCTCAGAACTAAGGACTTCTTTGAGAGAAGGAAGTGCTTCCATGTGATAGGCAGAATTCACAACTGCAAGGTTCTTAATCCATCATCTTCAATGAATGTAGAAGGGTGTGGCTGTACTGTTAGTGATTAAAATTGGATACAAAAATAGCATTTGATAGGATCCAACCCCCTTATAAGTGTAGTGGTATTTTTACACTAATTTTCTTCTTGTTTACTATAAAAGCTGAGGCTTTCTTTTTGAAATGTTTCTGCTGCAGTTAGCTTGCAAGCCATTGAACATGTTTGATAAATAAAATATGCATTTTAAACTTTGGGGGTCGGGCAAGTGATTTTTTTTGGTACGTTCTTTGTTTGGGGGGATTGGTAATAATGTTGCTCAGGTGAAAGTGGAATTCTGTAGGGGTTATCGGTATTTAGTCTGAACATGGGCTATTTGATAGACAGTCTACTTCCTGTTTATAGTTGTTCATAATAAATAGACAATTTTCATAAACGTTCAACATTTTTCAGTCAACAGACCAGTTTACTATGAATAGAGTGACAGAGACACATTTGAGAAGTACACCACTGTTCTTTGTTAATTAATAGTGATTCCGCATCCAGCCAGACTCTGCCTGGTACTAACTCAGTGAATATCATGTCAACATTTAGTACATGAATGGTGTGTTTTAAATAAAAAGATACAAATAAAAAGATATCTCAAATGCTTGCTAGGAACTATTTTCTGAAAGGCTGTTTCCGCCTTACAGACGGTCGTTGAGGGCGGGCCGGCCCATCACCGGCAAGAATTTCTGCCGGCGTGGAGGCGGGGCTGGGCCGCTTCAAGCATGCAAGCATAGCGGACGGGCCTCTGGAAGAGGCTCGCTTCCCTTCCCGTTCGAGCTCATACGAACCGCTTGTCCCGGTTCTTGCGTTGCGCTGGTGTCGGCGAGTTTCGCTTCAAGCCCGCCCTCCAACCTCCAGGGGTCGGAGGACAGCTGTATGGGCTTCTCGACGTACAGCAGGCCCACGACGGGACTTAAGCTAGGCTCGAACGGCACGGAAATAATACAGTTCAAGCTCTAACGGGAGACCCCGGCGTGCTGTTCAAGCGCAGCATGCGCCGGAATTTCTTGCTGTTGAGGGAAAACAACCCTTTAAAGGATTTGTTTTCAGAAACAGCTTCCTGGGGAGGGAGAGCTTTACGCCAGGTCAGCTACTTCGCTGCTGTAGCAGCGAAGATGCCGCCTATCGAATGGCTCGTATTCCTGGGAACGGGCGCTTTTACCGCTCCTCCTAGGGCTGCCATAAAGAGGTCAATCGGGAAACGGCCAAAGATTTTCATAGCTATTAGTTATAAGCTATATTCAGAGGCAATGCACCTTTAAACAACAGTTTTTCTTCAAAGCTCACACAGCAACATAACTAGCAGTGTAGAAATTAGAAAAAGAGGGCCTGAATCTTACAGCCTGATCTCATATACTCTCCATAGAAAAGCTCGGTCTTAACCTGCCTACAAAAAGCACAGGGGACACCACAGGGGAACCAGTTCTAGAACAATAAGTTTGACTTAGTAAGAGAGAGAGGTCTTTTCCACGCAGCACAAATAAAATGTCTTCAGGATGGAAAAAGGAACGTTTTTGTAGGGGTGCGTTAGCGAACCCAGTAGAGCCTCAGAAAGTGCACAGGAATGCCTGTGCCATCTGTCCCCTCCTGGGCTCACACTTACGCGCATTACAAGACCCCCCAGACACCCAGGTCACAAGATACCTGAATGTGGATTCGACCCAGACAGGAACGTTTCCCCCTGCACGTACACAGCCCTCCGATGAGTCATGAATTGCGCAACTTTCTCCCGCTCTCCCGCCTTCCCCAAACCCTTAATAAAGGTGCCAGGGACCCCAGTTCGGCAGACTAGCTAGCTCAGCTGGACAAGCCGCTGGCTTCTCTCCACCGGATTCTTGATATCGCTGCATCTCGTCTCATTCATTGCGTCGTCCGTAACCACGTTTTGGGGAGAAATTCTACACAGCTTCCCTCCTGAAATGTTCACAAAGTCTATTTCAACCCAAGACAGTTTTCTTTGAAAATGCTAAACTAGCAACTTTCCCCCCAAGACAGTATCAAGATATTTTCTGCTTATTTTGTAGAGATCAGGGAATGTCTGATTTCTCCTCCTCAGTTTTGAAACTTTCGTCTTCATTTTATTTACTGCTTGCCACCCACTGTTTCTGCTGCTTCAGTGATTTTCCATGCTGTCTGCCTTTTGCTGAAGTCTCCCAGGAATGTTTACTCATCTGACATCAAGGCTGCCTGACATTTCTGTAATTAATGTACATTAACTATCACCTGCTCATTACGTGTGTCATTTTTCCTTTTTAAAAGAATTGTCTGTGAGCTATCTTTGAAGCTAGAGACATGATATGAGAATCAGCTATACACTCAGATTCTGAGTCTCCATACATCTGTAGCTTCAAAGATACCTCACAAAAATTAAAAAATTGAAAGAACCGTTGTCACTGGAAATACTTTATTTTCCCAGACTATGCAGAAAAAAGTGGTTCTTTTAATAGTGTTTGCAAGATGTTTTATTAGTGTTGTGCGGAAAAAGCCAGAGAGAGAGAGAGAGATGCAACACTGATGCTGTGAATTATTTTACACTGCATGCTTCCAATGGGAAACAGACTGCTGTGAGGGAAAAAAAAGGTCAAATTTCAATTTGTGCTCTAGAGAAGTCTGAAACCTCATCAACTTACTTCCTTCAGCTTATCAACTCTACAAACTGGTTTGTTATCTGAAAAATAATAAATTGTATTTAGGTATTGCATAAGGAACTTTTTGAAGCCAATGTTGAAAAAGGACACAACACAGCAGATTTCAGCATGATCTCTTTCCCACAGAGATTGTTAAAGGAGCTTATGGTTGGCTGGGTCATGCATTAAAATATTAAAATATTTGTACAAGGAACAGTATTATAATAGCAGGCATGTTTAAACAATTACTGTCATGAACACGATGATGGCCACAAGGGGTGATAGGCTACCTTCTTAACAGGTTATCTTCTACTAACATTTACCATGATCTGCGCATACATCTGATTATTTAGAACTCTCCATTACAATGGAAGCATTCAGTCTGAATGTGCAAATGATGTGCATGTGAAATATTCCCATTCAAAGAAATGAAGGAGAAAATAAATATGGGTAGGGAAGGCTTGTATATGCATTAGAGCACATTTTTCTGTCCAAGTGTTACGTTTTGGGGGAAGGGAGCTGTATTTAGTCTGTTGTGGCAAAAATGAACTGGAGAATCTGAACAACACCAGGAGGCTGTGTGAGTTAGTATATGCAGAGATATCTAAAACCGAGGGCCTTGGTCCTCTGGAAGAGCATTCAAAATGCAGTTGTCAGATGGACCTCTTCCTTACTAATGCTGAGCTTAGGAAAAGAAGTTCTGTGGGTTGGAAGCAGATGTACAGCATAGGTTATTGATGCCTCCCCTTTGGAAAAGTTTGGTATACAAAATGAGGGGTTTAAAAATATACCTCATTAATGTTGGGTCACACAAATATTCAAGTGATACTTTAATAATTAAAACAGTAGCCACTTATCTGAAGCATGGGAGAAGGGAGGGGTAAAAGCAAGTTCATCCATCAATTTTAGCACAAAGGTAGAGGAAGATTCAAACCAGCTCTTGTTAGTAGGTCTTTTAACTAAAGCAGAGATTCTGTTAATCCATATTCTATATCAGATTCCCTTTCTCTCTTCTCAACCCATATTGTAACCTGCATGAATCTGGTATACTTTGAGGTTACACAGGGAGTTCAAGTATTTATTTTATTTATGACTTCATGTATTTAGCCAGTGAACCTGCCTTACCCAGTGAACACCAAAGAATTGTCCCCCCCTCCCCCACTCTATTCTATCAAGTAACACTATAGCAGTGCATGTTGATATGAAGATTGAACAAAGGAAGCTTAGGCCAGTGTATTTCAAAAGAGAAATAAAAATCCAGACATGATGGGGGGAGGGCGGAGTGTGGCAGCTGCTGGGGGTGGCACAGTGAAGGCAGTGCCATGCCACCACCAAAGGCACTCCAGGTGGCATAGGCAGGAGGGAAATTCAAAATTCCTCCTGTTGCTCAGAGCCCCAACGCTGGGGGAATTCCCAGCACGAATGTCCAGTGGAAGTCGACTAATGTTGGCTACACCCCTGGGAACACCCCTGGAATGCCCCCAGTTGAACTGACCTCCAGGAAGAAGCTGACAATGCTCTGGGGCTGGACTCTCTTCTGGCCTAGCTGGCCCAGCTGCCTGCCAGTTTGCCCTCCCTGTGGTGTAAGTGCTACTTATGCCACAATGAGGGCAAATACACCATGGGGAGGGCAAATGCTTCATCACGCTGCAGTCCCACACCAGCTCCTAAAGCCATGGAGCTGCCCATATGGTAGCATAGAATTGGAGAAAAGAAAAACCTAAAGCAGGAAAAATTATTGTAATTGTTTATACAGTACCGATCTATGTATGCTGAAATTAAAGAACAAACAGGTTGCTTATGCATTTTTTGAATTTACTGAAAATCAGCTTGGGAATAATACAGTAATTTAAGAATGTAATCAAGGAATAAGATAATTTGCTATTTTGTTTTTCACCACAAATAAAACTCTATGAATCCTAAACAATTCAACACAACATTATTCCTTTTTCTGTTTGCTCATAAAAAGTGTTATTACTTTATTGTATTCTCAAATTAATGTTACTTTCCCTGGTGCCTGTGAAACAGTTGATTGAAAATGAAGAGATGCACAAATCAAATAAAAGAGCCTACTTCCTAAACACATTTGAAAAATAACTGCGACTGCTGGAGGGATGGGAGGCAATGGAGAAAAACTGTACAGCATTGGCTTACGACACAGTAGGCCTCTTGTGGGTACATCACACTCACAAACAGAACATTCAAAGCTGCAGTTTGGATGCCAAAATAAAAGTGCTTGTCATTATCTGTTTACTTGTCCCTAATACATGTGACAGTTGCTGGAACAGAAGAAGAAAAGCCTCTCTGAGAACACTGCAAATTGAAAACATGTTATTTCCTATCTAGGGTTGCCAGCGCAAGGTTGGCAAACGGTGGCAGACTTACCAGTTTGGTAGGGGAGCTTACTGGTGATGTAATAATATTGCAAGCTTTGCCCAAATGCTAGTGTCCCCGGGGATGTGCTGACATCTCTTCTGGGAATGTGGTGAGTGACATCAACACATTGGGACACTGCCCATCACCCAGATTTTGTTACTTATTTTTTCTCCTGCTGCCCATACCATCCAGCCCACCAGTTAAGTTCTGCCTTTCAAGATCTGCCCTCTGTGCTCCTACCTCTGAGGTGGGTGGTGACTAGAAACAGAATATTTTTTGTGGTAGCACTTTGCCTTTGGAATGATACCTGGCTTCAACTTTGCTTCTTTTAGGCACCAGGCTAAAAACACATCTCTTTATGTGTTTTTAATTAGGGATTTTCTTATTAATTAGGGATTTTCTTATCAGCCTTTTAAGAGTAGTCACCGTTCTGTGGACAGTTTTTAATGCTGCTGATGTCTAATGGCGTGTTTTTTTTATACTGTGCTTTCAACTGTATGCTGCCTCAAGAAATACTCTGAAGAAGCAGCACAGAAATATTTTAGATGAATAAATATAGTTTCTTACACTATCTTTAGCTGGATAGATATTTTTAGACTGTTCTGATAAATACTACAGGTGTCCACCTTGAGATACTCTGCTCTTGAATATTGGATTTTGGAAGTTAGCATGTTTCTTTAGACAGCATCCACCACTATGCCATTAAAGCAAATAAATAAATTGGGTCTAGCCTCTGTCCAGCATTCTAATTATTAGTAAAACCAATGAAACAAGTAGTAGTTCCAACTAACCTGACTCATTGTTTTAATTGGGCTTGGATGTGATTAATTTTAGCAGGGAGGCCTAGATGCTTACATTATTATCACATGAAGGGAAGCTAGATACTATGCACAAGCTTGTTTTGTTACCACACTTGCAACATGCCTGTCATTATAACAGGTGGAGTAGAAAGAGTATTTTCAAGGCTTTTTGGGAAACAAGCAGTGGGCTTTTCAGGTAGACAAACACTGCATTGCCTATGAAGTCTTTCTCAGTGGTTAGTCAGTTAAAGACTCACACAGGTGAACTGAAGACTTTTAATTTTGTATCCAGCTGAAATAACATGAAGTCAGCAAAATTTGTCATCAGTTAACATCTCTTATGGGTATTGAGCATAGGGGTGATGAAACAAAATTTGGAATGTGATACTAGCTAAAATGGGAACACTCTTATTAAAGGGAGTGTCACATGTCTTTTTTGTACCTTAGGAATCTTTTTTGTACCTTAGGAATGTTTAATCAGTGAACACTTACTTGAATATATGTATATAGTACTTATTGGGATTTTGGGTTAATATAGCAGTCATAGAAGTGTGATATTGCCTGCAATAAATACATCTCCCAAGAAATATACTGCTGAAATAAAACTTACATTTACAAGTAGATTCAGTTCATGTTCAGGTTGCAGTCGAAAGGACAGAGAGAAGTGCAAACTACAGAGTAATTCCTTGATTTCCAGTGAGAGGTCTACTAAATATTATTACACAGTCAGGAGCTGGGATTAGTCCATTGCCAGATGTGACAAGATAGTAGAATTTTCAACATTTTAGAATTGAAATAACAGTAAATTGTCGAAATCCTGGTAATAAACTGATTTTTTGAAGGCTGGAGTAGATTAAAAAAAACACTTTTCATTCTGCACTGTTTTTGTTCAAAGATCACAAGTTTGTTTATTAATTATTGGATTTTAGAGACTGCCCAACCCCCAAAGGGCTCTAGGTGGTGTACAGTAATAGGCAGTGCACAATAAAATACAAATTATAAACATTAAACATTAAAATCCCTTAAAACACAATAGCAGCATTATCATAAAAACCATTTTAATCTATCAATGACGTCCGATCCGAAGGCCGGGAGGGGACGAGCAATGCCAAAAATAGTTGTGAAATGCACACCTGTAATGGGAAGAGAGTAAATAATAACTGGGGCCCATAAACATATACTTAAAGTTGGGAATTTTAAATTCCAGTTTGCATCATCACTCTATATTTACCTACAATGAACTTCATTTGCCACATTGTTGCCCAGTCAGACAATTTGTGAAGACCTTCCTGAAGCTCTTCACAGACATCCTGGGTTTTCACCATCCTGAATAAATTTGTGGTGTCTTCAAATGGCCATTACATTGTTCACCTCCGGTTCCAGATCATTTATAAACAAGTGAAATAGCAACAGCCCCAATGCTGATCCTTGTGGAACACTACTGCTTACTTTCCTCTGCTGAGAAAACTGTTGAGATTCCTACTGTTTCCTTTGTACCTAATTGTTAATCCCTAAGAAGACATATCCTACTATCCTATGACTGCTAAGCTTACTAGGAGTCTGCCAGGTCACTGTCATTTGCACTTCTTCACTTTCTCAAAGAGCTGCAAAAGGTTAAGGAGTCAGGGCCTCTCTTTGCAGAGGCCATGTTAATTTCCCCTCAGCAGGCTTTGTTCCTTTATGAACCTAATAACTCTATATTTGATTACAATTTCTACAGCTTTTCTTGGGACAAGCATTGGGTGAACTGGCTTGTAATTTCTTGGTTCCCCACTGGACCCCTTCATGAAAATTTGCTACTGCGAAGTCTCTTCCCCCTCCTCTTCCCTCCCCCTCCTTTGCTCCTCTGGAATTGGGAATTATATGCTGCTGACTCCCCTCTGCAATAAGCTATACCGTAGTGTCATTCAGAATAAGTGTTTACATTTCCCTGTGATATATGATCACTGCCCTCAAACTAGTGATGTCAAATCTTATAAAAATACTGTGAAAACTGGGGGACGGGGATGGGGACAGATACATGCTTCAAGTTTATTAGTGACATATGAGAAATTAATTGCATTTTTGCTTTATATAAGGGACAGAATGGCCAAACTATGTTTTTATTCCTGATCAGAAATATGGGTGCCAACTCTGGCTTGGAAAGTCCTGGAGATTTGGGGGTGGAGCCTGGGGAAGGGAGGTTTTAGGGAGGGGAGGGACCTGGGCAGGTTGTAATGCCAAAGAGTTCACGGACCAAAGCAGATATTTTCTCCAGAGGATCAGATCTCTGTAGTCTGGTGGCAATTCTACAAGATTGCGAAGCCCTTTCAGGAAGGAAGCAGAGTGTCCAAAGCTGCAGCCATGGTTCTTAATAGAATAGAATAGAATAGAATAGAATAGAATAGAATAGAATCTTTATTGGCCAAGTGTGATTGGACACACAAGGAATTTGTCTCCGGTGCATATGCTCTCAGTGTACATAAAAGAAAAATACATTTGTCAAGAATCATAAGGTACAGCACTTAATGATTGTCATATAGGTCTAGTAAGCAATCAGGAAACAATCAGTAGTAATGAAAACATAAAATGTAAAATCATAAAATAAAATGAAATGAAATGTCAGCACAGGCTATAGTCATACAGTCATAAGTGGGAGGAGATGGGTAATAGGAATGATGAAAAAAGTAGTGCAGTAATTATATAATAAGTATATAATAAATAGTTTAACATTATCGAGGGAATTATTTTTTGTTTAACAGAGTGATGGCATGCGGGAAAAAACTGTTCTTATGGCTAGTAGTTGTCTTGGTGTGCAGTGCTCGCATGTAGCGACATTTAGAGTGGGTAAGAGTTGAAACAGTTTATGTCCAGGATGCAGAGGGTCAGTAAATATTTATTCACAGCCCTTTTTTTGACCGTGCAGTATATACAGGTCCTCAATGGAAGGCAGGTTAGCAGCAATTGTTTTTCTGCGTAGTTCTGATTGAAATTCTCTGAAGTCTGTGTTTCGATCTTGTTGGGTTGCAAGAACCAAACCAATAATAACACAGTTATAGAGGTGCAGATGACGGTGACTCCAATGATTCCTCTTGTAGAACTGTATCAGCAGCTCCTTGGGCAGTTTGAGCTTCCTGAGTTGGCGCCAGAAAGAACATTCTTTTGTTGTGCTTTTTTTTGATGACATTTTTGATATTAGGGTGACCATTCTTTAGGGTCATGTGAGATATGATGGAGCCTAGAAATTTAAAGGTCTCTACTATTGATACTGTGTTGTCTAGTATTGTGAGAGGAGGTAGGATGGGAGGGTTTCTCCCGAAATCTACCACCATTTCTACGGTTTTAAGTGTGTTCAGTTCTAGATTGTTCCAGTGGCACCACGAGGCTAGTTGTTCAACCTCCCGTCTGTATGCGGTTTCATCGTTGTCTCGAATGAGACCAATCAGGTCTCATTCTTAAGGGTGGCAACCTGCAAGAGATGTGTGGGAGCAGCTGCCCTTCCTACCACCTCTGCTCCTCCCTCTTCCCCTAATTCTTTGTTTTTCACTCTTTCTCTCTTCAGTCACCTCTTTCTTACTCTCTCCTCCATACCTTTCTTCCCCCACCCCCATCACTCACTTTTTGCCCCCATCAACCTCCCAAGTATTCACCTGCTCTCTCTCCCTGCCCCCCGTCCCCGCCAGCATTAGTAGCAGCAACTCTCCTGGAATAATGGATATCCCAACTACAGAGATCAGTCCCCCATAGAGTGACCAACTTCAAGTTGAGAAATTCCTGGAGATTTGGAGTGGAACCTTGGAAGGGGGAGGCTGGGTAAGGGACTGTATGGCATTATACACTGCTGAGGCCTCTTTCCTCCCCAAGCCCTGCCTTTTTCAGACTTCACCACAAAATCTTCAGGAATTTCCCAAACTGGAGCTGACAACTCTAGCCAGGTCTGGACTCAGAGTAAGTTATCCCTCAAAGGCCAAAATAGGTCTGAAAAAACTTTGCATTTTACTGGCATACCCAAGCCACCAAACAGTCACTGAGGGACTCTGTTGCTTAAAGCTACAGGTACTCCTTTGATCACTTTTGGCCTTTTAAAACTCTCAATTTTATGTATTTTTTTTAGATATCAGATTTTTTCACAAACCAAAGGTCCTGTTTAAGTTTGTAGAAAGATCTGTCTTCCCCAGTCACAGTTCTGGATTTAAGTATCCAAAGATTTGCCAACGTCACTATTACCACTTATATGGAGGCACTATTGTGCCTTTAACTTGAAGCGCTGTGTGGCTGACAAATTTAACAAGTTAAGTTCTTGACCTAAAAGGACCGTAATGGGGAATACTGCCTCACTTACTTAACTTCTAAGTGTCATGCCAAGAAAAAACACATATATTACTAAATGGCTGGTAAGATAAAATCTCAAAAGTCTTTGTGAAAAGATGTGTTTTAACCTGGCAACTAAAATAAAGTAAACAAGGTGCCAGATGAGCCTCAAGGCGAAAAGTGTTGCAAAGGTGAGATGCCACCACAGAAGATGCCCTGTCTCTGGTCACATGTCTCACTTCTGAAGGTAAGATTACAGAGAGCAAAATCTGAGAGGTATGTTCTACCATCTAGAAGATGGTCCTCCATGCACCCTGGCCCCAAGCTGTTTAATAGTCTGCCTTAAGCCTCAAGCCCTTCCGCACAGCACATGTATAGTGGGTTGTAGGCAGGATAAAGCAACACGCTTTCCTGTTTTCGTGTTCGCATGCATCAGTGCAGGCGGTGATTGGAGCCCACAAAAACGATGTGGGTTGCTGTTGCGCCTTCACATGGAGACATGACTTTTTAAAATTTACTTCCCACCAATGTGCAGCTATGCAGGCATGCACAAATGAACCCCCACAGCCATGCTGACATCTCACGATATCACGATAAGACCATTTGCACCTGCATGGCTACACAGATGTAAACCGGGAAATTAAAAGAAAGAAAGCGTAGCCAAATGAAGTGCCTCCTGCCCAGCCATTCACTCGCAAGCGGCTGCAGCTCAGGATTTTTCAAAAGACTCATGAATAGTGTGATTCTCAAAAAACCCGGTTTGATGGAAATAACACTGGAGCAGATTCGCTTTAGGGGCGGGATCCATGCGAAGTTCCCCCTCCCCAAATGGGTTTTTTACCATCCTGAACTCATGTTTTTTGGCCCATGCGGAAAAGGCCTCCGTGAGAAAGGTGGGCAATAGATGAAATAAATGAACCTGAAGAAGACTTCTCTTGATGCTAGGAAAAAAAGTATTTTAATCAATTGAAATGACAGCAACTAAGCATTGATGAATTACTTTTAAAAATCTTTTTTTAATGAAGAAATAATTCCATTCCAAAATATAGACACACAATTAAATAGTTTAATCACTTCAAAATATAACATGTCCCCAGTAGGCTTGAACACACACACACACACACACACACAAAACAATACTTAGCGGCAATACAAAAACCCCATACAATAATAGTTCTGTTTACAATACCAATGAATATTGTGAATCTTTTATTGTGTGTCTGTCTGGACTGGTGTGAAATAACAGTAGTTAAAAATGTCAGACAGTTAGTAGCTTCAAGATGTAACTCTTCATACATTTTTGGTTCGCAAGTAAAAATGCCCTTTCTTCTCCAGAAACAGCGAAGTGCTTGTTGTTTTAGGCTGCTTGCACTGAATTGAACCAACGTTACTGTAGCAACCTGAGGTTGCAGTATTTACAAGATATATCTACAGCAATTTTAAGAAACTAATAAGGATGGGAGAAGATGATTAAAGTAAAGGCAGACATCTGTGCTAAATAATGATGTAACATTTTTACTCATGCATATAAGAAAATACATATTATCACAACAAAGGCCACACACCTTTTAATGCAGTTTTTAAGTTAACATTACTTACAGAGAATCTATTCTCCATCTTTCCTTTCCACATTCAAGAACCCAATTCTTCACATTCTGATTCTTGCCCCTTAACTACCTTTCCACTGACAATCCACAAAGAGTTTTTGGCTGCAGTTGTTGGCCATAAAGACACACAAGAGGCCAATTCAACCAATTCAATAACTTTAATGTTCACAACCCAACACATTTTAACAAACAAACAAGGACAAAGTGGGCTAAAACACAGATCCAGTTTGCAGGATGCACTTCCCTAATCTCTTTCCTACATGTGTCCTGTCTACCATGTCTCCCCTTAACAGCCACATCATATTGTGTACTGCTTGTGTAGGTCTTAAGCACATAAAATCCAACATGTACAGACCTGAACATGGTTTATGCCAGAAATGAATTCCAGCACGTAATCTGGGTCTGTGTGCATGGGCTTTTATATGCATATAATCCCATTCAAATATAATGTCCATGCATAGATTGTTGGCTTCAGGGGTGGGGCAGTCATGTCAGGTAGGTAGGGAGCAAAAGCACATTTCCTTTTCCCCACCGTATACAGCACAGAGATTGGGGAAGAGCATGAGTCTGAGTCATAACCATCTTAGCAGCTGGATGATGTGGTAAAACTAGGTTTTGTTTCAGGAGAGACACATTTTTTTTCTAAAAAAAAAAGTGCTTTATCTGGAGTTCCAGAATTTGAGGCCACCTAGAGCTCTGCTTGGGATTTTGAGCCAAAATGAGGCTTAAGGGAATAATGCATGAGTTGTTGGGTGGAGATTTTCCATAGTGCTACATAGCTCTGGAAATGGCTAGACAGAGACATGGGCCCTAGATGCAGTGTGGGCATGTAAACAAACGTTGGTGTTAAAGCAACATGGTTATTACTCCACATTTAGTTCTGTGGCTAGATTTGGTCATTCAGGTGTGGTTGTGGTTTTGTCCATTTTGTCTCTCTTCAGGAAATGCCTGACTGTTATCCTGAGCTATCAGCAACATATGCCAATCTACTGTAGTAAGTGTTATTTGCTGAGTGCTAGGCACTAGGAGAGAGAAGCTGGTTCCTGAGAGAAGGGTGTAGGAGAGGTAAGCTGTCACAGGTTATGTATAGTGCCTACCTTGCCGGCTGGCAGATATCACAGCAGTAAAGGTTAGTTATTGCAAAGGTGGGGTGGGAGGTGTCGCTATGGAAACATATTTTATTTTCTCCAGTGGTCTGAAATGCATGAGTTTGACCCCTCAGAGATAATGTTGAAACGCACACAAGGAGGAAGATGGCCAGGAGCAGCAAATGATTTTGTGCATATGTAAAAAGTAGCAGTAATTACTGAATATAAGATTTTTACCAGATGCTCATCCCAAGAAGAATTAGCAGAAAGGGTAAATTTCTAATTCAGACAAATGATATGCAAACTCTTTGGGACTAGCTTAACTGAAGTTAAATATATTTGTTCTCAACAGCACTCTTTCTATACTGCGTCTGTTAAACCGGAGAACCTGCTCTAAATAGATGCTTGGAGTTCTGATACTTGCACCATGAATGAAGTACTTTAGTGGGTCCCTGGACATTTCCATTTTGTTCTAAGCGAAAAGAGATTTGGTGTCGATGTTACTAGTTAATTCACAGTATAGCAGTGGGTGGGAAATCTCATTACAACGTTATTTGCCTTTTTATAACCCTAACATAAAAAACCTCTCTGTTTTCCCCCATCATAATTGAAACAGGATGTTAAAGGGACACCTTTGTAATTCTTTTTTTTAATGGACACACTTCTTTCCTGTGCTTTTCATAGACAGCTAATTCCCCATTCTGCCTGAAAGAAAGTCTCACTACACATTTCCAAGAATGCATGCAGAACATCTGGTGGCTGGCTAAGGCAACGCACATTCAGAAATAAAAGATAATAGTTGCAAGCGCACTTTTAAAGCCTGTACATTTAAAGCTGAAGGCCTCAACAAACAGTATATGAAGAATGGAGAAAAGTGAAGGAACACATGCTTACTAAAGCTATAAAACAGCAATAAAACAATACCATGGAAGAGTATACATAACGTGAGTCAGTTTAGGGATCTTATGGCACCTGTGGTTTATAAACAGCTTTAGCAACGAGTATTTCAAAACATAGTTCACAGTTTTAAGAAGATCTGTGCTGATTTTAAAAACTAGATTCTATATCATTTGAATGTTGCCTTTTGTATATGATATCTATTTGGAAAGAAAATATTTACACAAACTTGTATGGCTGATTTGTTAGATTACTTCAAAAGAAAACATTCCTAAGTTATGTAGTAGCCCTAAATCATAGAGATACTCTTAGTGCATTTTGCACAAGTCTTTCTCCGTTTTTGCAGAAAGACTGTAAAACAAATTGCAATCTAAGGCTGCCAATCTGCATCTGATTATGAACCTTAATCCCACCAAAACTGATGGGGTTTAAGCACATAGAACATCAAAACAAACATCTACAAACTACAACTTGTAGAATAAAAGTAATGTGCTACAGTCTTCAAAAACGAGTTGGTTGATCTGATGTCAGAGGTGTTGCTCTTGTTGTTGCGCATCTTCTGTGAAGTTGGCAGGCAAGCTCTCTCTGTCAGCAGTGGGAGTACAGCTCTCCTCCTTGTCAGTTCTCACGTTGCTTCCATTGTCTGTTTGACTGTAGCTTGTCTGTTGGGACACGTTCAAAAGAACTGGATGGCAGCCACTTTTGTAATACACAGACACTGTGCACAGCTCATATCGTTCATGTTATACCAACGCAACCCAACAATATGTTATTTTAGTTTAAAACTAGCGGGGCCCGGCCACGCGTTGCTGTGGCTTATTGTGGTGAAATGGGAAAGGAACAGTAGCAGCAAATCAATTGCAGAGGCCAGCAGTACGTGCTCATGCAAACCGCAGCCTAATACTGTGCGATGTCATTGATGTGTGTGCCCGCATTCCTGGGGGGGGGGAATGGAAAGGCACCTCTCCCACACATCTAGGCTGGCTGGTCATGATCCCTTACCTGGGAGTAAGTTTGGTTGGTAGCAATGGGTGTCGCTTCTGAGGAAACCCTCTGAGGGGGGCGACGAAGCCATGCAAAGTATGTCACGGTTGCTTTACCGAGTTTACTCCTGAGTAATGCATGCCTGGTTTTCTTAACTGTAACCGCAGTATTCAGGGAATCTAGGGTGTCTGGCCCCTCCCTCCTGACCCTTGCATGTCGCCCCTCACTCTCTTCCCTCCCTCACTTCTCTTCCCTTGCATGCCACCCCTCCCCCTTCTTCCCTTCCCTTCCCTTCCCTTCCACTAGGGTGGGTGGGTCATATCAAGATGCTGGGCCCCCTGCCTCCCCTCCCTTGCATGCCACCCCTCACTGTCTCCCCTCTCTTACTTCTCTTCCCTTGCATGCCTCCCCTCTGTCCCTTTTCTCTCCCTCCCTCTCTTCCCTTGCATACCACCCCTCGCTCCCTCTCCCTCCCTTCCCTCTCCCTCGTGTGTATGCGTGTGTGTGTGTTTCACTTCCACTCGAGTTACTGCCTATGTACTGTTTTCACTGCTTATATCTGGCCATTTGAGCGAACATTCTAAGCTGCACAAACATTCTAAGGGTGACAGTTACACACAGGCAGCTGCATGTCCTTCACCATGGAGCACCAGGAAAAAGGCGTTTTATCTGGGCCAGGTGTGAAATTTCAGGTATGTGCACATCTAAAAACACTCTCACCTGGCTGACTATAGTGGCTGGGAATTTTCAGAGGTATTGGCCCAGCAGTTACTGAGTTATACTACCACTAACAAATACACTGTGAGCTTTATATATATATATATATAGACAACTGAATCCCCATCTGCATCATGGCATGGATGGAATTCCTATGCAAATGGACTTTTGTGATGACTTCATTGGGAGGGGAGTACAACTCTGTATGTACCTCTTTGTAAGTGTACAACAGTCTGAAGTTCCTGATACTTTGGCATTGATCCAGCTCCAGTCGCAGGCAATTAGCTGTGTACAACAACTGGTTATCTCATATGCATTATCTACTCAGGTCATGTCACATGCACATTCTAAATGTGTTCTACCAGACAACCAAAGTTTCGTTCATATAAGTTTACTAGATTGAAAGTACCAACTACCAGTATGGAAGCTTAATCTGGACATTTAGAGCCATTTGTTCCCCAGCTGCCAACCTTCTCTCTGGCCCTTTCTGCACCACAACAGTGCGGGGGTGCGTCAGCGTAAACGACGCCAACGCACCCCCCCGGGGACCGTTTGTACGGATGGTCCCGGGAGGGCGGCAGGTGGTGGTGCAGCCTTCGCACAGGCTGCGCCGTCCCTGCAAGCTTACCTTGTCCCCTGGCCTCCGGCTCGTCACAGAGGCCAGGGGACATGCCCCCACAGGCTGGAGAGACGGCTGTGGAGTCGCAGGCCAGGGGGGCGTGTCCCCTGGCCTCTGCGACGAGCCGGAAGCCAGGAGATGAGGTAGGCTTGCAGGGATGCTGCAGGGGACATGGCGCCTTCCAGCTGCTGGAAGCCGCTGTTTCTGGAAAACCTCACTCGGGGAGCGAGGTTGGGAAACAGCGGCTTCGCGCCACTGGGGGGGGGAGTGAGGGCGGCGCTGCTGCAATGCAGCAGCGCCCCCCATGCGAACAGCTCCCTAGGGATGGCGTTTTTGCCGTCCCTAGGGCGCTGTTTTTGGCCCGTGCGGAAAGGGCCTCTGACTTTGCTTCTCCTCTCTACTTGAAATACTTCAGATAGAAAGAGAGGTAGAAATGTGCACACAAGAGTGAGAATCCTAATTTTGCTGGTCTCAGTTTATAGACGTACATGAGTAGAACTTCCTCTCATGTAAGCTTATGTATTCCTTGCCTACCCCAGCAATAAGGCAGCAGAGCGACACACCAACTGAATCTTTCATTTTGCTGATGAACTTCCCTACTCTTAGGTTGCACGAGGGAGGGCAGCAGAGAGGTCGGGCATCTGAATTTGCCAATAATCTACTTTGGGAGTTGGGTTGGTGGTGTCTCTCACACAAACACTTCCCCCCTCCTTGAAGTGGCTGGCTGATACAACCAGTAGTAGACCACAGTCCCACAATAATACTTACTTCAGAGGAGAGTGATACAAGGATAGAGTACTCATCCTTGCAAGCTGACCTGTGCATAAAGAAGAAAGCAAAAGCAGAATATGTGAGCAGTCAAACCAGCATTCTTGTAGCAGAACACAAGAAGGCGAAAGAGTGCAGACATGCAGTAATGTTGTATGAGTTACAGAACTTTGCATGCAAGAAACAGGTGTGTGGAAAGGTAGGCATTAGATTCATTCAGCTGAATACAGATTCCATTTGCTACAAGTTCAGAGCATCTGGGACTCTCTTGGAGCTCTTGCTCAAGTATTGCACTTCATAGTACAAAAGAAATGTAATTGGTTGGTAAGGCAAGTCTTAGTCAAAATCTGGCCAGTTAGGAGTCTCAGAACACAGAAATAGAGCAAAATTACTAATACTACTTGGCACCATCTTACTTTCTGCTCCATGTACATACTGCTTTTCTAGCTTCTTATTTTTGCCTTTTAATAGTTTAACAGTGCAATCCTAGACAGAGTTACTGAGTGGGTTTCGACTGGAGTATCCCAACACTCTATTTGGTATGTTTCTGCCACCTTACTGAAGCTTTTGTTGTCTCTTTCTGGCCGCATACGCTAGCTTTCTCTGTTTCTGCCCCTACTCTAACTCTCTTTCTTTCCACTCCCACTGGTCTAATTCTTGGTAGTTTACCTGAAGTGCTTTGAGTGGGCATGGTGAGACCGCTCTCCACAGCCCTGCTCTCACCACCTGAACTAGAGCCATTCCAGGTTTGGAGAGGCCTCCCCTCGCCCAACAGCCCAGCAAGGACCCCAGAGTTTTAAAAAATGTTATTGGCTGAGTGAGAAGTCTGAGAGTTGTAGTTCTATGAGCCCCTCTGTTCATGATAAATGGCCTCTCGCCTACATCTAAACCAGTGGTTCTCAACCTGTGGGTCGGGACCCCTTTGGGGGTTGAACAACCCTTTCACAGGGGTCGCCTAAGACTCTCTGCATCAGTGTTCTCCATCTGTAAAATGTTAGGGTTGGGGGTCACCACAACATGAGGAACTGTATTAAAGGGTCGCGGCATTAAGAAGGTTGAGAACCACTGATCTAAACCCTCTGGACTACATCTCCCAGAGTCCTTTATTTGTTATCAGGAACAAGCTGCTCAGTTATATAGTAAACCAATTATCTTACTATATTAACTAATAAAACAATAACTACTTGTCTAATAAAATGACTTTATTGACTAATAAAACAAATGAAAAATAAACCATTTTAGACAATATCATTATTATTCTTACACAGAAAAATAAGTAGATTTTAGTATTATTATTTCAGTGTTAGCTGGAAACTGACACCTATATAATATCGTTGTGATTCAACAAGAAGAAAACCTATCACTGGATTCATTAGTTTAAATTTAATTTAGATAATTTTGTTGCAATTGTATTACCTGATATGCTTCATCCTGTAGCTTTTGTTTCAAATATTCCTCCATCTTGAGCTCATTCTCGAGCTGGCGTACAGAATCATTTTCATAGTTTTCCTCATCTGCTCTGACGTAGGGGTCTCCATCTTCTGTAACCCTAAAGACAATTATGAATAAGTAGCTCCCAGAAAGGTTTGAGAGGGTTTTCTTTTAGCTACATATTTTACACAAAGAAAAACTCAGAACCCCCATCCAAAGGGGGGGGGAGGGGTGAAAGCAGGGCGGGTGTCCGCTGACAGGAATGTCCTCCCAGGGCAGTTACATTGGCAGAAAGATGATTCTGCCACTGTGCAGGCGCTGCCATCCTCTCCTGGTGCTGGAGTGCAGCGCTGGAGGCTGTGCCAGTGTCACAACTCCGCTGTGGGCATAGCAAGGGCAGACCAGGGGCATGGCCGGGGAGGAGACAACATTAATTGGCTTCTTCCCAGCCAGTTGCCATTTTATGTTGACAGCTGAAAGTCCCGACTTACAGGACCTCTGCCCATGGAATAAGGTGGGATTGGGACTTCTCAGCAGTGGCAGTACCGGGAAGCCCCTTTGGGAGAGGCAAGGTGGAGGTGTGGCTGTGGTGCCATTGCTGGCCGCCTAGCCTGTGGATGGGACTGAAATACACTTTTCTTCAAAGGTGTGGTTTTATATCATTGCATCTTCTGTCACTTTTCATCTTCCAAATGTCTATAATTCCCTCATGTAATGCATGTTGAGGATAAGCAACACATTCCATGAAATTATCTGAGAGAGTGCTTCTTCATGAGTGCTTCTTCATGTGAGTGCTTCTTCATGGAAAGAATTCTCTGCATCAGAGAAACCACCAGGTCAACGACAGAAATTCTAGCCTAGCCCTCTTTCTAGTGTGTCAGAGGTTACTAAATGTAAGGCGGTTTCTGTTTTAAAATATGTGCTGCATTCAAAAACGCAGTCTCCAACATCTGTAGTCTGAAGTGGTACAGTCCAGGAAGGACTGTACCTATATGTCCTGTATGTCTCTGGGATGCACAACTGATAACACAGGAAGTGTCTTGAGGAAAGACAAGTACCACTTTCCCAGGAAAATGCAGAAAGTGGGTAAATACAGACTGCACAACTCATATTATTCACTGTCAAACATATGAAGTAGAAAGAGCCAAGACAAAATAATGCACTGGCACATCAGGTATGAAACTAGCACTCCTGATCTCCAATAGTGGAGCCATCTGTAGAAAATTTAGATAGTCAATAATAACATATAAAAGCCAAGATAAAAATAATAAAAATTTGATTTTCGGACTTTTTCTTTCAATTATGAATTTCCATGTTGTACCTTTGACTGTTTTTGAATGCTTCCCCAGTTTCTAAAACAGTTCACCCCTGTGGCATAGGAGCTGCATTTTGAGGGGGAAAACCAGAATCTTCTTGGTCATGTGTGATTAGCTGAGTGTTTCTTTATATTTCTGTCAATGGGTTTGATTCCATGGAGGATTTCCACTGATGGACAGAGGGAATTTTCACTGATTCCCCCTTCCTGTGGCAGAACTCTGATTCCTACTTCATGCTGTTCTGGGCCTCCCTGTCTTCCAGAAGAAACATTCTGTGGGGCATCTTAGGCTGCTGGGGGAAAGACAAGAGGGTTATGCTCAGTGGGCAAAAATCCTCCTGCCAGCAGACAGTTTCAAATGACTCCCATTAAGGATCTCACCTTAGGTTGCACCAATCTCAGTTAATTAGGAAGGGTGAGAGGGGCTCTTGTTGTTGAGGGCTCACACCTGCAGTTCTATGCTCTTTACATCTAAAATCCTGGTGAGACTTTACTCTTTCATCAATAATCTTCAGTAGAAGACGGCATCTCCTTCTAATCTCAAAATATAGGAATATTTCTATCCCATCAAATGGAGATTCTACTTTCCTCTCTTTTATGTTCGGCAGCTGCCAAATTGATGTACCTATACAGACATTTGGACTGAAACCAAATTGCATTCTACAGTTGTGGCGGTAAATATTCAGTGCTAAATTTCCAAATCAAAACCATGGCACAGCTGTTTTTTCAACCTTTTAAAAAATGAATTATTTTTACATTCAACTTGGTATTTTTGGTGTAACGAAATTTATTTCAAGTACACAAACCATCACCACTTTGCTTTAGAGCTTTACTGAAGGCAATTTGTAAGAACAACAAAAAAGATAGTGGATACCCACATATCACTGCGAATGGTCCCACTGGCTGCTGCGCTGTGAAGGTATCCTGGCTTCCGGGCATGGATCTGTGCAAGGAAAGCCTTTTCAGAAGTTGGTGATGGAACAAGATCATCAAAATGGGTTCGACCAAACTCAGAGTCCACATTACTCTCTGTCTCACTCCCGGCTTCTGTAGGAAGAAGAGTGATGATGGTACTGTGATTATCTATACTCGTCTGTTTCTATTTTGATTTCTAGCACTGATTAAGTTTACAATTCAAATGGCCATAAATACAGCCCGATGTTAGCTACAGAGTTAAGTATTTCTGTTGTGCGCCCTCGTTGTTTGCAGAAAGTCAATTTGTTGAGGTGCCAGGTGTAATGGCTTAGTGTACCTACTATTTCTGAACTACACAGGGACTATGCTAATCACCACAGAGATTTCTATTAACCTCAGTAGCAAAGCAGGTGATTAGCAGGACTGGCATGAAGTCATAGTCAAAACAGTGGCATGGCTCCTTGCCTTCCTGGGCAAATCCCTGCTTAGATTTGGACTGCTTTTCAGAACCACTTCCTGAATTATCTAAGTACAATTAAATCATGTAACTTCGCACAAGGGATTACCCCCGCTTATATTTCCACATCTTAGATTGGGGTAACTGACTTGATACTTTGACTTTCATATATTTGATTTGTTAAAAATTGTTGCATAAAACATAAGTTTTTGCTCCCACCCACTGTACTTTTTAAAAGAAGTTGAATGAGAAGAACATAATTACACTTTTAAAGTATCAGACCTGAGTTCAGTTCTTTCACCAGTGAAGACATAGTATTGGTAATAGAATCTGCTGCTACCAGTAAGTCATTTCTTAAATTTCTTCTTGTGCCTGAGAAGAGAAGAGAAGAGAAGCAAAGGACTCATCTGTTTCTGGCCAATTAGATTTGTTTGAGCTCTTTAATGTGATACAAGGTTGACAGCTTAGAACATAATTAAGACAGTCATGTCGCAAATTAAAATAAAAGTTCTTTGTAAGGAGAGAGGGTTGTGAAACACCAATTTGGATGTGTTTTTTGTTTTGCTGTACTGCATAGCAAGGGCTGCCTCATTTAAGTAACGGCCGCTAAGCCAGAGTCAAAGACAATGGCTAGAATTCTAAGCACGGTACAACTAGTTCTAGGTGCCCAAAGCTGCTTTATGCTGGCATGTTTTGAATAGCCGCCCCCCTCCAATGTGGTTTTGAAACTGAAGAGACAATCCAAAATACGATGACCAGTTAGTAAGGAAAAAACCACAAATGTCCCTCTGGGCATGTCCAAGCATTAAAACAGCTCTTTGATATTTCATTGCATATGATTATATTTTATGACTGTATGCTACCTTGGGTGATTTGTTGAAAGCAGAATTGCAAAATGTAACTCTCCATTTAGTAAAGAAACAAACTGATTTGTGAATCTACCCAAGTTTAATTTAGCTGATTTGAAATGAATTTTTATCTTCCACTTCCAATGAATCAGCATAAATCTGAGAAGTGCTATTTTTCTCCACTACCTGGATGAACTACAGATATATATTCTCCTCCTCATGACCTCTTCTACACCTGGCTGCTCTGTTCTGCCCTCCTAAATCACACAGGGAAATGAGTGCTTGTGATTAAAGAATTACTTTGTTAAAGGGCCAGATGAAAAAGGCTCTGGGCAATCAAGCCTGAAAAATCACCATTTTATTATGCAATACAGAGCATAACAGCACATTATGCTGAAGTATAATACTATGGTCAGAAAAATACAATGCACCATTTTGTTTTTGACTAATAAAAGATGTTGGGACTCTTTAACTGATGAGCCAAGTTAATTTGTATTCTATCCCCCCTCCCCATTTATGCAGCAATCCTACTAAATATTACTTGTCCTAAATGTAAGGTTTTTAAAATACTTTCTTAGATTATAAGTCTGTTTTCACATATATATATAGGATATGTGCAGTGTGGGCAGAAATAATAATAGAGCTGTAGAGTACAAGTTCTCACCATGGCTGCATTCACACACCAGGGTAGTCAAGCACAGTGGTCAAGTTGCTGGCACCATTGTGGGTAAAAATGCCTTTGCAACAGAGGGTCCAGACTGCTCAGGGCAATCTGTTGTTAGTCACTGTTTCCCTTTCACACCCAATGCATGTTGAATCTCCCTGCTCAGCTGCTGTGTTGTCATGTGATTTTCATGATTCTCCACCTACTCTTTTAATAAAATGTGTGGTACATACACAGTGGTGGGCAAGATTATCACAACTGCATGGTTTTGTAAGAAATGAATTAATGGGGGGCGGGGCGGGGAGCGGGGATGGCTTCCCCAGAGCTGGACTGTACATTAAGGGGTGAGGGTTGAATAGGGGCACCGACAGATGCACTACTTTCCAACTCCTGCCCACAAGAAGCCCATATCTCCAATCAGAGTTGCTTACTGTTTTGACACAGGACATCTGAACTGCTGCAAGGGGAGAAACAAAGATCCCAGTGTTGCTCTTCCGGCAGCCTGGCTTCTCTCAATGCATACATTGCTAATGTGAGAAAAGTGTAATTGTGCTATTCTAGGACACAATCTACTAAAAAAAAGATATGGTGGCTTTCCCAGTACTGGAGTGTAGAGACCAACTGGAAGTAATTCATTACCTAGGAGAGGGATGCTTTCATATGGGAAGGAGTTTCAAATTAGTAGAAACATACAGAATTATTCTAACTTTAAAGATTATTAACCAGGCAGAGAGAGAGTCTTTTCTGCACTGGTGCAACAGTGGAAAGAATTCATTCACCAGCCAATACCACAGCAGCAGGGGAGGGCGGGAGCTTTCCTATGCAGAAAACTAATAAGAAATTCATCAAGGGTGTGAAGAATGTCCAGTACTGGACTATAAAGCCTGATGGAAGCAATTCATTAATGGGGGGGTTAGGGTGCAGCTTTACTACATGGGCGGGGACAAGGTCCTGAGGAGCAGTGTTTCTATTTAGTAGAAACAAAGAGAATAGTCCTCACTTTGAAGGTCATTAATCCCCAAACAGGACAAATCATGAAGGCTGGAGGAAAGACATAGCATCCTACTCTTGACAATGACTACTATGATGTTCCAATTAATATTTTTTAAAAAAAAGTTTTGTTGGTGGCAGCAACACCAGTCAGTGACTCAATGTGTGTGAGAGAGGAATCCAAGGAACAGAACAGTTTACGGACACCTAATGTAAAGGAAGGAAGAGAGAAAAAGGGGGTGTTTCCTTCCATTAAAACAACGAATAGTTTGTCTTGAAGATTTTTGATAATTCTTGTGGTAATAATGTTCTGCTGGGGAACACCTGTTTTTGTAAGGTTTAAAATGAAGTTATCTTATCCATGAGAAGAATGGGCTGCTAATGATTTGTGCACAAATCAAAACGACATTATGTGGAATCGTGGAAAAAACAGTACCAATTGGGTGGTAGAAGCGGGGAAAATCCTCTGTGTGAAAGCAGACCATGATTAAACAGCAGCATATTTACTCACTATATCTGATCATCGCTTCTTTGTAAAGGAGGACAGTTCACCCAGCTCACCTTGTGCAAAAGCTTCCTGCACATCTCCTCCCACACCTGTCAGAGAGTCTTGAGGTGTGTGGGCTGGAGTAGAGCAAGCAGATGCAGATCTGATGGGCATAGGAATAGGCCGACTGATAGTGTGGCTGGGAGAAGAACGAGGGGAGCCTGCTCCTTGGGTCTAGAAAAAGAAGGTACATGTGGATGAGTATGCCTGACAAGAGAGACCACGCCAGTGCTGCCCCCTTCAAAACACTGCAGCTGCACAATGGTCAGAAAACAGATCATGTCACGCCAAATAGTAGGATAATCCAGATGGAAAGCTAATGCATAACTCTTTTTGTTAGTTAACATTGCCAGATGAACATGCCAGCAAAAACAGGAGCTGAACAGCATACAATGGGAGGGATATGTGAAGTAACTAAAGGGATCTTGTTCATAAAGACATGAGTTCAAATTAAAAATTATTTTTCAAATAAATTTAAAATAAATTTCAAATGTAAAATAATTTTTTAAAAACTCAACAAAGCACATTGATCAGGGAGTAGCTGACTTGAAAGACCTGGGCTTGAGAACCTGGACAACCACGGCCAGTCAGAGTAGACCAGAGGTGTCCAACTCTGGCGCTTCAGATATTCATGGACTACAATTTGCAATTGGCCATGCCAGCAGGGGCTGATGGGAACTGTAGTCCATGAAATCTGACGTGCCAGAGTTGGACACCTCTGGAGTAGACCCATAGTCTGGCTCAGTATAAGGAAACTTCATGAATGTCAATGTTCCTTACTGGTTAATGAAAAAAAAAGGTTTTTAAAAACTGCCTTATTTTTTCCTTTTAAAAAATGGAACAGTTGTTTTAAGGTTTATTAATTCCTCACCAAATTATTCTCACTGCAGAATACGTGAAATGCAATATTATTTATGCAGCTTTCCATACACTGGAGCTGAAGTTAAGAGCTCTGATCTGAACTCTACGATTAAAAAAACCTTTTTATTAATTTTCATAGTATATTTGACAAATATAGAAAAGATACTTCAGTAAAGACAGGAGCAGAACACAAAAAGATATCTACCCAAGTCTATACTGATGTAATCATTACACAATGGATCCCATTGTGACATTCTGATATTATCAGAGAAACCATCATGAAATCTTTAAGTTATTGTCTTCTATGCACCGACTCTGGAGCACCTTTACTGCTTAGACTCTTATATCTTAATCATTATCAAATTGGGGTGCTATGTGGTTTCCGGGCTGTATGGCCGTGTTCTAGCAGCATTCTCTCCTGACATTTCGCCTGCATCAGGAGATAAATGTCAGGAGAGAATGCTGCTAGAACACAGCCATACAGCCCGGAAACCACACAGCACCCCAGTGATTCCGGCCGTGAAAGCCTTTGACAATACATTATCAAATTATAAATCCTCAAGTTGTTCTTATATTTACATGATCGATTCAGCTTCATATAAAAAGCAGAGTTCCCATTTCTCATCAAATTCATGTTTTGGCCTCTACAATTTTGATGAGCTTCTGAATTTGATTGGGCTTCTGAATTCCATCATTCTAGAAGTAGCCCTAACAGGTCAGCATAAGATAACCTTGAAATTTCAGGCCACGTCAGAAGCACAATCAGTACTTGGATGTGAGACCACCAAGGAAGGCAATGTCAAACTGCCTGTCCACTCATCTCTTGCCTGGATCGCCCTGTGGAAGGGTTTGTCATGAGGCAGCTGCAACTCAACAACATCTACATCTTCTTCAGAGGCAGCCTCTGGACTAAACCCCACATTGTTTGAAATACACAGCCATTGCCGTCCCACATTTCCTCTGCGCATCTTCCGGTGATATTTAGTTACAGAAGACATGTGGCATTGTCACTGCTCTTAGTGCTTCTTTACCCTGCTAAGCTTCACTGTTTTTTAGGGTAGGAGAGAAAATGCCATGCCATGCATCCGCTTTAACTAAAGTTTATTTGGAAATGTGGGGAAGAGTTGTAAGCCAATGTATGATTTGGTCTTAAAATGTAATGAATTATTGTAGATGAGAGTGCATTGCATGAGCCTAAATGGCTATTTGAATCTTTCAACATCTGTTAGAACAATGTTGTGTAATCAGAGAGCTGGAAACACAAAGAGAAAATATAAAGATCTGATTTTGTTGCTGTCATTCTATGCTAATAAGTGGTTTTCCTCCACCCCCTTTATTCTTGCATTCTCAGGGTTTTTTTTTTATCTTGGTTGCTTGAAAAATCCTGGGATTGACAAAAAAATGGGATTCACTCTATACTACACTGTGTTGATCAGTAGAATCTCAGGGCCCTGATCTGGATAGGCCAGATTAGTCAGATATTAGAAGCTATGCAGGTTGGCCCTGGTTAGTATTTTGATGGGCAAACTCCAAGGTTGGGACATGGAGGCAGGCAATCACAAACCACCTCCAAATGTCTCTTGCTTGAAAGCCCTATGGGATCACTCTAAATCAGCTGTGACTTGATGACACATATACGCACACAAATGATCTCTATGATCTGTTCCCCCAGTGCATATAAAGATCTCTTTTCTCACACAATTGGTATTTTAACTCCCTCACTGGTACTGAGCGCATTCCACAGAGTGAGATAACAAAAATAAAAACGCAACCTTCCCCAATCTGAAATCCTTCAGACCCATTCACATTGGAAGGACTTGAACTATCCCCAAGATCCAAAGGTCTTTCTTCATTTGAGGATGGAAGTCCTCCAACATAGTGAGGGGAAGGTAAAAAAGCCACTGGCAGGAGTGGAAACCGACAAGATTTTAGGTGAAGTGGCTGTCATTCTCTCAAGCATACTTAAAGACTTCAGACTCAGGCAGGGAGAGATGTAAACACAACCCTTTTTGCCACCACTGCAGCTTCCACTTATTTCTAAAGCAGGTCTGGAAACTGTAATAGAATCCTGGGCTCACTTTGAAAATGCTCTAATCCTTGCTAAAAACCATGTCTCCTGCAAGGATACTGATGGGAACAAAATTCTGTGCCATACCTATTGTCATTCCCCCAACCCCAGCTTCATAGTGGCCTGAAACTAGACAAACAAAAGCTGGTGTGGTCATAGTAATTTATTGTAGCAAAATAAAAGTCTAGTGGCACCTTAAAGACTAACAACATTTATATTTTAATATGAGCCTTGGTTAGTATTTCGACGGACAAACTCCAAGGTCCCAACCTGGTATTCCTTGGAATCACATTTTGCTTCCTGAAATATATGGAAGTTACTAAGATGTGAATCATGAAGCTTATAATGAAATAAACATTAGTCTTTAAGGAGCTGCTTGACTTTTGTTTTATTTTGTTGGGATCTGAAACGGATATTTCCTTTTCTTTTGCAGAGTCAGCCATGTAGACATCTTTCATGAGAAATATATTTGTACTTTCTCTGTAATGGCACATTTATAAAATATGGCAGGAATATAGTTTAGATTTATTCTGCCAAGAATTCCCAAGTATACACTGGAAGCAAAATCTGGTCTCAGTTGGTCTTTGGTATGTAGCTCCCTCTGCTGGAACCAAAGGGTAACTCAGCAGGAAAAAATTATCTGGCTGGTAATCTATGCCTATAAACAAACTTCTGAAATGAAAAAAAAAGTAAGCAGCACTGAGTTGGCACTTAAGGTGCCCAAATATCTGCAATCTGTTGTGAAATCTTTTGCCCTTTATAAAATGGACACTTTAAACAAATTCTGTTGTCCTCATTAAAGCATTTTAATTTCTTTTTTTTTTAATCACACAGATTCTCTGCCCCAAGTTTAATGCCTCTGGGAAGTAGATTTTTCCTTGCTTCCCCATAGCATCATGGCACATTCCTCCAGTTCCAGGGGTTGCTAGTTTCCATTAGAAAAAATAAGTCTCAGAAAGAAGTCTTATTGTCCCCTTGTGGAGATATAAGGAGAAGTCGTATCTTTGCAAGGAAAGGGGATAGAGCCCTACCTCCTTGTTTTTAAATGGGAATTCAGAGAACTTGCTACACTAACTGTTGCAAGAGTATAGCAACATTATGATATTCTAGTGCTGATTTTTTTTTAATGGCAAAAGCCCTGGTAGCTCAGAAGAAGGGTGGTGGCCACAGCAATTTCTGGGGGATTGGGGCAGGGAAATTGCTGGGAAACGTGCCATAAGGAAGTCTCCTTGCAGTTACAAGGAGCACCAGCAAATGTGAAACCACAGAATCCTATCCCTGTGGGGAAGCCACCAATGTTTTCAAGCTGATGCTTTTTGTGGGAAGAGGAGGGAAGTAATTATCTGGAAGCATATCGGACGGCTGAGAGTGACACAACGAAGACTGATGCATATCCACATATGGCTGTCATCCATCTGTACTGGGTTATTTCTGCAATTAGTCACACCTAACTGTGTGTGATCACAACTGGAACAGCAAGGCTAAAAGTTTGCTGTGAAGCACAGCAAAATCGGAAGCACTGACCTGGCTGCTCAACAGCAAGGATGCATTTTTTTCTCCCCACGGAGTATGAGGACAATGACCTTTATTTGGCTTCAAAGAAACTGTCAAACTGGATTGGTGATGTGGAGCACTGATGTTATCTAATTCACTACATAATCTTCCTGGCGCATGAAGCAAAGAAGAAAGGAGTCCCCAAAATAGGATGAAAGCACAGTATGTTGAGACTCTGAGTAGGCTTGAAATAAAGTGGAAGTCTGCTAAGGCAGCATTTTCCCAAGGGGATTCTTTTGGTTCTCAGCCCACTTTTCACAATGACAGTGTTCAAGTATGAAAATTCAGTGCAGCAGCAACAGCAGCAAGTAATATACTTTACTTAATCTGGAATCTTTTAAAAAATCATTGCTATTATTCTTTTGTTACTGACTACAAGCAGTATCTTCAACCTCTTTTTAATTGTAGAATGTATGATTTTTAACAAACAAAACATAGGCTTTTTCTTTCCTTTTTTACCCCTTGCCTATAAAACAAAAATCAAAGCAAATGTACTTAAATTGTTTATTATTCTTTCTTTTTACCGCATACCCCAACGTTTCTTACTAAATAGGCAACACAATCCTGAGGGGAGGGCAGCTGCACTGTGCCAGGGATGGCACAGCAACAGCCTCCGAAGCAGTTCGCTATGGCCAGCCCTGGGACAGGAGAGCAAAAAGTCAGCCCTCGGACCTGAAATGGCATGGAGGGGTGGGGGTATGGTAGGGGCCTTAATTGACAGGATAGCTGCCATCCATTTGGGGAGATGGAGGAATGGGGGAGGAGAGAGCCAGTGGAGCCAATCCAGGGGTGGGAAGAGGTGGGAGTAGGCAGATGAGCTCCCAACTGCTGTCTGATACCCACCCCTTGAAAGACATGGGAAGAAGATGAAGAAATAGTTTGAAACCCAAGGGGGGGGGGGAACCAATGCCTCAGACAGACACACCCAAACTTCCATGACAGCTCCCTGAGGGAGGGACCCGTCCCACGGCAATCAGCAGGCCCAGAGAAGTGCTGCACTGACATGGGGAATGTGCTCCTGGGGAAAGGGTCTGCCAGGCAGCCTCCTGCCTCCACTTGCGCCACTGACAGGTTCCTGCCCCCCAGATGATATGGGCACCTGGCAATGCAGAGCACTTTTGCATTCACACGTGAAGGGATTCTGGGACAAGGGAAAGGGTCAGAAGCACTTGCTGAGCTTAATCTTCCAGCAAGAGTATCCCAGATCATAATTATATCTGGATAGGTCTCTAGGTGACAGTCTGACAATACTAATCACAAACATGACAAAGACACCCACCACCCAGGATGGTCCCAGGAATTGCAAAACTGATCAGAGGGCAATTCCCTTGACCATTCAGGCCCCATCTCCTGATAGTGACTCCTCCAAACTCAGATGACAATTTATGTTTCCATTTATATCCCGCCTTCCCTGGCAGGGCTTAGGGCAGCAAAAAACAACCAATAAGGGGCCTCCAGTTCCCTTATTGTAAATTGTGGCAGGAAGGGCCTGCCGGAGGGACAAGACTATCTGCAAAATGGCTCGCAAATGCCTCACAGCTAATTGCCAATTCCTTAGATTTGGGATCCATGGAAGAGGTCATAAGCGTCCGAATCAGCCTAAATAATTGCGCTGGGCACGAATTTGTATTAGCAATGGAGGAAGCAAAGTAGATCCACTTAGCCTCCTTCACAGCTCTCTCGTAGGATCTCATAAGTGTCCGGTACAAGCATCTTGACCCTTCATCATGAACCCGCCACCACACACACTCAAGCTGTCTCAGCTCCTATTTCATCCTTTGCAGCTCCTCAGTATACCAAGGAACTGATCTGGCATGGGGACAGAGAGGGCATCTTGGAGCAACAAGCTCAATTGCTTCAGAAAGCCTGGTTTCCCAGCATTCTACCTGAACATCAAGAACGTTGTCAGTGGGTGGGGTCTCCCGCAGGATGTCCTGGAACCACTCAGGGTCCATTAGTCTCTGCAGCTGGGCCCAAATACGCCCGTCGCCTAGACAGGGGGCACAGCAGTAGCAATTCGGGCCTTTAGAATGTAGTGGTCAGACCATGACACTCTATCAATAGAGGACAAGACTCCATGCACTCCTGCCGTGAAGATCAGATCCAGAGTGTGGTCTCCCTGATGAGTGGGACCCCCGGTGTTAACAAGAGAGAGGTCTAGCGTCGCCATGGATGACACTAGATCAGCAACTACTAAAGAGGAGACAGAATCGGCATGGACATTGAAATCACCTAACACAATCAGGTTGGGGTGCCACAACGCCCACTTTGAGACGACCTCCAAGAGCCAGTGTGCTAGGCGACCGGTAAACTAACAGAACAGCCAACCTCTCAGGGTAGTCCCAGTGAAGGCCCAAACACTCCATGCCAACCATTGCTGGCACAGGGAACGTCCTAAAGGGAATAGTATCATGAACTAAAATTGCCATGCCACTCCCCCGGCCCTGTGTCTGAGGATGTTGGACTGCCACAGTACCATTCGGGGTGAGGTTATTGAGAACAATTGTCTGCCCCTCTCTCACCCAGGTTTCCATGACACATGCAAGGTCGATGGCTTGTCCTCCAAGATAATCTCGGAGAGTAGCAAATTGTGTTCTTCAACAACAGCCTTGGAGCAGAGTAAGGAATCCCTACCACACAACCTGCATCCCTCAGGAAAGGCCACAGGTCAGACAGAGAGCGAGCATATCCACATCTCACCCTGTGTCTTACATTCGGCCTAGGCCTACTGCTATATCTTCTTCCTAACAAGAAATCCCACTCAGCATTTCTTAAGAAAATGACAGTAGTAAGCAACAGGTCATATTCAACTACTGATTTCAATGTTGCTTTTGCATGTACAAACAGACAATTCAGCCCTACATAGTGCATTTAAAAACTAAAATGCTGAAGTTAGTTTTGAAACATTCTGAATTATTAACTTGGATGTATCTGTTGAAAATTATCTTCTCACTTTGATGTAGTCAGTGTATAGACTTGCAGAGTTAGGATGTAGCCTATGGTTGATTATGCCTTTGCATAGAAATTGTTCATTGATGTGATAATACTTTAGCTGTTGTTGTATGAGCTCTTTTTATCGGTCTATCCTTTTGTCTAATAAAAAGACATAAAGAAAATTATCTCCAAAGTCCCCCTCCGTAACTGCTTGAAAACAACAGATAGTTATTTTTATAACAGCCCACAGGACTTTCCTAGGTTATTGCTCAGGAGACATTTCAACTCAACTAGTTACATTTCACCTACCTCCGTTATCTCTGCACTTTCAAATTTGTGGGAAGCTGCTCATGTCCATACACCATTGACAGCTTGTACTAAACAGTGTTAAAGAGTTACAGTTCTTCATGTCAAAGGTGACCGTATATCAGTAGTGAGCCAAGGAAATCTCTTACATTTATTACTGACCTCTCAAGAGAACTATAAATCTCAATTAGCTGACTGTGTAAAGTACTTTAACTCAGATGATAAAAGGTTAAAGGCTTGCAAGGTAGTGTTATTTATTGATCTCGAGCATGAACACGCATTTCAAGCAGATGTAGCACAGCACCCATACTCTATAAGAGTTAGTGACATCTACAGAGCAAATAACTTACTCCCTGCTTCAGTTCTTCTTCCTAAAGAGAGATTGGACTGTTAAGAGTCAGGTTAATCTAAGTTTAAAGTAAAAGATGAGTGAATCTACAAAGCAGGCAAAAAAAGATGTTGCTATCCGCTGTCTTTAAAACAAAACCTTTGACTTCATGGCAGTACACATCATAATAGCAGTTGGGGGGGGGGGGGGAGACCATCAGAGCAGGGAACAGTTGCCTCTCAAGTTCCAGAGCCAGCTGGATGGCCACTGTTGCAAACAAAGTGCTAGAACAGATAATCTGATCCAACAGACTTCTTATGTTTTTATTGTCTATGTGAAACAACTGGTGTGGCTGTATAGCATCACGCATGCCCGTTACATAGTGTACCTAAATTCAGGACTATGGACCAAATCTCCCAGGTCCTAATGATGCTGGATCTAAACACAACCTAAATACCAGTTCCTAAAGCAGAAAAGATAGTTCACAAGCACTGCTAAAATTCTACACAAACCCCAACGAGGCACCTTGACAAGTAGAAATAGTTATGAAGAAAAGAGAACAGTGGGCAAATTTATCACCTGTTATAAGGGGGTGCATCTGTGTTAAAATCAGTGAGACTATGCTAGAACTGCACATTATGCAATAAAGCTCCTAATAACTGAACTCATATTTTTCAGCTTCATTACTCTGTTGTCAACCATGTGAACATTTATATATTTGTCACTTTTCAGATCATTCATGGTGAAGACGTTAGTGTGAAGATGCATAAAATAAAGTATATGGCTATGCAGCTACTTAATATCTGAAAGCAACAAGAAAACAGTTTATTATGTGGAGAAAAGGCTGTTTGACTCTTATCTCCCTTATCATTGTTTAAATAAAAAGGATCATGTTACAAGCAGGACACACTGGTCACTATAGCCACAGGAGAATTTCTGGATGGGTTGATAGACTGCCTCAACTTGGGTTGGTCCAGACCAGGGTAGAAGGGTTTTGCATGGCCTGTGGAAAGTGATGCTTGTCCTGGGTGAACTGGTGTCTGTCCCAGGTAAATCGACATAGTTCTGGGAAGGTGGTGCATGGATGCGCCCAGCCAATCAGAGCCAGGCATAGGAAGCAGTTGGCCACGCCTGGGCCAACCCGATCAAACCACATAAGGTGTAGGCCTGCCTGGGTCTTTGTCTTTCCTCCTTTGTGGGAGTGGGGCCTGTGTGGGCCTTGGGATGGGGTACTTGTCCAGTTTTTGCTCCTACTTCACAGCTGGTTACAAGCTGCAATAGTTCTAAGGGTAACAAAGACATAAATGAGGAACAATTTCTTACCACAGACATCCATGGGAGGAACTGCCCAGGCTGTTTATCCAACAACAACATTCTCTTTCTCGCCACCACCACTTGGGCCAATTATGCCATCTACCTTTCCACTATTTATGCTGTCTTTAACATAAAATTGGAATATCTTACCTTGAGCAATTTCATGAGGCCTTCTAACTGAACCATGAGCTCTCTCCGGCTTTCCTGTAGAGCAGACATCCTCTGTTCCAACTCATCCTTCCTCTGTCTATCAAATATACATTTAAGATTAGACACTGAATCTCTTTGCAGTGCATCTATCTACACACAGTGAAAAGTCAAAGCTTGCTAACTCTCATAAGACCATCTACACAGGATTTCCTACACTGGAACATTTTCCATGGATAAATATTGCTCCAGTTTATTTTGCTGGACTGTGTATCATTTGGTCAATATAAATATTTATTTAAGATAGTTTTATCCCATACTAAGAGGCTTAGAGAGACTAGAAACAATAATTCAAAGAACCATTAAACTGTACATACACATTATAATTAGAGTAAAACTAAATCTCTAACCGACATTAAACCACCTGGTATCAAAATTTAATATTAACAGAAACACACATTTAGAAACATCAGTTATTAAAAATGTCAGGAGTCCAACTGTTCAAGTTGGCAACAAAATTTGTTTCACAGAGTCATGTAGACCAGGGCTGGAGATGGGAACTATCTTTCCCAAACTGAGGATTGCCTCTTCCTTCCTCCCTTTAGGAAGAGAGTGAGGCAGGTTATTTTGCAAGGCTGATGTTGGCAAGCCCTAGTCCAGACAGGTTTTCTTCCCTTATGGGTGATACTGACTCAATGAAGAGATTGGCACCCCATCTTGGCACTGCACTGCTAGGCCACTCCAAGGCTTGGCAGGATAGGTAGAGACACCATTGAAAACAGCCCCCTCTCACCATGGTTTGATCTGCAGCTTATTTAATAGATGAAGCAGAACAGAGTCTGTATGCTACAATACATAGTATTTATTATTATTATTATTATTTATTATGCTTGTATACCGCCCCTCAGGGCGGTGAACAACAAGATATACGAATAGAGCACAAAATAAATCAATAAATACCAGAGTTAGTTAAATAAATAATTATGGCTCTATACACATTAAAAACCAAACCCCATTAAAATGCAGCTTCCAAATACCAAACATAACAGATGGCGATCTACTATCAAATGCCCTAAAAGGGGGGGGGAGGGGGTGGCAGGATCCACTGATGTTTTTTGGGGGGGCCATCAGCGGCCAGCCTCCCCAAAGACCCGGTGGAACAGCTCGGTCTTGCAGGCCCTGCGGAACTCATTAAGATCCCGCAGGGCCTGCACAGCTGGAGGGAGAGTGTTCCACCAGGCAGGGGTCAGAGCTGTAAAAGCTCTGGCCCGGGTAGAGGCCAGTTGCATCATTGAGGGGCTGGGGATCACCAGTAAATTGGCCTCTGCTGAACGCAGGGGCCGATTAGGGACATATGGGGCAAGACGGTCCCGCAGGTACGGAGGCCCCAGGCCGCGCAAGGCCTTAAAGGTTAACACCAGCACCTTGAAAATGATTCGGAATTCAACCAATAATCAATGTACCATCTTATACTCTACTAAGATGCTTTGTTCAGCTGTATTTTATGTATTACAGTACTACAAATAAAGCACAGTATATTCACAACGCTTATCAAATCCAACTTGAGTAGCTGAAAGAATGAGAAAATTCACACAAGTTTTGAAATGAAGGCTCATTCCGCACATGCAGAATAATGCACTTTCAAACTGCTTTCAGTGCTCTTTGAAGCTGTGTGGAATGGCAAAATCCACTTGCAAACAGTTGTGAAAGTGGTTTGAAAACGCATTATTTTGCGTGTGCGGAAGGGGCCGAAGACAGAATAAATTGTTAGGTAAAAGCAAATTTGGGGGAGAAATTCAGTTGACCAGAATTGGAATACCGTATATACTCGTGTATAAGTTGACCCGCATATAAGTCAAGGCACCTAATTTTACCACAAAAAAACCTGGGAAAACTTATTGACTTGCGTATAAGGCGAGGGTGGGAAATACAGCAGCTACTGGTAAATTTCAAAAATAAAAATAGATACCAATAAAATTACATTAATTGAAGCATCAGTAGGTTAAATGTTTTTGAATACTTATTTTAAAGAAAAACAGTAAACTAGCTCTGTAAGCCCTGATTCTCCCTTTAAATCCACTCAGAAGGGGAGGGGTGATTTAAAGGGATAATCTGGGAAAAACTTGAGGGTGCCTGTCAGGGGAGGAATGTTTATGTTAGCAGTACCAACATTTCAGAGTATCTTTAGGAGACCCTCCTGATGATACCACCCAGGCTTGGTGAAGTTTGGTTCAAGGAGTCCAAAGATATGGACCCTCAAAAGGGTAGCCCCATCTACTATTAGCTTCCATTGGAAACAATGGGGGATGGGAGCACCCACTTTGGGGATCCATAGCTTTGGATCCCCTGAACCAAACATCACCAAACCTGGCTGGTATCAGCAAGAGATTATCCTGATGATACCACCCAGGTTTAGTGAAGTTTGGTTCAAGGGGTCCAAAGTTGTGGACCCTCAAATTGTGACCCCATCTACTATTAGCTCCCATTGGAAACGATGGGGGATGGGGCACCCACTTTGGGGATCCATAATTTTGGACCCCCTGAATCAAACTTCACCAAACCTGGCTGGTATCATCAGGAATGTTACCTGATGATATCCTGAAATTTTGGTGCTGCTAGCCTAAAAACTGCACCCCCTGACAAAGTAAAAACCCAAAAATATTGTTTAAAATACACCTGTATAAGTCGAGGGGGGCTTTTTCAGCACAAAAATGTGCTGAAAAATTCAATTTATATGCGAGTATATACAGTAATCCCTAAGAATCAAATGAAGCCACTATTCCCAGTGAGTGGGGAAGATAGTCAACTAGAGTGCACTTTTCCTTGGACATTAGAGAAACCCTGCAGGCTGAGGCACTCTGTGAGCATGTTAGAAAACCTAGACACACAATAAGTGGCAGAATTGGGCAGTAGCCCACAGGAGACATGTAGAAGTACTAGGGCTGCCAACTGCCAGGTGAGGTCTAAAAATCTCCCAAATACAAGAGACCTCCAGATGACAGAGATCAGTTCCCAGGAAGAAAATGGCTGCTTTGAAGAGTGGACTCTATGGCATTATATCTTGCTGAAGTCCCTCCCCTCCCTAAACCCCATCCTCCTCAGGCTCCAACTCCTAAATCTCCAGGAATTTCCCAGCCCAGAGTGGCAACCTTATCATGTGGTTGTACTTTTACAGTACAGAGGATTTAGCTTTCATTTTGCTGCAAATCTTGCACAAAGGTTCATTAGAAACCCTTTTAACTAATATTTAGAGATTATTATTCTGAACACACTAAGCAAGACAGATACTGCTTCCTCTGTCAAAGCAAATTAAAAATGAGGGAAGATCTCTGTTGACAAAGCTCCCTAAGGACACTCAATGTCAAGAAATTTGAACAAAGCTATTATGTTTTTAATCTGTGAAGCAAAACTGAAGAAATCTTTAAGCAAAGTAGAAGTGTCAGAACCACATAATCACTGGGCATTTTTTAAAAGTTAAATAATCTTGCCCTATCAATTGCAGTCTTCTAAGAATGATTAAAATAGATTTTAGGCATGATCTTCTAAAAGGGGTTGCACAAGGATAGCCAGACGGGCACAATTCATTTATTTTGATCTTGCTCTGTTTCTTGTCCCATTGAGCTCAAACTGCGTATTACTGGCAAGTACTTTGTTAGTTAGGAGAAGGGTTCCCTTGGGAGAACTATGGATATGCCAGTATCTTTGTTAATCCTTTCCCCTTCAGCATACATCTTTGGGCTGGGGGAGATTTTTAGCATTTCCATTAGAAAAATCAATAATGTGGGTTATGTGTGGGGAATTTACATTGGCAGACTCAATCATTTAAGAACATTTGTACTTAGGAATGCCCAGAGGAGATAACAGAGGTTTTAAAAATAATTTTGTAAAGAATAAATCAAGAAATATTTTCATGCTTTTACTGGACAGAATAGGAGAAAAGTTTAAAAATAACTCAACATTGACAAAACCTAAAAGCAAGACATAGCCTTCCATCACCACTTGATTAGGAAGTGTTTATAGACTCTGAAGATCCTGAGGTTTTCATGTTTTTACATCTATTCTCTCTGCAATCTCATAAAGTGCTCTATGTATTCATATATTTAAAGCTAAGCTCTAAGTTTCTGAACTTCCATGAAATTTTGAAAAAGGATATGGACATTGAATTTAATCCCCCATGGTCGAAAAAAATCTTCACAAATATTACATTCTTTTGGTGGGGCTGCTGTGAGAATTCAGGTCTCAGTGATCCCCAAGAGAGTCCAGTCTGCCCAGTCAAAGCTTTGAGGTTTCTTGTCTGAAATGACCTGCACCAAATTTCTATGTGGGGGTTCGACAGAATTCTAATAAGCACAGTGGTGAAGCTACAAGGGGCGGGGAGGTGCGCCGTGTACCGGGCGCATGCCTGGGGGTGTGTGGAAAATCACCCCAGGCCCCTCCCCCTTTCCCCCTCCCCCTGCAGCACCCCCTTCCCCCTTTTACCTTAGTTCCTTTCCTTTTTGAGAACTTTTTCAGGCTGCAAAAGGCCTGTTCGCAGTAAAAACGCCCTGAGGAACTACAGTTCCCAGGAGACCTTGGGACTCACAAGGTCTCCTGGGAAGTATAGTTCCCATCAGACTGTTTTTACTGAGAACAGGCCTTTTGCAGCCTGAAAAAGTTCTCAAAAAGGAAAGAAACTAAGGTAAGTGTGGGAAGGGGGGCGGAAAATATAATGTTCCACGGGGGGCGGAAAATATAAAATGTGCACCGGGAGCAGTTTGGTCCAGCTACGCCTCTGGATAAGCAGTGTCAAACTTTCCACATCACAAGGGATTGACCCTGGCAGCATGGCCACTGGATGGGGGAAGCCTTGTAAGTGGGAGGAATGGGCTGGCCACCCACTTCTCCTCTTTATTCACGGTAAAACCCTAATCTCTGATGGATATTGGGTATTATTCTTCATACAGGCAGCTACAGCTCACCCATACACCGCCCAGAGCCCTTTGGAGGGTGGGCAGTATATTAAAACACACACACACACACACACACACACACACACACACACACACACACACACACACACACACACACACAAACAGATAAATAACATCAAAATGGTTCATTTCTCCCCATGGCCACTTATGGAAGTTCCTGGAGGGGAACATATGGAAGCCATACCTAAAAGATTCCTGATGCCTTTCAGCACTTTGGCAGTTGAGATCAACTGATTCTCTGGGGCTGCCAGAAATCTGGGCCATGGTGGCTTCTGAAAGTACAGTATTTGGTGCATTTTTGCAGTACCATCAAGGAAAGTGATTTAGAGGATATTTTTGAAGGAGCCATATTCCACAGGTCATGGTCGTGGTCATAGCTGCACTCACAAAAATGTAGACTACATATCTGAACCAAGAAGCAGTCAAGACAGAAAAAGTTCCTGTGGATCAGTTCTACAGGAGGCATTTTTCTTGGGTTTTTCCTCACTTTCCCCAGACCTTGGGCAGCCCCTGTCCTCCAGAAGCAGCATTTCAATTGGAGACCATTTTGGGCTGTGGTAGGAGGAAGAGGAAAATAAGTTCTGTTTCACTGAGACAATGTCTTCCATTAATTGAGGTGTACCATGGGATCCAAGTCCATGTGTTTATTTAAATATCAATAAAACAAATAGGATTCTTCTTCTATGGGAATACCCCCCCTTTTTTTATTCTCTTCAAAATAATGATTTATACAAACAAGTTTACTTATCCATGAAATTTAATTATATTAATGTTACCTAAGGAGCCGGAGTTCTGCCAGGAGAGTAGGATTTTGGGCTGCCTTCTCTGGAGTGGGCTGAGATGCCTGCTCATGTTCAAGTCGTAGCCTGTGAATCTCTTGTAAGATTTCTCTTATGGGGGGAGAGGGAGAAAAAGAGACAAGACAGTTATTTTCATGAAATGAACTTCATATACACAGCATCAAGCTAGAGGCAGAATAAAAGCCTCATTCAAAAGGCTGGGATTCAGGAGACACGTGGAAACTTCATACACACAGTAAGACTTTAGAGGCTTCCTTTCCAAAAGACTGCGCAATCAAACTCTGGAGTGGACTCTGATGCAGTTCAAAGAGCTGTCACGGGCTATTTCTGCACAACAGAAACAAAATGTCTTGAGGAAGGAAATAGAAGTGTTTTGGGCGGGAGTTCTGCACAGCTTTCCCTCCCAAACATTTTGATCATGTTCTATTTCAGCCCCACACGGTTTTATTTGAAAATGCTGAAATAATGATCTCTTTTCCTGAAACATTTTCAAACCGTTCCTTGCTTTCTGGGTAAAGATCAGTACTTGTTTTATTTCTCCTTCCCGATTCTGAAGTTTTCATTTTTATTTGTCCACTGCCTGCCACCTGCCATTTCCTGCTACTTCTCCATTCTGTGCACCACTTGCTGAAGTGTCCTACAAACGTTTCTTCATCTAGCATTGAAGCTGCCCACCATTTCTGTCACTGGGCCTTTCCTCACTTCTCCTGCTGCCGCTGTCGCTGCGCGCTGCTCTGAGCGCGCGGCATCCCTAGCGCGCGTCTGGGCGTCCCCACGACCCCGTGCTCTGCGCGGGGTCATCCAAAGGCGCCGTTTTCGCCAGCGCCAGGGATGCCGCGCGCTGAGCGGGTGCAAGAGCGGCAGCGTTGGGGCGGCTGCGCTGTTGCCGCCCCTGACGTGGGGAGTGCAGTGGGACCCCGCGCTACTTGCGGAGAGTAGCGCGGGGCTTAAGGTAAGTGGGGAAAGGGCCATTGTTGTACCCTAATAAAGTCAGCATTGCCTGCTGACTGTGCAAAGGTATCATGTATTTGTTTTTTAAAATTTTATGTGAAGTATCTTCAAAGCTATGTAGACATGATATGCAAGGTTGCAGATTTTGAAGATATGATGGTGAATTTTTTTAAGCTTTGAAGATAAGATGGTGAATTTTTTTAAGCTTTGAAGATAAGATGGTGTATTTTTTTTAAAAAAGGAAAGAACCATTGTTGCCTGAAATGCTTTATTTTTCCTCGCTATGCAGATCAAGAAACCCAAAATGGTTCTTTTCAAAACATTAGCACATTTTCTGCATTTCTGTGCAGAAAAAGCCTCTGTGTGTGTATACACAAAGGACTATGGCCATGCTATGTCCAAGTTTAACTGAAATTCTTAACTGAAAATCCAATTATAACAATTTGAAAGCTCTGTTTAAATGAACAAAATGATGCAGCTATAATTAATTGTTTGGTTATAAGTAGGGTGTGAAGAGACAGGGACTATCACGTTGGAAAGTATGTTGTCTCCAGATTGATTCATCGCCATTTTTGTTGAATTTGCCTTGATAATATTGGTCTTTGCAAGACTTACCTATTATATGGACTAGAAAATTCTTACCTGTTTTTATTTTCAAGTTCTGCAATAAGCTGTCTTTGTTGCTTATTTGCATCAATGGAGAACGAGATATCTGGAGCACCTCTCTGCTGTTGCTGCTGCTGCTGTTGCTGCTGTTGCTGAAAGACAGGATGCCAAAGTCATTACAATACTCAGTATATTCACATCATACAAATGTATCTAACTAGCAGTAATGCCCATCGTATGGTGCAGCTGTACAGGTTCTGCCATCATAGATGAAACCCTCGTTGATGGTAGAGAAAAAAATGTACATTGACATTTTTCTAAGTCAACATCAGCAGAGGCCTTACTTTATGATTTTTGTGTGTAGCTCTTCTGCTGATATTTTTGCTGCAGCAACTGCTTCTGTTTTTGCTGCAACTTTAAAGAGGCAAATGCTAACCAGGCAATGTTTCTAGAAAGGGGAGGCCAGGAAAACACAGGCTTCCTCATGACCCTTTGAGGTGTGCTGTAATGAACAGAAATACCCTTGGCAAATCTACCCCTTTGCTTGAAACAGGCTAGGTGAACAGAGGATCTAGTACGGTGGGAGCTGAGTGGCAAGACCTTGTGGTGGCTCTGGACTCACCCTGGTGATGCCAGACTAACCTAAGATGGACTGAGAGACCCTGTTTTCAAGTCAGTGGCACCTCTACCGCCTCAGCCAAACCTTGAGGGCTTGGCAGTACAGTGCCCCTCAGGTAACACTAGAGCCATACCTAGGGGGTGCCACAATTTAGATGGAATAGGCCAGGAGTAGGGAACCTGCGGCTCTCCAGATGTTCAGGAACTACAATTCCCATCAGCCTCTGTCAGCATGGCCAATTGGCCATGTAGTTCCTGTATTGTAGTTCCTGAATTGTAGTTCCTGAACATCTGAAGAGCTGCAGGTTCCCTACCCCTGGAATAGGCTTACCAACTTCCCTATTAAGAAATCCCACTGACATAAGTTGCCAAATCAGGTCTCACACAGTGGAATTATGCTTTGCCGGGGTCAACAGGAGCTTCTTTCCATTTAACTTTCATTTATGCCTCTTGTTCAATATATGCTGACAGGAAGAAAAACGTAATGACACAAGTCTTATTTATACCTTTCTATGCACTTTTATTAAGTTTCTGCTTCACTGTCTTTTGTACAGTGTGCAGCACATACTCAGCCTATCATTCTTCTGCTTTGAGGTTTTCACAAAATGATAACTACTGCTTTGCATTGAAAATGAAAGCCGTGGTTAATACAATGAGCCATCATACTATTCTTCTTTCCAGGATCATTAATTGAAACGCACAGCATTCATGCCTTTGGTATCTGCAGCACTTGAACTAAGGAATAAGGTTAAGTCACAATTCTTTCTCCTGCTAAATCCACCTATCAATCTATAGACATTACTGAACAAGGACATTTTAAAAAGGTTCACCTCTTTAGCGCACAGCATTGTGAGGCATGGAAATATTAACATCTACAACCATATTTTATGAAAATATCTTACTGTAGAACCTTATTAATGCAATTAAACCAGGATTTGGATAAATGGAAATAATATAACACAGAACTATACAGGCAATAGAGAGCAAGTTCAGATAAGAAGAAATGTAGGATTCTGTGTAAATTCATATCTTAAACAAATTACATATACAGTTAAATTCCATGTAAAGATGTTCCAGTATAATCCTATTGATTTCATTGGGCTTAAACAAGAATAACTCTGTACAGAATTAAATTTCAAGTTTTTTAGTGCATAATGAAGGGCATAATGCAGATGGAGTTAAAAGTACTAAACCCCATGACTTCACTTGGAGGAGCTGAGCATATGCTTGGTTTTTTACTGAAATCAGTTGGTGGGCAGGGAGTGCTTTGGTTTGGTGAGCATACATCAAGATGGTAAAGTTACAAATGTAATAGGCTAACAACTAACAACCTAACATGTTCATTATAATCCAGAGCTTTATATGAAGTGCTGGGGATTTTAGTATGCACATGAAGCTCCATAGAAGTTAAGAAGTACACGTTATATACAGTGAAAATCCTCCATTGTGTATGCAGACCATCTTCCTAACACTCAACACTGAAGTGCAACCATTCTTTATATGCTCATAGACCTGCAGAGCACTGGACTGTGACCAATCCAGACCTGCAGAGTGGTGGACGACTGCAAACTGGACTCTAGGATAGTTAGGTGCATATAGAACCAGTTGGAGAGCCACATCCAAAGTGATCGATGATATTTCATCCGATTGGAGGTAGATGCCCTTGGTTCTGGACCTAGGGGAAGGATTACTCATTACATTTTCATAAGACACCAAATTGGGAAGAGTGGTGAACACCAATGAAATCCGAACGTACTGGAAAAGTGAGCTGATGTGAACAAGATGCAAGTCAACATGGATAAGTTCAGAGATCTACATATGGATAACAAAAATGAGAAGCATGTAAACTGGATGGGAGATAGGAGATGTGTGAACAAGATCTTGGGGTACAGGTGGGCTCTAAGTTAAATATAAGCAGTCAGTGTGACGCAATCACAAAAAACAGCTACTCCAGTCTTGGGATGTATCAACAGAGTGATAATATTCAAATTACAAGATATCATAGTTCTGCTATATACTACATTGGTCAGGTTGCACCTGGAGTATTTTATGCAGTTCTGGAGGCCTCACTTCAAAAAGGATGTGGACAGAACATACCTGATATGGAGGATAGCAATGAGGATGATCATGGGCCTGGAGACCAAGCCCTAAGAGGAAAGGCTGAGGGACTTGGGAATGTTCAATCTGAAGAAGAGGAGGCTGAGGGAGGATATGATTTGAATGGCTGTCCCATGGAAGAGGGCAAGAAGATGCTCCTATTGGCAGCAAAGGATAGTACTTGTAATAATGTGTTTAAATTAAGGATGGAAAGGTACTAGGTGAGTGTCAGGAAAATATTTTTACAGTAAGATTAGTTAAGCAGTGGAATCAGCTGCATAGGGAGGTGGTGATCTCATGAGCAGTCTTAAAGCAATGGCTGGATGAACACTTGCCAAGGATGCTCTAGGACAGGGGACTGCAACCTGCGGCTCTCCAAATGTTCATGGACTACAATTCCCACCAGGGCTAATGGGAATTGTAGGCCATGAACATCTGGAGAGCTGCAGGTTGCAGACCCCTGCTCTAGGATGATCTTGCATTGGGCAAGAGGTTGCATTAAATGCCCTGTATGGCCCTTCCAATTCTATCATTCATTGTCCCAATTCCCTTAGGGCCAAATTAGATTTGGAACTCCTGTCTGTTTTTTAAACAAACAAAAATACAACAACAGGCATACACACATTCTTTACTAAAAGGGGTAATGGACATGTATCCCAGCTCTCACTTGTTTGCATTTTTAATTGTTCTATTCTGGCTCGTATCTGATATACTAAGAAGAAGCTATTGTGTTTACTGCTAGGTGGGTGCAAAATTACCTTTTAGAGATAATCCGTTAGTGGTAAGCAAATACATGCTGGGGTGGAGGTACCCTTACATTATTATAATAGATAGAACTTCCTTGAATGTGGCAACATTTCAGCAACCAGAAAAAGAAGCAGGTTTACCTCATCCTAATAAAACCACTTACTGATGAAGTAGTCTCTGCTGCCAGTCTTGCTGCATACCTTGCGATCAGTCTGTGCTCTTCATCTAGACGGTTTGGACTGTCCATCAAACTGTGGGCAGAAGGCAAGAAAATGGAAGATCCATAAATATATATGCTAAGAGGACACCATTATTTAACCTTTTAAGTCAGAGAAATTAAGACTACTGGAAGGGGGATGACAAGAAAGAGAAGTACAAAATTATGCATGGTGTAGAGAAAATGGAAACATTATTTCTTCCTCTCAACACCACTGCTTGGGATCACCCAATGTCTTTCACTGGCAGAAGATTCAGGACAGGCAAAAGGAAATACATCTTTATACAATGTATTATATAGAACTAGCAATAAAGCTTGCTATGTAAAAAAAATAGACCTGCAGAGTGGGCTCTAGCAAACTAATCTTTCCAGGGTAATAGATGTGGGTGGGGCATATCTATAGCAAATGGCACCTGGTGCAAACACTGAAATTGTGCTCCCACAAACATCCCAGTTTTGCCAAGGAGGGGCAGCAGAGTTCTCCTCATCTTCATAGGCACCCTACCCGTTTGCAAAGCTAGATCCCAGCTAAGGCAGAACTAAGATAGGTGGCTAGAAAGAGAGAATGAAAACTGGGGTAGGGGACCAGAAAGACAGAGAAAGAGAGAGCTGGGGTAGCAGGGCAGAAAGTTAAAAATAGAGCTGGGGTCATTGGGCAGAAAGAGAAAGCTGGGGTGGTGGGACAGAAAGAGAGTTAGGGTAGCGAGGCAAAAATAGAGAAGCTGGTTAGGCAACCCCCCAATTTGCAAAGCTAGATCCCAGCTTTGCAAAGGGCGGGGGCAGCAGGGTGACTCAGAAGATGGGGAAAGTTCTCCCCATCTCCATAGGCATCCCCCCCAATTTGCAAAGTTGGATTCCAGCTTTGCATCCTGCCTGGCTCTCCCCTTTGCAAAGCTGGGGTACAACTCTGCGAATGCAGGGGGGAAGTTTGCCTAACCAGCTTCTCTATTTTTGCCCCACTACCCAACTCTCTTTCTAGCCCCCTACTCCAGCTCTCTTTTTAACATTCTGTTCAGCTCTCTTTTTGTCTTTCTGCCCTGCTACCACAGCTCTCTATGTCCACTTATTCCAGCTGTCTCTTCCTACCCCAACTCTCTATTCTCCATGGTTTCTGCCATCCTACCCCAGGTTTTGTTCTCTCTTTCTGGCCACTTATACTAGCTCTCTCCTTCTCTTTCCGCCTCTACTCCAACTCTCTCTTCTCTTCCCCTCCCTCTCAAACAGCGTGCACCAGGTGGCCTGTCCAGTCCTGGCTGGCACTGGGGTTGTTGCTGACTTGAGAGTTGGCTCAGGCAATGAATAAGACAGCCCTGCAAGGATCTCAGAGCTTTAAAAAGTGTTACCAGCTGAGTGAGAAGGAATCTGGGAGTTGTAGTTTCATCAGCCCCTCTGTCCAAAAGACATGGCGCCCTCTGGATTTGCAGCCACAAGTTATAGTGATGGTCATTGACATATGGCTTGAGAGACAAAGGCAAATTAATGAAGAATAGGTCTAAGGTTTTAGCCATAATAGTTAACTAGAACGTCTGTGTTCAGCAGCTTGGAGAGCTGCTTTCTTCAGACCCTAATTTTGGGCTTCCCAGAAGCATCTGGGTTGCTGCTGTGGAAAAGAGAAAGTCTCTTGGTTTCATCCATCGGGAATCTTCTTAAGTTCTCATACTCTTAATGTATTTTGAGACATTCCTGTTCACAGTTCTGCCATTTTTGAAGCTAGTAATATTACTTTCCTCTTCCAGAGGTATTTGAAATCACCCTTATAGTTAGAAAACCCCAAAATCTTCTTTATGGTAATTCTGTGTTTTAATAATGTATTTCTCAACAACCTTCTTTTTTTATTCTTAATTTTACTGTAACAGGGAAAGTAAAATAATTTTTTGAAACTAGTCTTTCCTTTTAACAAAGAGCCACAATTGATTTAATCTTTAACACTATCTCTCAATTCCTTGAAAATCAGAAAAATGGACGAGCTGGTGATATATAAATAAATTAAATGACCATATATTGATTAAAAAATAAAGAATACAGCCCTGCATAAGAGTCATTAACTATTCTTTATCCTGGACAATTCCTATTTAGACTTAATGAACACTGTAAACTATAAGCCTGTACTGCTATGATATTGTCCTGTTATCAAATGTTACATCATATTTGGAACTTCTAAAGATAACTAAAGTGCTTCAGTGTAGCTGGCAGCAAGGTTTCTTCCTGAACATGGATCTGACAAACTTCTGCACATGTCTCCTATATCACAAGACATTTCCTTCTAATGAGAATTAAGCCAATTTAAGCAATTCCAACTAAGAGAAGCTATCATAGATTATGTTGGGACTGACCACCACTCAGTTTGCGATAAATAGCCCTTTCTTCCGACCAGAGTAATCTGTTTTAATGTCTGTGTATAAAATCTGAAGCAGAGTAAAAGGTGCGGAGAAAGACCCTGTACATTAGGAGGAATGCAAACAAAGCATTCATTCCAGATAATCTCTTGGAAATCACATTTCAGTTTATACCATATTGCTTTTAACTACATACCAGTATACATAATTATAGGATGTGGCAGAAAGGAAGATGGTACCATATATTGCTGGGATTCTACTGGGGTTCATCACCTCTCCCTATCCTTTGGGCATACAGATATATGGTTACCCTAATGAAGGCCCTGGCAATGGAAGCTGAACTGTTCAGTGAAGGGTAGATCCCCCCCCCCCAACATTATCCCCTAATGCCAATATTTACTTTTCATCACTGCAGTACATGGCAGCTATTTACTTAAATACACAAGAAAATTAGGCATCTCAACAACACTGTTTAAATGGAGAGCTAATCTTGCAGGGCTAAACCTTTTCACCCCCTTGTCTGATACTTGCTATGGGAATAATAGCCCACTATCCATGATCCTTGTAGCTAGGTCATGGGACCGAATGGAATGCTAGATCTACCTTATGTGTTGTCTCCTCCAGATGAGATATGACTTTAGTTGAGACCTGCATTAGATGATCCTCTAGATAAGACATCATGACTTTACTATTATATTAGTGAAATTCTCCTTGGATACATTAGTTGCGGCCAGAAGTTATCAATAATTGTTCTGATATATCAAGATATAATGAAAGAAGGAAGGATAATGACACTTTATTTCTTAGTCAATGAATCTACTGAGATTAGCTTATGGTGTTAATGGAAACTGTCTAGTCATATGGTTCAAGAAAATGAATCATATCACAACCTCGAGGGAAACAAAATACCCACCAACATTTCAGCAACAATAAGCCATTCTGATCTGAAAAGAAATTAAACTCCATCTCCAAATGTCAACAATAAATATAGAAGTGAAAAGTGTATTTATTTTCTTAAATTTGCATAATTTTTAATAAAATATATTATAACCTGCATGCCTCCATTTCATTTATTGAAATATCTTACTTAAATTTGTGTTCCATTTCAGTGCTGCCTAGTATAAATAGCAGTAATTTATCTGGACATTCGTCAGTCCAAGAGCTGTCAGCTTCTCAGTTGGCCACTGGAGCTGCGCCTTTACCAATAGATTGATACACCAATTTTAGTAAGTGACAATGCTTATCTCTATGGTGGGATAAGTGTCACCTGGTAGGTTCTAAAGTCCACGATGCTGTTTCATGAATGAACCAGACTATTTTTCTCCATCAGCTGTCCATTTCAGAGACCAAACATTTTGACACTTCCTACACCATGAAGACTGTAGTGCTTGGTACATAAAAAAGCTAACAGTGCTATTAGCTTTTGTGACCAATTAGTGTAGTTCAGCCATACTTTTCTCTTAACAGTTCTTTAATGAACAGGAAATTAATATCTGCTTTGGATGAAGCTACAGTTTTCATTCTGCCTTTACTTGAAGCTGTCTGAGGAAGGAGTTTCCAAACCTTTTTAGGATCCATTATCCCATTGCTTGGCTGATCTTACACTTATCACCGTTTTGGTTTTCATCTAAATTTGTCTTCCTGAAATTTCCAGTTCATTGCCTCTTGGTCCTAATATCAGTAAGTTTGTAAACAGCAGTTAAGTCTTTTCTTTCATATCTCCAATGGCATGGCAGACCCTTGGCAATGTCTGGGACTGTGTAGTATGCAGTACTGGCTAGAAAGCACCCATCAATCAAATACTAAATCACTGAGTCTAATGTCCATCTGGGGATAGTGACAGAACCCTGTAAAAATAGCCACATAACATTCAAGGGCACCAGATTCCTTTGCAGTCTCTACATTTTTAACATTCATAACCATGCCCTTCTTTACTAACAGAGGAGGAAGAGACTGCCTTAAGTAATGCACAGTTAAGATGGTTAGTCCTGCTAGCTGATTTTGCCGTCAGGAAAGTAGTCTGTGTAAATGACTGATGCTCTTTTTAATCAAAGACATTAAGCTGAAGTCTTTTAAAGCCAGTAATCAGATGTCTTGTACTACACATTGTTTCAGTTATTTGAACCGTGAAGGTTCATTCACCCAGCCATCTTTCAGAAGCATTAGATTAAGGGCTGATTGCGTTATATGGTTTATTTCTGCTGAACATGTGGATTCAAGTTTAAATGTATCAGCACAAATTTACAGGAATAAATGGGAGTAACCAGACTTGCATTTTAGTAGCATCAAGAACAACTGAAGGTGAAGGAATACATCTTGCTGAAAGCACAAGCTCTAGCTAGGACGTTCCCCTGGTGGATAAGACAAACTGGAGTGTATTGTACATGTTATTGGCACAACACAGTTCTCTGGGCGCGTGGTCATCGGAAGCAGCTATCTTTTTAAAAAACATGACAATAAAAACATACTGGAGCAAATCAGCCTTTAAAATGTTCAGTCCTGATCCTGTGTTCTAAAAAATCTCATGAATATAATGGCTTACCCTTGTCATACTGTAGGATTCTATATGATAAACCAAAGCATTCACCTCTGATCAACTAACTGCCTTTGAGACCAGTGGTATGCCTTCCTGTACACTAGGAGCAGAATAGGCAAATGCAAGTCCTTATTTTATTTAGCCTTGGTTTATCCCTGACTTTCAAATTGCTTCCTGCTATCATTACACCTTTGCAATGGAGAGGCAGTGTTTCCAAATAAGTAGAGAACAGGACAGGAGAGATTTGGGCTCAGAGTCTGTTCAGCCATGAAATCACTGAACATCCTTGTGCACGTAATGCATTTCACAATTTTTTTTAGAACAGCCAATGAAATGTCAGAAAGCAATATGCACATTAAAAGCACAGTATAAACAGTGATTAGTAACAACCACCAGCAGAAGCAGAGTCCTAAGATTACCTAATTACTCTAGCATGTTCTAATTGTATTGTAGATTTTTGACTGGTCAGACAATACTTTCATGCAGATAACAGCAGAAAAGCTTCATGTAGATCATCGTATCTGACACATTAATTTTTCAGCAACCATTTAATATGTAAGGGTGAGCAGTGATTGTTTGTACTTTCCGTACATTCATCCATATAGTGAAATAATGTGCCCATGATATTCACATTTGGGAATTTTCACATGAATTTCACCCAGAAATTACTTCGGTTTGGAATACCTGTGACATCTGAAGTGCCTTAAACTGGTGCATGTGCTTTGTTGTGTTTTCTTCCATCTGTTACTGGGATAAATGAATTAGCATGTGCAAGATTTATAATTACACCGATGTCTACCTTTTAAAACTGGATATAAATCTATGTGCAGAGTAATATTTCCAAACCAGGCAGTTGTTCACAGAAGTTATTTCACACTGTTGAAATCAAATGGATCTACCTTGTCAACTGAGTCTCTGCTCCATCTTTTAGGAACTGCACACTGCTCAGACCCGGCTTCACCAGGCAAATGTCCCTCCTCTAAAGATCCCACCAAGGCACCCAGCCTGCACTAACCGTGAGGGGTTGTTCTGGAGCATGTTGACATACAACCCAATGAGAACATGTTCATCAGCCAGCCTGTCTGCAACATCGAGGCTATACTGTAACCTGAAACAGGGTTGGGGGGGAAAGGGTGTAGTCCGGACAGACAAAGAGAAATAAACAGAGAAAGCAGGAGCAAGTAAGAGTGTGAAATGGGAATTTATAAATGAGCAGTAAAATGTTCTTTTAAAAGAAATGCTGAAATTCTTATCAATTCCATCGCAGAGCAATTAAGAAACTGAGCCGACAGGACAGTTAGCTTGCTGGAGGATACAAGGCACCTAAGATCATCTAAGGAAACACAGGTGGTCAAGGACCATGCAGGATATGGCCTTAGATTAGTGCTGTCAGGTATAATTGTTTTTTTTAAAATAGCATTCAGAAGTTGCTTATTTTCTCTGACATCCTTTGCATGCTTATTTGGAAATAAATTCGTTTGAAATTCGTTTGATGTTAATCAATCTACAGATGCAAATAAATTGCATGTTACACCATACCATTTCAGATCGATGCCTGAAATCCCCATGTAAAAAACAAATATCTATGCACTTAGGCAATCAGGGAGAAAGCTAAGTGAGAAGCCTCTCAGTGATATGCCGGTTGTTCTTGACAAGGAGGTTCTATTGTTAAGGATGAATCAAATATTGCCCACCTGTAGAGTTATAGGACCATAATTTATCTACAGGTGTAAATTCACCCTTAGGATTGAAGCACAACGTACTAACTTTGCATATACAAAGCTGCACTGAAATGTAGAAATGTATTTTGAGATGTCATTCTGAGACATCAGGAATTGCTAATATATTTTATATGGGTTTTTTTTACTTGTGCTTCAGCCGGGTGATGAGAAAATTAAGAGGGAATTAAAATTCTGCACTTGATTCATGTTGTAGAATGCACAGTGTATTCAGGGGAAAAGGCATTAGTTGTGTTAGTGCAAGCTGTCAGCACATCTTTTTAAACTTACCCTTTGCCTTTCAAAAAAACCGGAGCAGCCCTAGCCAGCAATTTGTTCTGCTCTACTTCATTATTCTTGTAAGGAGAGCTAGTTAATGAGACAGGACAACTAAGAAGATGATAAACAGTGATGGCTGAAATCCACTGAAACTCATTCAAATATCTGAATCGTACACAAGTAATTTGATCAGAAAATCTCTAAAATCTGTAAAGTCTAAACCAAGGCCTGAAATCTGACTAACATCCCCATCTGGGGTGAGGGGGGCAGGGGCAAAAGCACTTGTGGGAGCAGCACAGCCTTGCATTTAACCCTGGAAGCAGCAGACATGCTGGTGGCTGCCTGCCCTTCAGCCTCACCTCCACACAACCTACAAGTCAGGGCTGTGGCAAGGCTGCTCTGACATCTTGATCGCCGGTTTAGGGTTGGGAGCACAGCACCCTGGTCAGCCCTTGTACGAAGTCCTACAAACCCCATGGGGGGCTTTCAGGTGCCTTTGGATAGGGCTACCCCACAGAAAGTTGATTGGGATTAAGTTTATAAAACTTCTGTCCACCTTGCAATTATGTTTAAAAATATATATAATTTTTTTAAAAAAAGTCTGTTAGAAACATGCTTAATTTCAAATGGAGTTTCTGAGCTGCAAACTTGGTAGTGGATGGGTAGGAGACTGAACATTCCTGCTTCTAGCAGATATTTCTGAAGCAAAGGATCCAGCTGAAGAAATTGTTATTTTTGCCACTACAGATATTCTTCCATTATGGATATAACCAAAGAAAACATCTAATTTAAACTAAAGAAATTAGTGTGCTTTATCATCAGTCCCACTTCTTTTTTTGGTGCATTCTATCAATTGTGCTATTCTTAAAAATATAAAAAGATTAAACTTTTCATATCCTGAAATAATTTGTAGAAAACAAAAAAAAATAACGTAGAAGTTGCCTTCTAATGAGCCAGACTATTCACTTATCAATATTGAATATTTACTCTGACTGGCAGCAGCTCTCCGGTGTCTCAGGATGAGATCATTCACATCACCTACTACTTAATCCATTTACCTGGAGGTGTCAAGTATAGAGCTGGGGAGCTTTTACAGGCAAAGCAGATGCTCTTATCAAGTCACAACCCCTTCAGTCTTGTCTCTCTGAAAGCAAAAGGCTACAAAAATATTCTACCCTGCTCCAGTCTGTCCTCTTTTCATCACAGCTACTGGATATGAAATATACGTTACAACACAACGGAATGTGGTGGCATACCATGCATAAGAATGGGTTTCTATATTTGCAACTATCATAAGATAAGAAAAACTTCTGATAATCTTGAATTCAGTAGCCTAATCCACAGTCTAACTCAGAGGTTTAAAACTGATTTGTTATGAGGGTATGAGATATGACATAAATGGGGGGTGGGGTGGCTGCCTCGGCTGGTGAGCCCTCAGCAGGATTGCTACCTCAGGTCAGCACTGGAGGAGGGGTGGCTACCTCAGCTGGTGAGCCAACAGCAATGGGGGAGGTGGTTGGCATGGGGGGGCTTCTCAGCTGGTGAGTCCCCAGCAGCTTCACCAGCTCAGATCAGCACTGGGGGAGGTGATCAGCACTTGAGGGGGTAGAGGTTAATATTTTAACATTTTTATTGGGAAATATTCCAACATAATTAACAATATTTTCATGATGCAAATGATGACCCATAACTTCATGAGCTGCACTGCACACATGGAACTAAGTATGCAGGGGATGCCCTGTTCACTTTTATGCTATGAATGTTCTATACATGTACTAAGGAATGTTCTGTGTGCATAGTGACAGTCTATCTGTCAGAAGAGCATGCATAGTTCCTTATGCACATTGGTGCCTCCATATGTGTCTTCTCAGCTACATGGTGACTCATGATGAACATGTCTATTATTCCCATAGAGTTTTCAAGGCAATATGACTTTCAGTGTGTTGGAAATTGAAACCTTATGAAGGACCTTTATATAATTGATGGTGGACTTGTAATAAAGCGAAAAGAATTTGGACACATATGCACTCAACAGTCCAGAAGATTTTAAAGACTAATATACAAATGAAATCAGGAACTTTTCTTTTGGGTCTTATGGAGAAAATATGGAACTATGTTTTTATATATGACAGCTGCAACAAGACTATTATGTGCACAAAAATGGAAAATTTCATTAATATCTACAATAGAATAATAGTTTGTGAACACACTGGAATTGGCAGAGATGGCTAAGCATACTTCTTTGATAGAGAAAAGAATTTATCTAAATTCACTGATGATTAGAAACCACTAATATGCTTTTTGTGTAAAACAGACAAAAATGAACCAATGATTTGGGGATTTTAGGAATAGAAGAACAAGAAAATACACATAACAGAGAAAAGTATGAATCTTATTAGTAATAATTAAGAATTAATTTTAGAATTGCAACTAGAGACCAAGTGGTAAATTTGAATTGTATTTATATTTGGCGCAGGAGAAGTTGGGAGCCCTCTTTTCCTTTCCCACCTTGTAGCGTGGATTCTGGTTTTGTTATTGTATGTTGCTTGTTGTCTGTCTTTAAACAGTCTTAACAATAAAAATACCTACATTAAAAGCAAAGTGTTGTACAGGAATGGTCTGTATTTCAACATAAATGGAGCAAGTGCTGGATGAGAACTAAACACTGTCACCTGCCAAGTACTACTCCACTGAATGGAATATTTTTCTTCAGGCCAAGCTTTGATACTGGAGGTTAGCTGTATTGGAAGAAAAATTCTAAAATCAAACAAACACACTGAGATAAGGAGTGGAGGAGGGCATGAGGACAAAGCTGCCTTCACCAATTTCAAATATAGGCCACAATCATCCAATATGAAGAAAGAAAATTATACCAATTCACCCTCCTTTGTACCCCCTGCTTTTTCCTATCTCTCTGAAATTTGCCAAGGAAAATCCCTGGAGAAAGGGGTAGAACTCCACTGAATTTCAACCCAATTGGTAGAAAATAAACAACAATTTGCAACTGGACATGGGTTTTCCATTGAAGCTAATGCAGATAAATAAATAATAACTCTGAAGAAAAATAATAACTATAATAAAATGCATTACAATATTAAAGAGTACATTCCTATTATGTTTTTCTCCAGAAAAAATTCAATAGGTCTGGAGTTTAAAAACTGTATATTTTAGCATTTTCTTCTACTGCTTCTGGGACATAATCTGTCATCTCCAAGTCCACCAATGAAATGTCTATAGTCTGCTGAGCTCTGCAGACTTTTACAACATGAATAAGACTTCCTAGGAGTGATTACATGCAGGAACTGGATCTCCTGTTCCAGTACTGGAATTCTTCAGCCACACAGATGCCACAAGAAGGGCTTCAGTATATATACACTGACGGGCATAGCTAGTATCTTAGTGGAACAAGGACAGAGTTGCCAACAGGAAAGCACTATAAGAACTAATAACCCAAGGTCTGATAATCTTGGTCCTGAATAAATCCACTTTTAATAATCAGAAATGGCGGCTAATGTGGCATTGTTCTAATCAGTATGCTGATGCATGCCACATAATTGTTTCTTTCCCTTTCCTTCATATAACAGTTCAAACAGCTTCTTAGGTATATTCAAGAGGTTATGTTAGCCTTGTGGAATATTTGATTTTTGCTTCAACTAGCTGACTCCATCCATCCATCCATCCATCCATCCATCCATCCATCCATCCATCCATCCATCCATCCATCCATCCATCCATCCATCCATCCATCCATCCATCCATCCATCCATCCATCCATCCATCCATCCATCCATCCATCCATCCATCCATCCATCCATCCATCCATCCATCCACCCACCCACCCACCCACCCACCCACCCATCAATCAATCAATCAATCAATCAATCAATCAATCAATCAATCAATCAATCAATCAATCAATCAATCAATCAATCAATCAATCATGCCTTTATTGGCATAAAATCAAAAACAATACAAGCTCATATATATAAAAGACAAGTTAATTGGTTAATTTGCACACTCATGTAGATATACTTATAGTGTGCTGGTATAGTATAAAAAACGCAGTTAGCAGTAATAAAACAGGAATAAGTTAACTAAAATAGTTGTCAGGAATAGAGCTACCATACGTGTTGTTTCAGCATTGTAGTCTCCAAGAAGAAAACGTTATGGCGACAGTAAGGTTAGAAATTTTCCTCGCCGTCAATAAGGGGGGATTAATCTAAGACGTGCATCTGCATTTATTTGGCACTCTAGGAGGACATGGGTAAAAGAGTCAATAGAGCCACAGCGATAGTATCTTTGTTGTTTTGGAGACTCCATAGTACATTTCACATTGTTCTGAAATATCCCAGTTTTAAAGAGGTTTGCTATGTGCAGACTCTTTTTTTACTTTTACATTAACTTTTTTTCTTGTAATAATGGAACTTGTGCATAATACACTATCAAGAGGCATAACATTCCTTTATTTAGAACACAGAATTTTCCCCTAACAAAGATTTTTTAAAATGGTATACTACACTCTGCTATAATCTTATAAGAAAATGGTGATATATTGTACATTAATATAACTATTTGACATACTTTATCCCTGAAGTACAAAAGCAGTCCCTAAACTATGGGGAAACCTCTAATGTAGGATTCCATGACATCCAAGTCTATGGCTTGGGGTACAGAACATGTAACCCTTTCTGAGCATATGGGTAAGTGTATTGTATGGACATTTAGGAATCTTTAGATCCCAATCCAAATGTGCATAGATATGGCATAGTATTTTAGTTCTGACTGGCCAAAAGTAACAACCTTATGTCTTCTTCCCACCAATTAATAATCTATTGGACAAATGAAGAAAGGAACATGCCATCACCGATTATCTGTTATAAACTACCTGGATAATAACTACCTGAATAATTTAGGCAACATATTTTGCTTCTTTCTGTGGCTTTTATTCCTTAACCCTCTAATTGCTTCTATTTAGAGAGAAAGATTCAAGCTTTTATATAGTCATTACTAAACAGAAGCCAAGTTCAAAGTCCTAACTGGTATAGGGCCTGCATACCTGTGGGATCGGCTCTCCTGGTATGTCCCTCAGAGACAGGGAGCGAACATCTGCTGGAGGTCCCTGGCCCTAGAGAGAACCGGCTAGCCCCAACTAGGGCCAGAGTGTTTTCAGCCCCAGCTTCAACCTGGTGGAATGCTCTGTCTAAGACCCAGGCTCTGCAGAATTTGCAACAGTTCTGCAGGGCCTGGAAGACAGAGCTGTTCCATCAGACATATGGTTGAGGCAGCTACAGTTTTTCCATGTGGCCTCCCCATTCTAGTTCCACTCCACTGTTTCATCTGATTGAATCTTCTCCTGGGAAAATGAGTTCATTTCACAATCAGTGCTGTTCTCTATTGTATTTTATTGCTTTTAAACTGAATACGTAATTTTTGTCCATTACTGCTGGAAGCTGCTCCAAGCCCATAAGGAAGTAAATAAATAAGGTTCTTAATATCATGTAACTTATGAAAATATCATTTGTTGATCAACTGAATTTATAAAACATGAAAATCTGTATATTCCATTTCTATGCAGAGAGAAAAAGTGAGTTTATACATGCAGTTTTTCTTCATTTCTCAAAAAAACAAAAAAGGATGTGATTACAGAACTACTGCAATGTTATGCCACTAGATAAGAATGTGAGAATCTTGCTGGATTAGAACAAATATCTGAGCATGGGTTTTTTTCAATCTGAGCATGTTTTTTTTCGACACCACCACTCCAGATACTTCCAGGAGGTTCAAAAGTGGGGCACAAAAGACTTATGATGCACAACATCAGCTTTACAACACAAACAGAGGCAAATGCGAGTCACAGGATTTGTGCGGAGGATGTTTCAGCAATACCTCTGCGTGTATGAACCATATTTATACATCAAGAGTTCCCATGATGGAAATTATTACACAGAGTAAAGTAAAACAATAAGACAGGTTCATCATTATGTGAGATGTCATAGAAGTGAATGAGAAACTGTTAGATTTTTTTCTCTATCTGCTTCGTTAGAAGTTGTTCTGCTTTTTGTTAGAAATATCCAGAGTGAACAAATGGGAAGATACTAATGTTCAATAAACACATTCAGTTTGTAAGGCCATTCTATACTTAAATGCAATACTTCCTTCATTAGGCCATCACTATAACACAAGTGAGGCTCCCACTTGGATTTGTTACCTTCTTATTCATGGCCACACTCACAAGCGAACATGTTGGACAAATCAGGAAAAAAAAACAGAACTGTGATTTTAGTCATCTGAATGTTGACTGCTTATCTGGGTATCAGATTTTATTAATTTACTAATTTAAAATGTTTCCTTGCATCACCAACAACCTTATAAAATGTTTACAGTATAGTTCAATGGCTCTTGCTGTATGCTTTGTATTTCTTATGATGTAAATAAAATTCAGAGCATATGTAGCCATGAGCATCTTACAGAATGAGATAAACAGTATATGTAAGACCATGCACTTGATTAGGCTAAATAGCTATTTGAAATGTTGTAACTAAATTGATAAGGAGCATTGGTGGAGGGAAGCAAAAGTGAGCATAGTCAGAGCTTGGGGGCATCCTTCCTCAGCTTTCATCCCAACTTGCATCAGCCAATGGACACAGCAAGAGGCTGCTGCTGTCTTTTGAAGATAGCTGCTAATCTCTCTCAGAAAACTCTTAGGGCACTCCTGAGGATGGCCCCTTCCCTAGTCCTGGTTGTGCCTGATATCACTAGCAACAGGAGAGGCTCTACTCAAAGATACACATGCACATCACCAACAGCAGTGCCATGTGCGCAGAACTGGATGCAATGTTTTTCGGCCCTGCAGTTGGTTTGTGTGTACAGAGCAAGCCTCATTTATATGTGGAAACGTATCTTCTTGTATGGATTGCTGTTCTCCTCTCAGGACCAGCTATCAGTATGTTTTTCAGTATAAGGCTCTTCTTTGACCTATGTTTCCTTCTTCTGTGTTTGGGGGAAATACAGTAAAATCCTCAAGATGCTTGTCTAAGAGCAAAAACTGTTATGTGATGCACATTTACAAATGTGTCATGTGCAACATGAAAGATAAAAGATAGGGAAGTTCAAAACTAGCAAGAAATCCACTTGAACTATCTTATAAATACAAAAAAGGCCCTTCATTGTTAGTAATTCTGTGGAATGACTAATAAACTAATGGACTGATTTTAGTGTATAAGATACAGAGCTATATCAATGAGTGGTTTAGTGCTCTTATACTGACCGTGAATTCTTATGAAGCTGATTTACATACAGCTTTATAAGAGAATGCTCATCAATCTCAGGAATCACTACATTTATACTCTCAAGTAACCTGGATGATTCAAACAATGAAAGTTCATTAACAGTTCATAATAAGGCAATAGCAATATGGAATGATTGCCGGGGGGGGGGGGGGCGACGTTTGTTAGAAGAACAGGCCAATATTCTGTGTTACTATGTATGGTATATATTATCTATTTATTGTATGTATTAGCATGTTGTTACTGCATGGTTTTCTGCTTTTGCAGTTCCATTTTTACATCACTTGACATACTCTGATAGTTTTTGCTTTGTTTCTAAGGTTTGTAATCCTAATCCTATTACATTGTTTATTATGTTTTTCACACTATTTGATTACATTGCCTTACATTATGTAATACACCTTGAGTCTCAGTGAGAAAGGTGGAATATAAATAAAGTAAGTAAATAAATAAATGTATTGAAGCCTGAACAAGAATAAGGTCAATGTGAATTTAGAGTGTTTAATTTTGGAGAGAGGATGTTCCTTTGGAGAGGGGATGCTCCTTATGAAAACAAAGTACTAACATTTAATTCCAGTGGAAATAAAATTACTAGACCAAGTTACAAACCACATCTCACTGAGATAGGAAAACAAACACAAGATTAGTAAAATACCTGCTGAAGTCCATCACATTAGCACTGAAAACTACACAAGAAAATTTGCTGCTAGATTTCCGGATTTGTGATGATCTTAAAAATTGAAGATCTTTATCAGACCTTCCTGCTTGGCCCACAGAAGTCTTGATTTCTGCCACACCAATTCATAGGTAATGAACACAAGGGACATACATTTGCATTTGAACATGAACATATGCACTGGACACACATAATGTAATTTTATCTGTACAAACAGTGGTGTAATTGTTGAAGTGTCAGACTAGGACAATGTAGACCCAAGTGGAATCCCCACTCCACCATGGAAACTCACAGGATGAACTTGAGGCAGCCTCTCTATCCTAATATATTTTACAGGGCTGTTAGGATAATATGGAGGCTAGGATAATGCTATTGTAAAGTAGTTTGGGTTTGCATTGGGGAAAAAGGGGACAAACAAATCACTGAATCACATTTTATCTTGCTTATTCTCAAAATGTTTTCAGAATACCTAAATAGATGAGCTAATAAAATACATAGCAAATCCTGGGTATTTACTTGTAAGGTATTTTAACTTTGTCCACAGGTTGCAATCCTAATACTAGCTTGGGAACAATGACCATCAAATAAAATGGAACTTACTTCCTAAGCAGACCTCCAAGGAGACTTCCCAAGGACAGTTAAGATTGCTGCCAGAGAATTATGGTGTGGTAGAAAGAGCTGTCAAATTACAGCTTACTTATGGCGACCCCAAAGGAGGCAAGAGATGTTCAGAGATGGTTTGCCATTACCTGTTGAGAGAGTTCTTAGAGAACTGTAACTGGCCCAAGGTCACCTAGCAGGCTTCACATGGAGGAGTTGGGAATTGAACCTGATCCTCTAAATTAGAGTCCTCTACTCTTAACCACTACACTACAATGGCTCTCCCAGGGAAGTATAGGTTGGATCAAAATGTGCCCTTATACACATTTTGATTCAACTCTTCCACTCCCAGAAGGGCTGTTATACGTCTTATGTTAGAGAAAAGTTAACTTGAATCCAAAGATGTTCTTATGCTTGTTAAAAGCTTGTGCAACCTCCGGGTTAAGGGGCAGCATCAGAACTGTTGCAGGCAATGTATGAACTCTTGTGGAAGCTGTTGAACAAATCTATAAGGAACATTATCAGCTGCTATTTTTCTTCCACTAATGATTCCCTTGATCCAGCCTGGCCATTTCAGTGCTGTGGAAAGAGTGTGATTCCGACTGGGTCAGTATGACAATCCCTTAATATCTTCACAGAACAAACAAATCACAAAGTCTGCAACAGACATGGGCTTTATTTGCACAATCCATGAGATTTCTTGCTAGAACCGTAAGTGACAGATGCAGACTATAACTTTCACAGCTTCATACACTGCATAATAAGGAGAATTCACAGTCATGAGATGAATTGACATAACACCAGCTTAAGTGGCTTTCAAAAGGGGTCAAATAATTCATGGAAGGTAAGATTTATCCATGGTTATTATCCATGATAACTAACTAATGATAACTAATGTAACCCTCCATTCTCACAGGGAATATAACTCTGAATAATAGATTCTGGAGGCAAGCAATGAGAGACTGATACTTTCTTTCCCTCCTTGAAAATTTCCCTGAAGCAGCCAGTGAGCGAAAGTTGGCCTGTGAATGCTGGATCACGTGGATGGAATTTTTGGTCTGATCCAGCACAGCTTTTTTTGTGCTGTGACTGATTGATTATAATTGACTGAAATGGCAGACTAATACAATAATTCCAAAAGTTTGGCTTCACTGTATAGCTCAGTACTTACTTCTAGCTTCCCATACTTCGACATTTCTCCATACGTAGGAATGTTTGTTCAGCTTTCCCACATTTGCTTCTTGGTATTTAAATACCAACTTCTGTTTCTAGGTAGACTTGGTGTATATTGTAGATGCTTCAGCATTATAGATTAAATATGGGTGGTATCCTGACATGCTACATATGTAGGCATATGGCCAAAGGTTATCTGGGTTGGTTCTAGGTTTCTAGAAGACAGAACACAAGCACCTATAGAAAGCAAATGTACGCCTTTGCACAGGTTCCTTTATTTTAAAAATTGGAGTCCTGCTTTAAACAATGAAAGTTCAATCCACACGCATTTAAAAGATATTTCTACACTTGTTTTTGACAGTTTGACTGTATGAAGTTTGAAATGAAAATATAAAATAAAAGCAGATAATTATTGTATCTCAAAATGGGTCAGAATGAACGCTCACCTTCTGTTTGTAAAAGGACTTCCTGAGGGAACAGAATGGGAGAACAGTGTATCATTCATACTCGTCACTGGTCTGGGAGGCCTTGAAAAGAAGACAATAAGTGGCTTGTATAATGATGGAACCATGAAATAAAGCACGAAATGCATTATCTGTAAACATAGATACGCATACATATTTTCAGTCTTTAGAAATGTAATGTCCTTCAGTTTTTCTATCATAAATTAAAATTTCTGTGGAACTAAATCTCAGTTTTTATATGGATTAGGAGAAGTATTAGAAAAATATTTTTAATATTCTGAGATATTCTGTGGGCAATTTGTTTGCTCCCTTGATTTGCTCCAGAACAATAATTGATGGTTCTACATTTTCACAAATACTGAAATGCTCCATAAAACACAATTAACACAGAAACCTTTCAACAGTATTTAAATTATTTGCATACACTGATTTCTTGTTAATTGAGTTTTTATAGTTATTTTAAAGGAATACTTGCCTTTTTGAAAAGCCAGGTTTCCTCCTGAAATTTCTACATTATCTCAGGCTGTATCAAATGGCTATATGATAATTTCTTTAAAAACATCCTGCATGGAGGTTGTCAGGTGTAGCAGCTCACTATTATGCAGAAACTTATATGTTCACTATACTACAGCAAACTGCCTCCCCCCAGTGGCATAGCCCCAAGGGGGCGGGGTGGGGCACGATGCACTGGGCATGCACTGGTGAGGGGGTGTGGCGGGGGCATTCCAGGGCGGGTGGAGGTGCAGGACAAAGGTACGCCCCGGGCGCAGTTCCCCCTCACTCCGCTCCTGCTCCCCCAATATGTAGGCCATAGCATAGTAAATATCAGAGGAACTAAAGCACAATGTAGTCACATAACTCTACATTCATAGCATCAAAGAATTTGAACTTAAAGCAGCCATGACATAGGGCTTGTTAATATGAAGGGCAAGTTTTTGTGTGTGTAGCAAATGTACAAACCACTCAAACAGTAGAAAACAACATAAAAACTTGTTAGTTCTTTTACACATACTTTTTTCATTAGTCTCAGAAATAGTTTAGAATTTGTAAGTCAATAAGAGGAATTCTGGGAAGCCAAAATTAAAATTTTTGCCATTAAGGTCTGGATGGTGTATTTGAAATGAACCTCAGAAAAGACTAACTAAGCCCTCCCTTTTTGCTGAATGACACATATTCTAACATGATGTAGAAAGCAGGCAAAGTTCAGAGACCACTGTTCAAGTTTACTATTAGCTGGACCCTATGGCATCTATACCTTTCCCCACCAAAAGATCTCAGTGTGGTCATAGTTGTTTAGTGGATATGAAGGCTGGGGAAGCAAGGAGGGGAAGGGAAAGGGCATCCTGAGTGTTGGGCTGAGTTAACATGCAAGACTGTGCTGCATCCCAGAATAAGGCAGGCACTAGGACCCTCATAGAGCATGCAACTAAAAATAAGGTCCAGGAAGAAGTGGCAGATTAATTCACAAATCTCCTGAGATCTTTTGGTGGGAAAGGGTACAGCATCTGCAACCTGAACAGATTTGTTATAACAACATAATGTCAAATGCTCCATTCAGAGAATGAAATTTATGCACAGAAACAGATCTTCATATGTTGATTAGCTATGCCATGTGCAAAAGCCATCATTTGGAAGAGGAAAATCCTCACACCAAACAATTAGCAATATAAATGTGATGGCTTTAACTTTGACGCAGCAATTTGCGGGATGAAGTCTCAGGACTGCTTACAAAGCAGATCCATGAGAGCTTTGATATCGCTAAAGGTTAAAATACTCATAACCAACAGTTGAGTAAGAAAGGAGACTTTTCCATTGAGACTGCGAATTCCCTTCTCCCTGTTCCCCAGGTGACAGGATCTGTTCAAAAGGAATAGGCCAAAGGAAATAAAAAATAGCTTTGAAAAAATGATGTCACTAAATGGAAGTCATACTCAAAGGTTCTGATGTTTAATAGTCTAATAATTACAAAGTCTGTTCCTCCATCTAAAAATGTACGAAAAGATAACTTACCAGGTATCCCTTTTGCAGCCAAAACAAAATAAAAAGATACTATTAATTAAGATTAAATACTCTCTTTAAAAAGGTACCATAGGTAGAGAAATACCTCTATATTTCACTGTTAATATTCTGGTTTTAGAGGCAAGTACTCAGTCAAGCAGCTCTACTGTGGCTTGGCATAAATGGTTCTGAATGTGTTGAAGTCTACATCTTTAAGACAATAGCAATTACGTTGTCATAATTGCTGGCTGATTCACAACAAGAAAACCACAGACAAATTGGTATCTCATGGGATTCCATTTGTTTCAAATAACTTTGTATATTTATTAACAATAAATAGCTATTTTCCAGTTCAGTAGATAAACAGAAATGTGCCAATATTTGTTTTAAAAAGTCAGAGGTTGATACATGAATTTGAAAAGGTGTACAATCAATCTCTATTACAAAATAATAAACAGGCAAGGATTGCAAGAACCAAAGATCAGTTGAGTTCCTGGTGATAGGTGATGGGATTGTTGTTCTACGAGAGCCCCATCACCCCACCCACACACACACACACTCTGCACATCAAGCTACCTTGAGCATTCAACAAGTCATGCCTCACAAAGAACTGAATTTGAAATCCAGGTTCTAAAGCATGGGAGTTTGTTCAAAGAAAAAAGAATTAAGAAGACCAATAGGCAGACGTGTAGCAAGGGAGAAAGGCACACAGTAGCAAGGGGGAAAAGCACCCAAGGGTGCGTCCTCCACCCCTGTCCCACCCTGCCCTGGAACGCCCCCCACGCCTCTGAAACACCCTTGCCACACCCCCACAGGGGCACACGCCTAGTGCGTCACCCCCCTGTCTCCTTGGAGTTACGCCTCTGCCAATAGGTGACAAAATCTTTGGGTGTGCATTCTAGCCTTAACCATATTTGATCCAATAAACTATTGATAAAAAGATACTATTAATTAAGATTAAATACTCTCTTTAAAAAGGTGAATTACACAAAATTTACACAAAAATTACACAAAATTCACAAAAAGGTGACTTACACAAAATCTACTGTAAGGACTTTAGATTGCTGGTAAGCAATACATTTTTACACACATTCTATAAATTATTAGATTACTATAGTACTTTAAGCATAATTGCATGAAAAGTGCTTAACAGAGTCAGTAATAGCAGTTTGCAGAGTTTTAGATATAAGAATGCAAATTATCAAGGGAAGACTTTCCCAACCCAGATAAGTCAATATGCTTTTAGAGTTTGCAGTAGCATATTCTGCTGATACAAAACAGGGAGAAAAAACCACTTTGCCTCCTTACAGCATTTATTTGTGCTGAATTTAACAATTTTTGAACATAATATTTATTACTAGGTGCAACCTCTATGCTAGCAGGAAATCATATACCGATAAATAGCATGTTAAAACCAGTTTATAACACTCATACATATGCAGGCAAAGTTACACAAAAGGTTTTTGTCCTTACTGGAAGTAACTGCTGCTGGGGAACAAAGGATTTTGATTACCTGAACACTTCCACTGAAGTGGTTGTAAATTCCCTGTTGCTTGTATGCTTGTTTAGAACTGTTATCATTATACCATTATACTTAACAGTAAAAATTACTCTGGTAAGAAGATATTCTTCAAGATTTCATGTAGCATATCTTTCCCCCTCTGTAAATGTGTCAGTTGCACTGTACATGCTGCTCTTCCAAAACCTGCGCATTTTTATTTTGGGTTCATTATACCTAAACACAATTTTCAATTTTCCTACTAGCAAAATAAAAATAAAATAAAATCATTCGGTTTCATTGTCATTGGAACTGCTCTTTAGAAAGGAGGAATCTTAGGGCCAGAAGTGACTGTGGAAAGAAGCAAATGCTATACGGATTTTTAAAATGTGTCCCAAAGGAGATCCAGAAAATAGCAAGACAGACAGCTGAACTTGTGGCAACCCAGTAAGGATTTTAAGAGATTAGCAGAGCTGGTTTGTTATTGCCTTCCTATGCATAACAACCCTGGCATTGCCTTGGTGGTCTCCCATCCAAGTACTAGGCAGGACTGACCCTGCTTAGCTTTTGAAAGCTAACAAGATCATACCAACCCAGACCATCCAGGTCAGGGCTTTGTTTATTGTAAATTAACAGAAATCTTTATTAGAGACAGGATTATCTCTTCATGGCCTGGGACCCACATATTGAAAGGACTGTCTCCTTGCATATGTCCCAGTTTGCCAACTACAATTTCCACGCTACTTAAGATGGCCTATGTGGCATCAATGAGAGCCTGTTTTTTCCACTGTAGCTCTATGAGGAATGGGCTTCTTAAGAAGCTTATGGAACTGCTGCTTTGAGAAATCTTTAGAAGATATTTTGAGGCCCTTTTCTTCACCAGAGCTTTTAAACTGTGGACATCTTTTTGGGGAAGGAGAGTTTCTGGGATTTTTATTCTATTAGTTTTGAATCGTACTGTTTTAACTATGATGTGTAAGTGTCCTTGAACCACAAGGAAAAATAAGATATAAATATTTTAATTGATAAATAAATATACAGGATTAAGGCCTACTTAGAAAGCATTTGCATATGGATGAAGATACGCTACTACACATTATATTCTTTTGATGTAAAAAAAGGAAAACGTTTGGCAAAGTTGCTTTTTATCAAAACATCCCAAATAACTGGTATTACAGTGTAAGAAGACAGATCATTTTGTAATTTAAAACAGGCAGGGGAAATTGGGCATATTGGATAGTTCTCACAATGGAGGGAAGATGCCTGTTTCCTGACCAGCCATTTCTTTATATTGTTGTGGTTTCTAACAAGCCAAATGATTTGAAGTCTAAAATTCCAAATTAATTTTTGAAATTCAGTTTGAAAATGATCCATGAACTGAGGTATTTTGTAAAAGACTTTAGATTGGTGGTAAGCAATACATTTTACATACATTCTATAGATTGTAGAATCTCCTATAATTATAGAATCTTCTATATTGAGACCGCCTTACCCCATATGTCCCGACTTGACCTCTGTGATCGGCAGAGGCGAATTTACTGGTGGTTCCCCGCCCTTCTATGATGTGGCTAGCCTCTACCTGGACCAGGGCATTTATGCATGCCATATGTATTTACTAGTCATAATGTTATAATATTTTATTTACTTATGTTGTTAGCTGCCCTGAGCCCTTTGGGGATAGGGCAGGTACAAATTAAATTGATATGATATGAAATGGTTACCTTAGAAAACCCATTAACTATTGCCAATTGTTATTTGGACACACTTATCAGATAGTTCCTTTCCAAACTTCTGATTACTAGAACATTCATATAGCTCCACAATTACTTGGACTGATGACTATGTGCATGAGAAATGTTGTGAAAACTAATTATCTATGACCCATTTAAATCAAGGTCAGATCAAGATATGTTGATGTCTCCAGCATCCAACTTCTTTGTCACCCCAGTTGGTTCAAAGTGACCTATGGAGATAGTGTGTTTGCAGTCTGTCTTGTACCCTGTAGAGATTCAGAAGACAATGACAGGTACAAGCTATGCCCATAACTTTGTACTTCATCACAACCCTTTTCTGGTCTGATGTCCCACAAAGCTGTTTGGCATGCTCAGGTGGTAAACCAATTCCCAATACATATACTCCAGTAGCTTCCAGAAGAACCGGCTTATTTCTCAGAGGCCTAGTTCATACTAAGGTGGTAAAATGATGCCTGCTTGTTACCGCTTCCAATTACAGGTAAGATGATGGAACGTTTCTCCATGGTAGATTCCACACAGGGCAAATATAATGGGTATGGGATGCTACATAAACTGCTTTGGAGGGGAACTTTACACAGGTCCTGTCCCCAAAACGAGTCTGCCCCATTTTATTTTCCTCAGAATTGCTAAACCAGCAATCCTTTTGCAGAATCCCAGTTGGAGTCACTCCTGTGGAAATGGCCAGGCAGGAGGTGCTTTATTTCCCTCCCTTCCACTGCATCATCCGCAGTCAGGGAGAATCCACTTGCCATTGCCCTGCTGTTGCAGGGAGGCCCCTTTTTCTTTTATTTTGTGTGTTGAACATGCACAGCTGATAGTATTGTGGGACAATCGGCATGGCTGTGGGGGTTAATTCCTACATGTCTGTGTAACTATGCATGTGTTGCAGAAAATAAAAAAAAGAGAGAGAAGTGTTTCTGTGTGAAGGCGCGAAAGCAACCTGGATTGTTTCCATGGGCTCCAATCACTGCATGGACAGCACACATGTGAATGGGAAAAAGGAAAACGGATTCCTTTATAACAACTGCAACCTGTTATACATTTGCTGTGCGGAATCAACCCATGTGACATATTTCTGTGCATAATAATAACCAGATGCTAGGGAAAGTATTCTAGGTAAGCCTTCTTCCTGACATCTAGTTTTCTATCCAGAGGAAATTTATGTTTTATATAAAGGAATTATCAATCACACAAGCCTCCACTCTTAAGTTTGAAGTGCAAACCCAGACAAAGGTTACCCCCTTATGGTACCCAAAACTTTTACACTCCTAGTTAATAAAAGTATTGCTTTACAGTTAATCTTTGGATTTTTCAAATATACCACCTCAACTACCCATGTTTTCACTGTGAGGCCGTTTCTGCATGGCCAGCTAAACAGGGGTGCATCAGCATAGATCATGCCAATGGACCCCCGGGGGCCATTTGCATGAATGACCCTACTGGCTCCCCAGCCAGCGGTGTAGCCTTCACATGGGCTGCATCGCTCCTGAACGCCTCCTACCTCCTGCTGCCTTCTGACACTTTGTGGAGGCCAGGGGACATGCCCCCGTGGCCAGAGTGATGCCTCTGGGGTTGGAGGCCAGGAGCCATGTCCCCTGGCCTCCACAGAGTGACAGAAGGTGGTAGGAGGTAGGAAGCATCCAGGAGTGGCACGGGAAATATGCTGGCTTTCATTCGGTGCCATTTGATCGGCACTGGATGGAAGCTGGCGTTTTCCAAAAAAGCAAGGTTTAAAAACACCATTTGGGGGGAGAGAGCGACACTGTAGCGATTTGGCAGCAGCACCTGTGTGAAGGTTCTTCCCCAACGGTGTTTTACCGGGCTGAAATCGATGATTTCGGCCCATGCAGAAACAGCCTTAGCTCTAGATCACATAGGACTACTTGGGAAAACCTGGAGAAAGTTGTGTTTTGGACAATTTTTCCCATCTGCTTCCAGAAGATATGAATGCTGAACAGTTATGAGAACCCAACAGGAGAATAATGTATACTTGCAGTTCTGTCCTGTGAATTTCTAAACATCAGCTGTCTCAGGGATGACAGAGTCAAAAAGAAATCGAACAGGATGCAGATTATAAAATACAAAATACTGCATTTATCTGAGCTCGCACTGACCATCAATGGGGAAGTCCATCAGCTACCATTCTAATTGTATGATGATTCAACTTGCATGTTTCAGATTACAATTATTTGGTACAGGGATGCTGTTGTCAATTTCTGCCCTGATAGCTGCATGCTGAATTGGCAGTATGCCAGTCATGTGTCCCAAATTCATTATCCTGCCAGAAATTAAACATCTAGGCATGTGTTTAGTCCTTCTGTCTATTTTTATATTGAATTTTTGATCATCATTTGTTCATTATACCCAAAAGGGAGTATTTTGGAACAAATCAAGCTATTGCTTATGAACCAGTTACAAAATTAAACACAGCAATTTAAAGCACCTTTCAATTGTTCTTCCTTTTGTGTAGCACAAAGCATTGATTTTCAAAACATAATTTCTGGAGAAAAGTGTTCCCTTTGTGTGAATTAATGTACTTTTAAAAAGAAAATCTTTACGTAGAAACAGAAAATAGAAAACCAACACACATTTCTCAAAGTTCATCAATTAAAACTTTGAAACTTGCTGCCAAGTGCTGAAATGCAGAATAATTTTTTGTTTCACTTTTTAACTTGGTTCAGTTTCTAGAAAATGGTTTCATTGGTCAAGAGATACTGGAATCATGGTAACCTGTGTTCTCCTGCTCAAACCAGCAATCACTAAACCAAAATTTAAAATAATAATTAAGATAACAAAGTTGTTAATATATATATATTTAAAAACTTATATCTCCCCAAACATTTATTTAAAAATGAAACAAAATAATAGCATTGCAAAGGTGAGTCTGGCCAACTGAATCACTGAATATGATGCACCATTTCTTGAAAACTGTCATGAAACTGTTGACTGGTCATTCAGCATGAAGATGTCTCCTTCCATTTGCCCTCAACCAAAGTAAATAGTAAGTCAACTAGAACAAAGCGTTTTTATAACTGTAGTGCACAGATACTTACACAATATGAGCCAAGTTTAGAGGTTTTTCAGGCTGGTCTGGAAACATTGGGTGCAAAGGCTCACGGCTGGAAGCACAGCTTAAAGACTTGCTAAGTGCATTCGTTAACTTCTTAGCAGGTGATTTCTGGGAGGAATAAAGAAGGCAAAAGTAATCTGGACAGAAAAAATTTGTGACTACTGGAAAACAAGATGATGCTCTGTTACTGACTGATGCACCTTTCATCCCTAAAGCCCATAAATTAGATGGACTTTTATATGTCTCAAGTTATTTCCTCTTAAATCTGTTCAATATATTTAAAGTGGGTTTAATCTTTCAATGGCAGGAGAGATTCAACATTCAAAATATTTGCAAAATCTCCCAGTATTTCATTTATCTTCTCTTGCAATGAAAGAGTTTGGGAAGAGTGCAAGGGACCTGTTTCTAATCCCTCCACGGGAACAAAAGTCTATATCCAGATTGGAATGTGATCAAACGTTTTTGTTGTTGGAGACTGTATCAGTCACATAGGTGTTAAGAATAAAGGGACATGGACACATTTGCTTTCTTTAGTGATCTCTCAAGGTTGCAAAGTGATCTCTCAAGGTTGCATGGGAAGTTTTCAGTAATGACGCTAAATGCTTTATTTATGATTATTAATGGAGTTCTCCACTAATAGATAAAATCTCTCCCCTCCCCATCATTGGATGAAGAATTCCAGCAAAATTCAAAAGCTTGTGTGAAGGAATGGACTTGCAAGACCCATTCCCTCATGGTTCCTTGAGGCTGGAAAAAAACTCTTGGATGTTGGGCATCACTGTTGCTTTTCATTACTTCCAGGGGGTACTAAATTTTTCTCGGGGTATTATTCAATGCCACCAACAAATCCAAAACAGAACCCCCTGCTATACAGAACTGTAAATCTAGCACTCTGTATCCTTATTGCTGGCTGAATCTACTTGCTGCATTTCCCGCTTTGCTCATGCTAGCTCGAGCAGGAATGATAAATTGTATCTTTGCAATTTGGAGCTATCATGCTCAAGGAAATGCAAGCTCTGCTGATCCCCTTCCCCTTTACTGCTTTTCAGAAAGTTAGGCCCTTTCCGCATAGGCAGTAAAGAGCGCCCCAGGGATGCTAAAAACAGCGTCCCTGGGGAGGGGTTTGCATGGCCGCCGCCGCATCGCAGTGGCGCCGGCCTTGCAACTCCTGAGCGGTGCGAAGACACTGCTTCCGAACCTCGCTCCCTGAGTGAGGTTTTTCGGAAGCAGCATCTTCCAACCGCTGCCGTGCAAACGGCAGCGGCTGAAAGGCACCATTTCCCCCCCTTTCCTGAATGCCTTACCATCCCCTCTGGCTTTCCGGCGTGTCACACAGGCCGGGGACATGCCCCCCCCCCGCCCTGTGACTCCAGAGCTGTCACACAGGCCAGGGGACATGCCCCCCTGCCCTGTGACACCAGAGCTGTCACGCAGGGCAGGGGGGGCATGTGCCCTGGCCTGTGCGACGCGCCGGAAGGCCGGAGGGGATGGTAAGGCGTTTGGGGGATGGTGCAGCCTCTGCGCAGGTTGCGCCATCTTCCCCACCCCTTCCGGGGACCGTCCATGTGAACGGTCCCGGGGGGGTACGTCGGCGTAGTTTATGCCGACGCACCCCCGCAGCATGGCCATACGGAAACGGCCTTAGATTAAATAGGCATGTTGTTTTTATAGAGATCAGCCTTAAAGCATTCAAAGTATAAGAAAGTTTAAGAAACAAAATTAAAAAGAGCACACATAGTATGTTCAAGCATCAGGCTGAGAAAAGATAAAAAGTAAAGGTGCAAACATTTAGACCTCTAAATCCTAAACAGCACATGAGACTTAATTAGGATAGCCTAGTAAATATTGAAGTGACAACCTTTAAAAATCCTTCACTATCTAGATTCTCTGAGTAGGAGTTCTGCTTTTGTCCCTCGATATGTGGTCAAAATGGAGTCGCTAGATAAAGCATATTTCTTCATGGCTTGACCCTTCAAGACCAGAAGCCAAAAGAAAGGTTCATCCTCATATCCTGAGAATGCATGATCTCCCCTTTGAGTGTCCATCCCTCTTTAGGGTCATTCTAGCTTTCCTGATTCAAGACAAAGAAATTACTATCTAGCCTTTTAACTGTCAGAGTCTCTGTTCCTTTTAGGTATGACATTACAGCAAGGTGTGTGATGTTAAGCCTTTTGTTGTTACTTTGGCCAGATCTAGTAGCACAATTAAGCCCTTGTAACCTCTGTCCTTGGGAAAGAGAGATGACATATCTTATAGTTTTTCTTTTGCCAGTCTTCTACTAGCATTCTGGCCTCTGCAGCATGTATAAAATGGAGCTTCAATTGACAAAATATCAAGATGGATTCTAGGATGGAAGGTAGTTATTTATATCTTTCATGCAGTTTCATGGTAACTGTGCTGGCCCTAATAAAAAAGGCATTACTTGGTTTTTGTTTCTGCCCCACTGAGTGAACCGTAAGCCACCTGAGGAGCATTGTTATTCTTGCAAAATATAATTTATTCTTTCTTAATTCGTCCAATTCTATCCAATTCCATCATCAGCTTCCATATGTAATATTGATTTTATTATAATAGTCTGTCTTGTTTCAATGTCCTTAGTGCATACTTTGCAGTTCTCTAATACTGAATCATCTCAGAACTTGAATTTCAAATTCAAAGGAAAAATATTTTGTAACAAACCCCTCCCTACAATTCATTGCACTCCAACCCACAACATTGCTAAATTGCAGTATTTGGACATCTGTTTGAAAGCAATTTTAACTGATTTAAGTGATTTACCAGCAGGAAAATGTGCATTACAATCAAAGCACCGATATAAATCTAGATACAATTAATTCAAATTAACTGAGCTGTGGTTTAAATTGGTCACTGATACATCTTGATATCCTTGTGGATAATATGAGAAGCTCATATGTTTATTTCACCAGACTGGAAAACACTGCTCATGGTATTAGGGGATTTCCCCCACTGCTATAGCTATGTGAACTACTCTAAAAAAAGTTCAACGACTGTATTGATTGGATATCATTGAGTACATAACATGCATATACTTCTGCTGACTGCATAAAAACATATTTAATGACTTAATGCTGAATAATAAATCAATATTTTCCATAGTTCTTTTTGCACACATCTATCACCACATCAAGCACAAAATTTGAGAGAAAAGGTAACAAATCTGGTTCTGAGTCCTACAAAAATGAACAACTTACTGTGGAAACAGTATTATATTCCAAGACCTGCTTGCCACTGTCCTGACTTCCAGTATAGTATTAACAAGTTGGACTACTCAAAATTCACAGCTATGATAATCACACAGGCTAACACTTACCAAGTTTCATTTCAGAACTGACTGGGAACAAAGACCACGGCTGGGGCTTCTCCATTTGAGAGATACGTAGCTAAACTGGTAAATCAAGTTTCCTATTTTGCAGTTTTAAGAGAAACAGTATGGTCAGTTCCAACTCCATTCCTTGGGGTTTTCTCTTTGGCTAGTGGAGTTCAAACAGTCTGCAGTAATTCATGAACCTTCCCTTACCCATGATGTGTATTCTTTCATTTGATGCTGGTTACTATGGGAACCACTGGCATGTCCCCTCCAGAAGCAATCCTGACAGAGCTGGTAATTGTGACACTGTTGGCATCGATAGCGAAATCCCATCATGCTCTCACTGTGGCAGTAGGAACACTCAACAGGGTGGAAGACTACAGGGGAGAAAGATGCAAAAAGAAAACAAAAGAAACAATCAGCACAGCATTAAAACTGAAGCCCCTAACAGGGTAAAGCTTTCCTTTGTAGGTGGTGATTTTCAACATCAAACATTATTCTTAAATTGCCTGAAATGTAAATGTAAAAGCTTCACAATTTTCCCCAAACAAAAAAGCATCTGCTACTATCTAAAAGAGAAGCCATTGTAGCATCAGGAAAAACAATAACACAAGAGAATGAAAGAAAAAGTTAAAAAGAACTCTACTCTGGTCTACTTGGACAGGAAGAAAGATATATAGTAAAGGTATAAGCATAGCAATTTGCAAGTTGTATGTTGCAGAGTCTGGATGTAACACAGTACAGATACAACTTATAACTTATAGTTCTATTCTAGCCAGTATGTGAAGCATATTTAAATTTGAGTCGGATAAGTCACATTTAGTAAAACTCTGCTTTACTTAAAACTGAGGTAATCTTCCAAACTGTCATACATAAGTGCAAGCTTAACCAGAAGGAAATGGTACATGCATGACACTCACATAAAAATCCTGTTTTAATCTTCGGATAGTAAAGAGAAGCCTGAGAAAGGAAACCTCAACATGCAGATGCCTAATAACAGTTTCCCATAAGTCCTAATTTCACAAGTGCCTGACTAGAAAGTGAGATAGAATACAAGTGAGGTTTATAGAAATCAATGGGACTATTGTTCAACATCTCTAAACACAGACAGAAAATAAGAACATGACCCTCCACACCTCAGGTTGACAAAGACAGAGACAAAGTAGCAGCTAGGGCAAACCATTTCTGAATCCTTCAGTAAATACATGGAGCCAGAGGACAAATGATCTGGTTCAGTCTTACACGATAGAAGTTGAGAGCCTGCAAACAGTTGTGGGGGTCACTTCATTTCCCTGTGTTCCCTTCCCCATACAATTTCCTCTTTCTCTCCTGCTGGCAGCCCCAATATCCTCTCTCATTTCCTTCTCCCCTTCCCAATCACTAACCATATTTTGTTTTATTTGCCCCTAGGTGATCAGCTTTATTATTTATTTGCATCATTTGTACCTCACTTTTCTCCAAAATGGGGGCACAAAGAGACAAACCGGTACATAATTTCTGTTCACCCAGGCTTTTAATTAAGGAGCTGATCTTTTAACACTATTTTACTCTGGAAACTATTATTTTAAGCTGTATGTGGCCTGTTTTATGGTCTATGATGTTTTGATACTGGGCTGGGGTTTTAATTATAAATTTTAATTAATATATTTTAATGTTTTATTTTTATTATTTGTTTCATAAAGTCCCTTGAATAGGTTCCTGAAGAGGCAGCATAATTTTGTCGAAAAAATAAATAAATGTAATAGTCATTTAAGGTTAGTCCCTGAGAAGTGATGGAGTACGAATTCAACAGTCATTTTGCAAAGATGTAAACCTTTTCATAAATATCTAGGGCGAAGTGCTCTTTCACCACACAGGATAGTAAGGTATTGTGGATTGTGAGTTGTGTATCTATTTTCCTTTATTAGAAATGGAATATTCTGGAGCAAACCGGAGCACAAAACAGAGGAAGTAGTGGACAGCAGCTAAGGGAGATTATGCACAGTGAAGAGAGTGACAGTAGCATAGAATGCTCATTTGTTTTGGCCTTTTGATAGCTAGATTTAAGCAATGTACCCACTGGTTTCACTGTCACTTACAGCAGTGACATTTACCACAAAATGTTGGCAAGGAAGATAGTAAACCTTTATCATTAACACAAGCCAGGTGGTGGCTGTTGGGATGGGTGTCCTGCCACAGGAGAAGCAACAGGGCTGTGCAAAAACAACATGATGAACTGCAAACTTTCTGCACTGGGGATGCTAGATGAGACTGTAAACACATCACACAACCATTATTATAGAAGTCTTCTGAAGTGCACTTAAAATACCTGCATTCATAGCAACATTAAGAGTCACCTGAGTTCTACTCCACATCAACAAGGTAATAAGAAGGAGATACTAAAATGTGGAATGCCCTAGTACTAAACTGGACCAATACCGGTATATCAACTTTTGCCCAACAGAAGCAATGAACACATGTAAAACATAAGAAATCACAACTTCCAGAAAACAGATCCTAAAGTTGTTCTGCCCAAAAACAAAACAAGAATTGCACAAAACAAATCTTCAAAAGGAATATACAACATGGAAGTACTGAATTAGAACACATCAAGCAATTGAATGCTACATGTAATCCTTAAATCGAGACTACTCAATGCTTTAACCACCCCACCCTTGCAATCCTTCCCTTTAGCTGCACATCCAGTTCAATGTCCTTTCACTTATCTGCAGAAGTCAGCTGTGACTCATGGAAGTTCATGCTGAATAAATGTTGGCTGCTGTGGATTTTCTGGGCTATGTGGCTGTGGTCTGGTAGTTTTTATTCCTAATGTTTATGACATATCCAGCAAAACGTTAGGAGCAAAAAGTACCAGACCAGAGCCACACAGCGTGGAAAACCCACAATAGTATATTTTGGCCTTGAAAGTCTTCATAAATAAATGTTGGTAGTCTTTAAGGTGCCGTTGGACTTTTGTTTTATTTTACTACAATGGAATAACAAAGTAAGTCCCTTGCAATCCGCATCCTTAGCCATTTTCCTTTTTTAATCACACATAAAGCTTACATTTTCTAAAGAAAGATGTAGTTATTGGGACCCACATTGATATGTCAAATGCTGCTTGTTCTTTAGCTACGTACCATTCTCAACATTTGCCAACCGATGCAGGAGTGGTAACCATACCAGACACTGTGGAGGAGGATCAGACATAAGAGTGTCCAAGAAAGCATTCAGTGTGACTTTTTTCTGTTAAAATGAACAAAAAAGAAACAATTCAATAGCATGGAATGGATTTTATTTTACTCTAGAAGTTTCTCTATCTATGCGTAAGCATGCATACAAAGCATGCATACAAAACACAAACACTGCAATACAGAAGTGCAAGGCCTGGTGGCCCAAATGTAACTGGAGATAATTATGAAATTATTATAAAATGACCTATGTTTCTATTTCTAATAGTATACCCAAAATGTAGTAGCATAACCAAACTGTAGCTGTAGAACTAATCCAAAAAGTTATTATTCTAAAAAGGAAAACTTTTTTGTGGTTGTTAATATTAAAATTATACTAGCACTTGAGTATATAGAAAACCAAGATTTAAATAAAGTCTTACTGACTACTGATTTTAACTGATTTGATTTAAATTGATTTGATTTAAATCAAACCCACCCTGGATGAAAACAATTCCGGGAGGAGAGTGGATGCATAACCCTCCTCTCCAAACAGTTTTCCTGGTCAAAATTGTAACAAGCTGCTTTTATCTCTGCAGAGCAAAAGATATGGAAGTCCCTGTTGTTTCAAATTCAGTGGTCTCTATTCTAGCATCTGCACTTCAGTTATAAAAAAAAAGCAACTACTCATTCTTCTTGCACTCCACACTTTAAAAGATATGATTTCCATTTTTTCTAACCTGCTGAGAAAAACAGGATTTTGCCGATTGTTCTGTGTAGCCAAAAGAAGGACCTTCAAATACTGCAGTGGGAAGCTTAAGAACTTCTCGTAGAAACATGTCATATCTTCCATAAACCATTACACCACTGTTGTCTGAAATCATGGAGAAAATATCTGATGGAAGAAAGGGGGGGGGGAATGTTTTAGCCACTCTGGACAAATCCAACAGAGGCCTTTTCCACATATGTCAGTTACAACGTTTTCAGGCTGGAAATAAAAGGTTTCCTCTGTCTAGTTCTACAGTGCCCCCCCCCCCCCAATCTTTTGTTCTGGAAACATTTCCAAAATGCTTTTTCTCCATTGTACTTGAAAACACTTTTACAGTTTCTTTCCACTGTTTTACAGTTTCTTTCCACTGAAATGTTTCTGAGTTAGCTTCCCTCGCTGTGCAACCATACTGAAACAGTTTATTTTTCCCGCCAACCCATGGGCCATTTTTCACACCTGCTGTGGGGCAGCCAAATCTCAATTTCACCACTTGCTTTGCCATTTTTTTGGTCCTTCACCTAACAGCCTCACCCTTCTCAAACTTAATATTTCTGGCTGGTTTTTCTTTCTCTCCTGTTTTGGGTATCAATGAATCAGCGATGCTATGAAACATAACTACAGAGTATGTGTGGGGGGAAAAAACTGGCGGCCAGGAAATAACATGTTGAGAAGGGGAGTGCAGGCAAACTTTGTCATTAATGTTGGGATCAAAAATGTCTTCAAAATGATGTAAGTGAAGTGAGCAGAGAAGGTCAGAGTTTGAGCTGAAATGATAATAGTTATCCACACATTGGTTGCATCTAGATTTCATTATATGAATTATATGTGAGGCTGTCCTTGAAAAGTGCAGAAACCTCTGTTGATTCAACATGCAGGGGAAAGGCTGTTGTCTGTGGAGTGCTATCATGATGTAATCACTAAAAGATATTTCATTGCTTCCAGTTTGTTTCTAGCTACAATGCAAGATACTAGTTTTGACACATAAACTGACTGGAACTATGTCTGAAGGACACCTTCTGTCACATGAACCTAGCTAGATTGGAAAGCTAGATTCCCTTGAGACTGACTCCAAGCAAAAAATGGCCTTGGAAAAATGTATTTACTCATGTTGTTTTATATTAATGTTACTAAAATATAGTATTAAATGCAAATACCATTCCCAGCAGGCCCTCTGCTACTGCTGCTTTCCAAAGAAAGGTGCAAAAAAGAAATTCAATATACACAATGACACAAGACTTACATCTTAATTTATCCATGATCTTTCCCCCACAAAGTGTTGCCAAAGCCATTTTGACAGCAAACACAGAAATTTTTCCATGTCCTTCTCTAAACAAAAAGGAAAAAGTAAAGATTCTTATACTATTAAATAATATAGTTCTCATACATGGAATTATTGCAATTCTAAAGCAACATTTTAAAAGTACACACAGAGAAAAATAGGTCATAGTGATCTCAGCAGGATGTATAAAACATTTGAAAAATTCAGTGTCAGTAGAATGACACTACTATCTTTCCTTGGGAAGATCATAACAAAATCTGAGAACTCCTGGCATGCACTATGTGATTGCATCTTTCAACACAATTTCTGCTATATATTTTTTCACTTTAATATCAATCTATAGGTGCTCAAGTATTGTTTAAAAAACAGTGGTTTCAGTAAAGCAGATATTGACTTCAACATGCAGAAAGAATAATAATTGATTCTTAGTGGCATGTTTTTTGTAATGACTTTTTTGGGATGCAGAAATTTGGAGTGGGGAAATGGTGGAATTGTTATTTCTAGGCCAGCTCCCTGCCAGCCACTTTCCACTCTGTGGGGTTCAAACATAAGCATTCTCTTCTATACAGTCATACCTCGACTTTTGTCGCCTTCGGAAATTGTTGGTTTGGGTTTTTGCTGAAGGGATCCAGCCGTTTGTTGCCTTAGGTTTTTGTCGGTCGCCTCGGATTTCATCGGCGTGCTGACAAAATCTGAGGTGACTTTTGCGTTAAGTTGCTACGCCGTTTGTGTTGCGCCTGCCTCGGTTTTCGTCGGTTTTGGTTTTTGCCGAGGTAATCCGGATGGAATACCGACAAAAACCGAGGTACGACTGTACTATTTAACCCCCTCTTCTGAAACTTTGTATGTAATAGGTTGGATCCAGACTAAATTTTCTGCTCAAGCAAACCACTTTTGTCTGTGAAATATAAAGTGTCTGCCTCTCCCTTACTGCTGCATCTCATTGATCTCAAAATGCTGCTCCTGGAGAACAGAGGGCCCTCAGAAAAAGCATCAGAGCAAACTGGGGGTCTACAGCTGGAAGAGGAAATGTGTGGAAATTATCCAACTCCTTCCATCAGTGGAAACATTTGGAAAGCGGATAGAAAGTTTTCTGAACTCTTTGTTCCGGTTACTCTATGCTAATGACCTTCATAAGACAACATTTTCTACCAGTTTCTATAGTGTGACCTTTTACCTTTCGTTATAAGTAAAGTTGTGCTATGACCTGGGTTGCCCAGGCTAGTCTGATTTCATTGGATCAAAGAAGATAAGCAAGGTCAACCCTGGCAAGTATTTGGATGGGAAACCTCCAGGAAATATCATGGTCGTGACATGGAAGCAGGCAATAGTAAACCACCTCTGAACATCACTTGCCCCTCCAGGAGTTGCAATAAGTCAGATGTGACCCGAGAGCAAAAAAAAAATTTTTTTTAACAGCTTTAACAAACCACTTTGTGATTTGAAGAAGCAACTGAATGTAATTTTTATACCTGCATATTTTCTCCCTTGGAGGTTTAAAAGAAGAAGATAGAAAAAGTCTTGCAGGTCAGGAGTCAGGCAACAGTAAAAAAAAAACTCTGTTTAGACTGGATCTGTAGTTTGCTTACTTTTCATAATCTAAATACTTTTACTGGCCAGAATGGAATTTAGATAGCAAAATGACTAGCAGGCAACTTGAAGTAAAGGTTTGCTCCCTTTTGGCTCTCACTTCCTTTTGGCAAAGAGTCCAAACATGTTTCCAGGCATTTTCAATTAGCTTCCTTTCTATTTGAGTCACAAATTCAGGATTTCGCATACATTAAAAAAGAAGTTCCCCTTTTGTGTAACTTTTTCAAAAATTATGAAGGCCGCAATTTCAGAGCCTCCTGACAAGTTCTCCTTGGAGAGGGTAGGAGAGATGGCTGGATGCAGGCATACTGTGCCTCTGCTGCTTTGTCCTGAGGAGCTGTTCCCTTCCCTTTACTCAGCAGTTTCCATGGTGATTAAGCTGTACTAGCTGATCTGGCTCTGAAGGGTACACAATACCAAGAAAGAAGTCCATCAAGTGTGTATCAGGGAGGAGGAGGAGGGGTGGAGGTTAGCAGGCAAGCAGAGGAATAAGGAAACTTATTTTAATGGTTCTTTAATAATGTAGATTTCCAACCACTGCATTCTTATAAAATAAAATTGTAAGAGGCAACAGAAAATTTGCATGTGTCAAAGTATAAAGCTGATCCCAGTCAATCCAGTTTGGAATTTCAGTCTAAGATGCTTTTAAGAATGACATGATAATGGGTGCAGTGCTCAGTGACCATAATTTTCAAATATACACACAGAACAGCCAATTATAACGTGACGTTAGAGATGTCTCTTTGCCATAAATTCTCTTTTAAAAAGTTTCAGACATGGATTCTATTGCCTTTTTCTGTTGCAATCTCACAATTTGCCATAATAATAGGGAAAAGGGGGAAATTCATCAAAGCTACAAAAGCCTGCAGCAAAATAGAGTTTTCTTCAAACAGTAAGCAACCAACCCTATGCCACTGCCACAGAACAAACACTACTGTAGATGTTTCTACTAGCAATAATATTTGTAGAATGGAATAGTTTTGTATATTAAAGTGTTTTACCAAACTAGACATTACATGGATAGGCATATAATGTTACTTCAGTGGCCTTTTTAAAATCAGGAAAATCAATTTCTTGAAGGGTGATTGGGATCAGAGAATTTCTCTCTAGGCTGCTTAACCTTTTAACTGAGGTCAGAGACTCACTCTCTGTTCGTTCGTTCGTTCGTTCATTCAAGATAAACATTATGAATCATGCTGGTGGAGGCTCGGGGACCGTTTGCACACTAGTATGTGAGCAGCCCCGACTTTCCCCTCAGCCAGAGAGGTGGCTCCGGTCGCCCACTCCACTCACCGTCCCACCTAGCGTCACTCTGGAGGGCTGAAGGGACCCGCCCACACTGCCCTCCGACATCCAGGGGTCGGCAGCGTGGGCAGGGCTCTGCAGCCCTCCTGAGCGATGCTGGACGGGACAGTGAATGGAGGGGAGGGGGAAAGCAGCGTCTTCCCGCCAGTGCTGTTCCCATCATGCCGACGGGAAGACGGTGCTTTGGAAAAACCTCGCTTCTTTAGCGAGGTTAACAGGGGCGGCTTCACGCCGCTCCCGGGCGGCCAGGACGGCGTTGCTGTGAACAGCAGCCCAGGGACGGCATTTTTGCTGTCCCTGGGTCGCTGTATTACACCCATATGGAAAGAGCCCAAGTTAAAATAAAACAGTAAAAATAGTATAAAAATTAACCCCCACCCCCAGACCACCAGCTGTAGAGGGGGTTTCCAGGGAAGCGAGCCAAATGCCTGGGCAACAAGAAAGGTCATCACCATGTGCCTAAACTCATAAAGGGCAGGGGCATGGCAAATCTTCAAGGAAAGACTATTCCAGAGCCTGGCGGCAATCATGAAAAAAGCCCTTCCACATGCTCCCCTGCACCTCAGCAGGGGGAGGTACACCAGGAGTGCCTTGCCCTATGACCTCAGTGCACCGGCAGGTATATATGGGTGCAGGCACTCCTTCAAGTAGGCGGAGGCCAAATCATTTACGGCTTTGTATATCAACATCAGCACCTTGAATTGGGCTCGGGAGCAAATTGGGAACCAGTGCAGTTCCTTAAGGACTGGTGTGATGTGTTTATGGCCAGGCGTACCAGGTAACAGCCTAACTGCTGCATGCTGCAGCAGCTCCAGCTTCCGGACTGTCTTCAAGGGCAGCCCCACATAAAACCCATTACAATAGTCATTTGCCTGCTCCAAACTGCTCCTCAGCAGCTTTTTGCCCATAGGGTTTCAAATGTATGTTTGCCCATAATTGGAATTTCATAAGAGAAAAAGCTGTTGGAGGCCTATTTGGTGGGCAGAAATGGTGGGCATCCAGAAGCACCTCCCCTCACTGTTTGTTTCCAGTTGCTTATACAGAAGAAACTTACATTCATAGTTAAGGTAATGTGACTTGAGTAGGTCTTTAGAGAAGCGACATATAAATTCACGAAATAAATAATGTTACTCACATATGTGTAATGTCCAGTTTGGTCATATCACCTAAATCTTATTTACCTTAAGTATAAAATGTTTTTCTGTGGTGAGTGAACAACACCAGTATTTGCAGTTGCCAATACAAACTTACGGATCAAAAGCTGCCAGCAAGAAGTTGAGTAGCAAACTGATAGATTGCTCTACGTTGATCTGGTGGGTTGTTGGCATGCGTTTGTTGAGTTGGTAAAATACTGTGGATAATACAGCTTCCAACCGAGCTACGTTCAGTTCTATGTTCGGATCCAAGTTGTTCAGAGAATTTTCCCGCAGTGCTTCTATTACATTCCAAATGTCCACTAGGTGCACTATGTGTAAGGCAAAAACAACAATCAGCTAAAAGCCCATAGGAAATAATATCTGTCTAGCTACAGGGTTGTTCAAAATTACAAAATGTTCTGCACTCCAAAAGATTACTAGTAAAAGATAGCAAAGAAAGGGACAGGTGAAACCCTCTGGGGAAAGTTCATTAGTTTTAGTGTCATAATCAAGAAGACCCTATCCTGGGATGCCACCTGTCCAGTCTCTGAAGGCAGGAGGACCTGAAGCAGGGCCTGATAAGATGATTGTAGCAGTTGGGTAGGTTCATAAGAGAGGTGGTAATTCTTCAGATATGCTCACCTTAAGTCATATAGTGCTATGAAGGTCAACTCCAGTCAACCTACTCACTGCTGCATTCTACACCAATTGAAGATTCTGAACACATTTTAGGGGTAGCCCTGTATAGAATAGTCCAATCTAGATATAACATTGGAATAGTCTAATCTAGATGTAACTAGGAATGAACTACAATGACCCTCACTTATGTATTTAGTATGGAGCAAGTCAGGGCATGTGCCTTGCACACCACTTGCCTGGGGGCATCATGCCCACCCCCTTGCAAATAAGGAAGCTACTGTGCCCCTCCTCCAGGCTGTGGCCTACCAACCTCTGCCTCCTGCAGCTGCTTGGAGTGCTGGTCTACCTGCTGTTAAGCAAAACTGGTAGATCTGGTCTATCAGTAAGCCTGTGTCTAAGAGCACCCCAAATTACAGATGTTACTGCAGGTGAAATATAACCCTATTCAGAATTGGTAACCAGAGGTCAAAGGTATGTACTGTACAAATACAAAAGTTGCAGTAGGGTTTTTTTTACACCATCAGCACCACGGAGTACATTTTAAAATGTCCTTTAGCCTGTATCTTATCAGATGTATTCTACTGTTGCTCTAGACATATCACTTGTCTTTTCATTTTCCACAACCCCTCAGTAAACCAGAGGGTGACATGGGCTCTGACATCTGAGAGAGGGTGCCTAGGAGCCATCATATCAACTATTTGAGTCATTTCCTCATTCTAGAAGTCATCCAGGGCATCAGCAGGAACACCAACTGTATCAACAGGAAAATCCCCTAGAGTCTTCATTTAACCATTTAGATCCACCTGGCTTTGGCAGCAGATAATTTTAATTGATTCCCCACCCCTGCTTTAAACCAAAGCAAATAGTGATCTGTCTATGACAAAGGAGCTGTCATCAATTCCTCTGCCCTGAGATCACATTAATCTGACTCAAGAACAAAATACCAGATCAAGAGTGTGACCTGCATAATATGTAATACCAGTTATTACCCGTGACAGTCCATGATTGCATGGAGGCCATGAACTTCTGAGTCACAGCTACCAAGTCAGCTTTGGCATGAAAGTTGAAGCTCCCAGGATAACCATTCTAAGCATCTTCAACACCACCCTAAATCACCACTCGAGGTCACCGACAGCCAGATTGTTAGGCAGTGAAGTAAGCAATAAACCAACAGAATCCCAGTGTTGTCTTTCAATGCAAACATTAGCTACATAGCCTCAAAAACTAGAAGTGTTCTGGATGGGGCACTATACTAGAGGGGACTGTGTTAGAGGGACAGAGTCCTTCTAGACCACAGCAACACTACCTCCTCAGATTATTGCCCCATGTTGGATTGACACAGATAAACACAATGTTTGATTATCAAACATATTTACCCTGAAGTTTGTGGCATCTCTGATGTTTACTAAATGCATAATTGTTGATGGAACAGAATATATGGGTAAAAGCTTTTAGTTTAACAGAAGAGTTAACACACTTATTTCCAGTGGTGGGATCCAAAAATTTTAATAACAGGTTCTGATGGTGGTAGGATTCAAACAGTGGCACCGCCGCACACACGCACCTCCAGTCCCTATTGGGCAGGGAGGTTGCTTTAGTAACCCCTTCTTAGCACTCAGAAAAAATTAGTAACCATTTCTAGAGAAGTGATGAGAACTGGTTGGATCCCACCTCTGCTTATTTCCCTTGTACTCCATAACCGTGTAGATTTCAATTCTGGTCACTGTCTTAACATATAAACTGTCTAAGCAGTATGGATGCTGTATGATATAATATTTCATGCTGACTTGCAATTTTGGTTCTAAGTAGTTACACTTGTCCTTGCTCATTTAGCCCTGATTTTCTTCTTCTAAGGGATGGAAGGGCATACTACTGAAGAAGGGGTCAGTGCTATATAAATGTTTAATAAGAATTTGAATACATGTGGAAATTAACAGGATGGAATACCCATTTAAAATAAATTTTGCAGCAATGCTAATTCAGGAAAAGATTTAGAAGAGTGATGGGAAGTAAATCAGCACTGAGAATAAAAGAAGACAAGAATGGAATGTCAGACTGTGCAGCATCTGTACTGCTACCATAATGAAGAAGTTAGGACTTAACTTACTTTTCCAAGTTTTGGGGGATTCAATGACATTATCCCAAAAATAGCCTTTTCTCAAAACAAAGATTTAATTTAGAGTTTGTTGGGTTTACGAGCCTTGTATCTTTGGAGACTGGGCAAGTAAAATTTAGTCACACCGAGAGTTTGTAATACTGATTATGTACAGTTTATTAAGTCCTGGCAACCATTTTTAAAATACATCAAGGCAGTGACATCTGATCTCTCATGGTTACATATTTCACTCTAACTAAATATTACAGTTTTTAAAGAGTTAGGTCTTGTTCCATGCAGAACAGAAAATTTAGGGAAATAACTCCCCCCTCCATGGTTTTAGCACAGAAAAATCACTTCAGGAGGCAGCAGCCCTTCCACCCCAGCACGGTTCCAAGCCGCTTTGAGCTCTCCTTTTTTTTCCTCCCAAGAAGTCGTTGCCTGCATTGCCTTAATAACTATTGTAGGTAGAATAACTCTAATTCTATATCAACAAGAATAAGCAAAAGTTGTATGAGATAAGTGTCCTTGACATTTTTTTGGAGGCATCTGACTATGTCTGCAGTGACTTTTTAAAAATGTTGACTGCAGATCTATAATGTATATAATGTATATACATGTATACATATAGGTGTATAATGTACGCATTATGCATGTATAATGACACTGCAAAATTTAAATAATGATGACAATTTTGCATATTTTGATCAAAGATTTCGCATTTCAGTTCCTCAAGAATACTCAGATATATGTCACTGAGATCCAATGATATGTTTGCCTTAAAACTGTCAATGTGAGAGTAGTTAAAGTCTTCCAACTCTTCCAAGTCATGACAGCAAAAAATGTAAGACTTTGGGAAGCACTATAGCACATGTATGGCTTATTATGCTGGTCTGGAGGAAGATGGGTTGGTTCTTCCAACAGAAGAGATGATTAGCAGGGGCAGGTGGCAATATTTGGTCTTTGGTCTTTGGTGGCAATATTGATTGAGTTGGCACTGCTGGTAGTTGCAGTTGTGTGAGAGGTATTTGTAGCTTCTCAGCACCCTCACCAAATTCTCAAGATTCTGCAGGACATTTCTCTTTACACTCTATTATAGAATCAGCTATATTAGTTACAGAACAGTAAGTTTTTTCCCAATATTTTAACATTGTAATGCATGAAAATTCTATTCCTCATGAAATCAAAATAGGTGGTGCAATAAATCTGAAATATAGAATGTAGCATTTTCCTGTAGGCAGGAGGGTGTGATCTGGCCAATTCCAGCAATACACATATGCTTAAAGAAATATATAAAGAAATGCTTAAAAATAATATAAAATGTTGTCACTTGAGATCTTTAAAGGAAAATGTTAATTTTGAAGGTTTGCAAGTTTTTAGTAAGATTTTTTGCATACTTAAAACATACCTTCTATTGCTCCTTTTTCTGGTTTCAGTGGAAAAAAATCATAAATATTCCAGAAGTCTTGCCTTAACTGGTTTCAGCAAAATCCATTACTAATTCACACATTTATGGAATCTAAAATGTCTCATTTAAAATATACAAGGAAGAAAGGGTGATGTGCATGCATCAATGGTGATGTAGCAACCTCACTTGCAGCAGAACCAGGTTAGCCAGTGAGTAGGTTAGGAAGGTAATATGGGATGAAATATAAGAACATAAGAACATAAGAACTAGCCTGCAGGATCAGACCAGAGTCCATCTAGTCCAGCTCTCTGCTACTCGCAGTGGCCCACTAGGTGCCTTTGGGATCTCACATGCAGGATGTGAAAGCAATGTCCTTCTGCGGCTGTTGCTCCCGAGCACCTGGTCTGCTAAGGCATTTGCAATCTCAGATCAAGGAGGATCAATATTGGTAGCCACAGATCGACTTCTCCTCCATAAATCTGTCCAAGCCCTTTTTAAAGCTATCCAGGTTAGCAGCCATTACTACCTCCTGTGGCAACATATTCCGAACACCAATTACATGTTGCGTGAAAAAATGTTTCCTTTTATTAGTCCTTATTCTTCCCCCCAGCATTTTCAATGGATGCCCCCTGGTTCTAGTATTGTGAGAAAGAGAGAAAAAATTTTCTCTGTCAACATTTTCTACCCCATGCATAATTTTATAGACTTCAATCATATCCCCCCTCAGACGTCTCCTCTCCAAACTAAAGCTGCAGCCTCTCTTCATAAGGAAGGTGCTCCAATCCCTCAATCATTCTCGTTGCCCTTCTCTGCACTTTTTCTATCTCTTCAATATCCTTTTTGAGATGTGGCGACCAGAACTGAACACAGTACTCCAAGTGCGGTTGCACCACTGCTTTATATAAGGGCATGGCAATCTTTGCAGTTTTAGTATCAATTCCTTTCCTAATTGTCCCCAGCATAGAGTTTGCCTTTTTTACAGCTGCAATGCACTGAGTTGACATTCCCATAGAACAGGGGTCTGCAACCTGTGGCTCGCCAAATGTTCATAGACTACAATTCCCATTATCCACTGCCAGCATGGCCAATTGGCCATGAAGGCAGGGGCTGATGGGAACTGTAGTCCATGAACATCTGGAGAGCCACAGGTTGCAGACCCCTGCCATAGAACTATCAACTAAGATGCCCAAATCCCTTTCCTGGTCTGTGACTGATATCACTGACCCCTGTAGCGTGTATGTGAAGTTTGGATTTTTTGCCCCTATGTGCATCATTTTACATTTTGCTACATTGAACTGCATTTGCCATTTCTTAGCCCACTCACCTAATGTATCAAGGTCCACTTGGAGCTCTTTGCAATCCTACATAATTTGGTATCATCCGCAAACTTGGCCACCACGCTACCCACCCCTACTTCCAGGTCATTTATGAATAGGTTAAAGAGCACTGGTCCCCAAACTGATCCTTGGGGGACACCACTCCCTACATCTCTCCATTGTGAGAACTTCCCATTTACACCCACCCTTTGCTTCCTGTTCCTCAACCAGTTTTTAACCCATAGAAGGACTTCCCCTGTTATTCCTTCATTGCTGGGTTTTCTCAATAGTCTTTGGTGGGGAACTTTGTCAAAAGCCTTTTGGAAATCCAAGTAGACTGCACACTGGTTTCCCCTTATCCACATGCCTGTTTACACCCTCAAAGAACTCTAGTAAGTTTGTAATACAGGACTTGCCTCTGCAAAAGCCATGCTGACTCTTCCTCAGCAGGTCTTGCTTTTCTACATGTTTTATAATTTTATCTTTAATGATAGATTCTACTAATTTACCAGGAACAGATGTCAAACTGACTGGCCTGTAATTTCCTGGGTCCTCCCTAGATTCTTTCTTAAAGATTGGTGTGACATTGGCCATCTTCCAGTCTTCAGGGATGGAGGCTGATTTCAGGGATAAGTTGCATATACATGTGGTCAGTATTGTGTATGGACTTTCTTCAGTTTTAGTAACCCTATTTTTTGTTACAGTGCATTTAGTAGAATCATAGAATTGGAAGGGGTCATATAGGCCATCTAGTCTAACCCCTCATTCAATGCAGGATCAGCATGAAGCATTATTGGAAAACATCCAGCCACTGCTTAAAGACTGCCAGCGAGGGGAGCTCACCACCTTCTTAGGCAACTGATTCCACTGCTGTGATTTCTGTGATTACATTATTGTGCAACTGTGAAATGACAGCTTATTGAGAGAGAATAAAATAAAAGGCTCTATGAGGTATGTGTGGGTAACTAACCTGGCTTTGAGCTGAACCAAACATTACAGTTTTTAAAGAGTTGAGTCTGGGTTCCTCATTCTGAAGATAAAACCTCTTCCAAAAGTTTACAGTACATTGAGGCAAAATTATCAGAAATGCAGAGGTTATTGATGGCTAAACTGTTATAGGAACTGTCCAAATTTTCAGGGATATCCACAAGCATTATATTTTGCATTGAAGGAGATTCTGTAATGAGTTTTGTTAAGTGGGCTCACCTACTAGTCATGATGATATTGTCATGCAAAAATGATGTTCTGAGCTGCCAGATTTCTGCAAAAAAAATTCCCACCTCCAAATTATCACGTATATAAGGTAGAATAATGTTTAAAATGTATTTGTTTAGTAGTTTAGGATGTGTTTAGCAGATCCAAGAAAAGATGCCTTGATAAAAACCCATTTTAAACTATTTTGAAAAATACAGTACTTTTATTATACCTCAACTGTACCAGGCTTACCATATTGCTGTCAGTTACTCAGAGTGTACAGTACAACGAAATTGGATTGTGTAATATGTTCAAGGATTAAATAATGAATTAATTAATTTGAGGAATTCAGTGTCTCGGGATATAATGAATGCTACTTATTCAGTGGCATTTAAAGAGGATCAGATGAATTCACAGAGGTCAATGGCTGTTAGCCATGATGACTAAATGGAACCTTCATGTCCAGCGGCAGTAGCTATTGTTCGCCAAACTTTTATATTATGAATGCAGATGCTTTGTAAACGTAAGTTTTATTTAAGACAAAATAATATATTATGTAATATATATTTCTCTTGAACTTCCCCTTTTTTTAAAATGGCACTAGCTCAAGTGACAATGGACCTTTTTAAAAAACCTGAGTATGCTCCAGGGTTTAAAGGGCAAATTGTGATCACAGTAATCCTCTGAATACTTGTGCTGTAGGCCTACAATGGGGGAGGCTTTGGCCTCCATGGTCTGCTTGGAGAGATTCTGGTGGTATTTGCTTGGCCACCATGTGACTAGATCACTGCTTTTATTTGGTGCAACTACTCCTAAACAAATGTAGTTTTATAGTGCAAGACTGGCCTTCAAAATCTAGAAATCTAAGTAAAGCTTCTAGTAGGTGTCGTGATTTCAGCGCAACTCTCAGTCACTGTCTGTGTTTTGTTATGTCTATTCTATGAGATGAAAGCTTCCAATAACTGCAACATAAATCTGGTTAAATGTCACTGGGCAAACAAAATAAACTATACAATCAGAATTAAGAGTACAGGTCAAGTGTATTCATGAGATAGGTCTATGATTTGCATAATTGACTCCAACTACAGACATATCCAAGTGAGCACTGCCTTATTTGTGGTTCTTTAATGGTATCAATTCAAATTTAATATAAAATATCTCGGGCAGTGCAATCCACGGAGTGGGTGGTAGTTTTGTGGTGGCCGGAGGTAGTGCCTCTGAAGGGGCTTTAGGAAGCAAGAAAAGCAGGAAGCAAGAAAAACAGCAGAAATCCCTGGCCACCCAATGGGCTGCATCTGCCTTACCAGGGGCATAAGTCAAAAGTGGGTATTCCCAGTCAAAAGGGGATGTTCCCAAGCCAGTGTATGTCAGAAGGGGTATTCTCAGGCCAAAAGATCACAAAAAGCCAACTAAAGTCAGCTATATCCACAGGACTGCCCTGGAACACCTCCAACAGTGCTGGTGCAGGGTCCTGCAGTGGAGTGCCAATGCTTTTATTGTGCCAGGGCATTGCATTGCTGTGAATTGCACTGGTGGAAATACCCCGGTGCCAGTCTCCATGCCCATTTCACTTGTGGCACTCATGCCAGGGCAGGGATCACACTGCTTCCAGTGCAGCTTTGCTCTCCCCCTTGGATTGCCATGTAAACGCAAGTTAACAGACATTATCTTTAAGCAAATCTGAAGCACTATTATTGCTTCATGTAACATTTTTCTTGCCTCCCAAATTATTCACAAAATTATATAAGAATAGTTTTCCATAGAATTCTCCTTTAAAATCCTCATCACATCTTTTACCTGAGAGCATTTGCATATCTATGGGGGCAGGAGGGTCATTTGCCTCAGGCGCCATTTGCCTGGGTCACGTGAGGGTTGCATTTTGGCCCTTTGGGGCTTTTTAATTATGTATCCATATAACATTCTATCAGTATGTGACCATGTTCTCTTAATTCCCAACTTTCATTAAAAAAAGAGCACATTTGTAGCTTCTTCCACTTCAGAGATATAAGGGGAAAAGCAATGGAAGAGGCAATAGAAGGGGCAAGATACTTTTTCTTCTTTTTCATAACAAAATCTGAGAATTCAAAAAATCTGGAACTCACATTGGTATAACATTGCAACAATTTACAATATTTTAGAGCTGATTCTTCTTTAAAAACTGCAAAAGGCCCAGTGATGGATGGACACTGCTGGGGGACAGGGGCAGGGAAACCAACCCTATAGAAGCCCATTGCTACTAATTTGTCAGAAGTTGTGCTAGCAATGGGGAACTCATGGAAGCCTGTCCCCATGTGGAAGTCACTTAAGTTCTCTGCTCACACCAGGAACCTCTATCAATGGAACAGAATATTCTTGCCTGGAACAGGAAAAGGAACTAGTGGAAATTATACCAGCCTTTTGTTAGCAGATACCTTAGTCTGGATTCAACCTGAGCTATAGAGATAGGAAATCGTGTTATAAAGGCACCTGGGCAGCTTAACAGGGATGTTATAAATGAGATAAAAATGGTAAAGAATATTTGCTGCACTGCTGTAATATTATATGTATGTGTCACAGTGACAACCATACATGTGACCAGAGGTACCTTTGGAGTTTTACTTCAATAGCTTTCATGGCTGAACAAGCAAACTACCTTTTCGGTTTGAAAGCGGCTTGCCTGTTTTAGTCATGCACGTAATAGCAAAAGCTGAAACTTCAAGGACATCTCTCCATGTATGTATAGATCTTCCTGATGTACCTTTGTACACTGAAATTGCCGCATAAATAACAATTTCTTTGAATATCTCAGAAGTCAAACCAGAAAAAAAAACAGCAGGGTCATTATATGACAATGCTGGGGAGGAAAAAGGCTTAATTCCTCCACAGTCTTCAGAATAAAATGTCTGAGAGATATCCAGACCAGTCATGTTTTGAAGCAATGGCCCTGAAGAGCTATAAAGAGCTAGAGTTCACAAAGAATAATTTTCAGTAAATCACATGGGCTTGATAGGAATCATTCAAGATTTCTTAAAGAACATTGCTAAAATGAACTTCCTTACCCAAAGATTGGACAACAATCAATTTCAGATTCAGAGACCTTTATTAGGCATATAAACTATCAATTTCAATACTCATCTTTTTAAACAGAATTGGGGAGAGGAATCAGGAAATTACATACCTACCCATAAATGATGGGAAACATTATTAAGTTACAACTGTCAAGTGTAGAGATTCAATGTGAACGAGTGGTTAAATACATCAGACAAGGGCTGAAGAGATCCCGATTCAACTCTGGGAGACTTTGCATTAGTCTCTTAGCCTAACCTACCTCACAATGCTATTGTGAAGGTTCAGTGGGGAGGGGAGCACCATGTATGCTATCCCAGGTTCCTTGGAGGAATGACAGGATGTAAATGTGATAGAATGACAAGCTTTGCTTAGGAAAGTTCGGGCTACATTTAAGTAAAAACAGCTTAAAGTTTCATACAAAGAAGGAAAATTTACATTTGGTAATATATATTGAATTACTTTCCTCACAAGAGGTAACACAAATTATAGCAAGTTTATAAATGACATAACCACTAGATGGCACTGTGCATATTTTAGTGAGTTCCACAGACACATACTTCTGTATTAGTAGTGTCCTTACATCAAAGCAAACCAAAACCTATGGATGTCTGCTGCTCCCCTACAAAATAAATGATATTTATGCATCTGCATGAATTTTTGCGTACAAAGTCAGCCAGTCTATTTTCAGAGCACCGTGCATACTAAAAATTCTGTGAAGTGAAAGAAGAAAAAAAACACATTTAATTGAAAATTGTCATTGCAACAACTGAATTCTCCAATGCTGGGTGTGATCATATCCTGATTTTAATTCCTTGCGTTACCAGGTTGGGCACATGGAAGTTTCAGCCTATTACATGTAGTGACTCAGAGTGTAAAGCTCTTGAGTTCCTGCTGGGTTCAAATCTTAACTCAGCAATTCTCATCAGATGGCCCTTAAGCTGCTGAGCACTGAGCTATTACAGAAACAAGGAGAGTTAGCATGACAGTGTCATCAGTACATGAGTGTGTGTTGCCTCAAGTTTCATACCTTTTGTGATTTATGGGTCTGGAGTGCCTCTGCACACTGGAGCTGAACATTTAACAAATGCCAGGTAGGCAAGACATCTTATACATGACGCCTACAGAAAGCATATTAGACCATAAAAGGTGCTTTGTGCCTTGATTCCAGGCTTGAGGCTAGAGAAGACTGTACATGAGAGCAACGTCTTATAGCTTTCCTCCCAAACATGACAAATGTTCCAGAATTCAAAGTCTGTACAATGAAATAAAAGCAAGATAATTGCTACTTGAATTTGAATGGGTTGGTTCCTAGGGATTGGTTCTGCCAGCAGAGGTATTTTTCTCTGGTGGAAGAAACCTTCCCATGAAGCAAAGTTGTCCTTGAGGAAGGGTCCTTCCGTCTGGAAAGCACCTCTGCTGGCAGAATGCACACATCCATAACAAAAGTTGTCTTTTTTGTTTTTGTTTTTGGACAGTCAGCTACAGAAAGAACACTGATGTTTCTTGAACCTCTTTAATGGTTTCTCCTTTAATTCAGAATATTGAATAAAATGTATTTTTGAGATGTTATGAACATGCAGGCAGGTCAATGTTTAAGAAAAATGTAAACAAACCACTATTCCAGCTTAGGAAATACAAAGCACTTCAAAATTAGTACCAAGTGACAGAAAAAAACTAAATCTAAACACGAGGAATGGTAGATGGAGTTTCAATGGTGTTTTCTACATAGGGACAGGCATAATGAAGGAAATAATGCTGGGAAGGATACAGGATAAAATGAGGTGCCCCTGAACGTTTTTACAGTTACCCCACAGCATAACTGAGGCTATGTGTGGCAGCTGGCCCCACACAAATGATCCCACAGACTGGCCCCACACAACTTAGCCAGCGTTTCCCCAGCTGCTAGGGAAGGGAAAGCTGAAGACAGCAGGTCAGATAATGATCAGTCACCCAGGGGGTAGAAAGGAAAGAAGTAAGTAGGAAAAGGGAAGAGGCATTGGAGACTGCCAGAGAAATGGAAGAGAAAATAGTGAGGGGGGGGGGAGGGAGATGCTTCTCCTCAAGTGCTTGCAGGTTCCCACTTGTTACATAGCTCTCGAGATGGATAATTAAATCTGTAGATTAAGGCCATGTACAACCTCCCCAGGTTTGCAGAAAAATCTGAAAATGAATAAAAGTAAAGGGGCTTATTAAAAGTCCATCAACTCCTATTTATGAGGGGAGATGGTGTTGACTGCCATTTGAAGAGGAGTGGTGGACAGCAATAAATGGTGGACAGCAACAGTGGGAGGTGAGGAAATGCAAAGAGTATGGAACAGATGAAGCAGAAACAAGGACAAGCAATCAATTAACCAAGAAACCAACCAAGGCAGAAAAAAACAGGAGAGCTGCCCAAGCCAGGCAGGCAACAGCCGCTATAGAGGCAGCGCAGGGGAAGGGAGGAGCTGGTGGCAGAACAGGTGAGTGGGCCACAGGGCCAGTAAATGGGACAGTGGGGTGACCAGGACAGAAATAGAGTCCGAAATTACACTGCAAGCAGCAGGGAAGAGAAGGCTAGTGGTGATGGGCACACCTAGCTGTTCTAAAATACTGGAAGATAAATAAAGCTTCTAGACCTCATGTGTTTAGTCAGTCTTTTCCCATCACAATACTCCATCCTCGATGATCTGTTACGGACTTTAGCTGATAACTTTCAGCTCAGAGACTGGGTAATCCGTTCTGGTACAGTGACTGAATGTTTTTTAATTCTAAAATCTAAAGCAGCACCGTTGTATAAATGAATTAAGAACGACCATTTTAGAACCTTCTATTTAGATAACATCCTCAAATTATAATTTCAGAGTGACCCTTACATCATTACGTTTTCAAACCAGAACAACAGCAATATTGTCTGAGCATTATTCTCAAATGCCAAAGGTATATAAGTCTCAAAATAAATAAGTGCTTCAAAGTCGGGGAGCCACAAATACAAAGTTAGGGAGCCACAAATACAAAGTTGGGGAGCCACAAATACAAACTGGTTGGTACCAGTATGTATTTGTAGCTCCCCAACTTTGAAGCACTTATTTATTTTGAGACTTATATACCACACTACATTCTATTTTGTCTGTTGTATACTGATGCTAAGGTTAAGTTTTTGGTGGGAATATTATCTCATAAAAACTTATCTTGGATGTTGAGAAAATCAGTTTTTACTGTCTGAGTCTGGTGAACATGTCCCACACAGACTTGCTTTGATTGCTCTTGAAGCAAAGAAAACAAGGTCCAAGGTGGCATTGCAGAGAATAGCCATTCAGTTTTCTAGTCTGAACTATTTTAACTTGTTTCATTAATTTCAATATCTTATTTGTCTATAAGGCCATAATTCTAAATGTACTTGAAGGAAAATTCTTTAAAATCAATAGGATTTTCAAGTAATTGTGGTCGGTATTAGGCTTTTGGGGAGTTTCAGCTTTACTTATAAAACTTATTTGGCTATCAAATCTCTGTCCGAGTTTATATCACTTTTGGCTATTTGGATATGTTTCTTTTAGTCAAACAACTGGTATGTGCTTCAGTTGTCTCAATTCATTGACTAGAATTTATTGGCACACAAAATCTAGATTTTATTGACACAGAAGCATCTCAGCAAAATTTTTATGTTGAACACTAAGATACTGCATCATCAAATGCACTGGATAATAGGAACAGGCTAAAGAAAGGTGGAAAAACTTAAGCTGACACAAAAATATTGGGCCAACAGCAATGGTAGAAAAGAAAATAAATTACAAAAAATGAGAAAACAACGGGACAGGTAAAATATTATACACACTGATATGTATGTATTTATAGTCTGCGGGAGAGTAGCATAAGCAATCTTAGACAGTATTCCCAGAATCCCTTGGTGTCTGCATCACAGGGATTTATTTGAAATCTTTTTTGTAATCTTGCAATTTTTGAAAAAAAAATTGCAAATGGAAGTCAAATGCACTTTTAAAGAAAAGAGAAAAAACCATTAGATTATTTGATAGAAGACAAAACTGATGCATAAGAAATAAAACAAATAAAGGCATTAAAATCTGAGCCCCCCCCCCCCCCCCGTGCAGCCACTGTGATGCTGGACTCCACCCCCAAACAGCATCACTTTTAATGGTGTTTAAACTAGGGAGCCCAGATTCTTCTTTTAAATCCACCTTAAAGGGAGAATCTGGGGTCCCCAGTTAAAACAACATTGAAAGTGATGCTGTTTTGGGGTGGATTCCACTGGAGGTGTTTTGTGAGAGATGATGCTGACATTTGTTTGGTAAATGTTTTGCTGGGGGTGATTTGTGAGAAATTTACATGCTTAATGCCCACTTGCACTGGCTTGGAGTTGTTTCTCAGGCTAACAACCTACCTCATAGGGTTGTTGTGACTAGGAAATTAGGAAAAGAGTTGGTGGGGAGAGAGCCATGTATGTTTTGATGGGAGTGGGAGGTGTTTTGTGAGCTGGTACAAAAAATCATTGTTTGGTCATGGTGGGGGAAGGTAGCTGCCCATACGCCGGGCGGGGGGGCAAACTCAGGTTTTGTCCCCGGGCGCCAGTTTGCCTAGGTACGCCCCTGGCTAGCAGCACCAAACTTTCACAGTATCTTTAGGAGACTTTCCTGATGATACCATCCAGGTTTGGTGAAATTTGGTTCAGGGGGTCCAAAGTTATGGACCCTCAAAGATGTAGCCTCCATATTCTATTAGCGCCCTTTGGAAACAATGGGGGATGGGGCACCCCTTTTGGGAATCCATAACTTTGGACCCCCTGGACCAAACCTCACCAAACCTGGGTGGTATCATCAGGAGAGTCTCCCAACAAATCCCTGAAATTGTGGTGCTGCTATCCTAAAAACTGCTCCCCCTGAAGGCCAAAAACCGAAAAAAACACTTTAAAATACAAAAAAACCCACAAAAGGGGGTGTGGAGCTTCTGACATGTAATGGGGGGGGGTTGAACCCGAGAACCCCCCCTACCTACATCCTTGTGTGAATTCAAACTATTTTTTTCCAAAATGTGTGTTTTCTTAACTTCAGGCCTTTCTCCATAGACGACGACGACAGCAGCAGCAGCAGCAGCAGCAAACTATGCACTGTTTACATCAGTCCCATCTAGCAAAGTACATGGTGCTAAGTAGAAGAACAGTTCTGGGTTCTTTTTTTATTTAACTAATTTATTGAGTTTATTTCAATATTGCTGCTTCAAATCTTTGAATATATATTGAAGGGTGGCTCCGGCTGGGCATCAGGGCAGCAGCGTGAGTTATTTCTCCTCCAAGGCTATAACATTATCCTCAGTATTTAGGCTCCCTAAGACCTCCTTCTTTTAACTGACTGTTTTTAATTGCATAGATATATAACCTTATTTTATCTGCCTTATTAGCAAGAATTTTATCTTAAGTATTTTAAGCATTCTATTAGCCGACGCCAGGTTTCATCTTAATTGGGCTTTGTTTTTAAATGGGTTTTATTTCAATTGGTGCTCATTTTGATTGATCAATTTTTAAAACTAATTGTTTTTAGTTGTATATCTATATAGCTATTAAGAATTGTACTGTTTTTACTGTTTTATGACCTGAGTTTTATCTTAACCGTTTTATGAGATGAACCTTCCTTAAAGCCACAGAAGATGGTGGCATTAACAGACATTTGCTGATGAGTTCCCTGCCACTGCTTCAGAACAGACAAACTTTTAACATTTGATGTCTTCTACATTCGGAGTTCACCACACTTGGAGTGGAGTTGACTGCTGGCAATTGACCATTTAAGGTTTTAAGGAAAGACTGTTTTATCAGGAAGACAGTTTTGTGACTTCACAGCTAATTTATGGATAATTAGCTACAACTATATTATCATTCTACTAAGAGGCCCAGGTTTTTGGGAGGCAAGATGGCGATAGTACTGCAGCTGAGAGAGCTCTGTACTTTGCTTATTATTACCTCAAAGCCTTTTTAATTTTGAATTCGGACACCTGCTTCTTGCTTGTGGGGCATGTTGATGTAAAGGGACAGTGGGAGCTGCTAATTTACATTTTGCTGCATAAACTCACGGTGTTGTACGCTACAGTATAAAATGGTCCTTCTTTGCTGAGGAAAGCTGTCCTCCAACGCTAAACAGCTAAAGATAGGAGACTTTTATTCAGTACATGTTCCCACTTTCCACTGATTCACTGCTCTGACAGACTATAATGATGAGGTCCCAAACTCAGGAGAAAACTGCTGGAGAGACAACAGACAAAGATAAAGAGACTCCTAGAAATTACAACAGATTTTTACCTCCTGATATTGGCAAGAATGCATATAGGGAGGCCTCTGGGGAGTCCATGCTGACCAATATCTGACACTTAATGGCTAGAACATTGGAGTTTATTAGCAAAGAATTAGTATCCCTTAACTCAAAAGTTGATTTTATCAACCAGCAATTGCCAACAGCTGTGAAGGGAAAGAAAAGATCAGCAATTACTGGTAGCTCTGCCTTTCACAGTGAAGCTGCAAGTGCTAAACATGCAACTCTTGCTCTGACTGAGAACACCAAGAACATTGATTACTTAAGAGCAAACAAGACACCCTCTAAACCTCCCAAGGATACAGGAGGGCTCTCACAGCTGGTGCCCAACCGAAACAAACTTGGTTTGACTATCTGCAATTTCAGGGGAAGGTTTGCCTGGGACTCTGTCTGGCTTGCTGAAAATCACTTAGGAACACTAATAAAGAGAGAAATAACACAAATTGACCTGACCTTGGTAGACACATTAAATGACGCAAACCAGGCCCAGAAGGTTATTCTATCATTCAAATCAGCATGAATTCTGTCAATATTACTCAGGTCCAGGAAATTCCTTGCAACAAAAGGAATTTTCCTTACAAGAGTATTCAAGTACACACACATAGCCCCACTACTCCCAAAGCTTCCCTCTCCAACTGTCAAAGAACAAACTGGCAAACAAGACCATCAACAGGGAAGCCTTAAGCAAGTGCTCTTTAAAGGAAACATCTAGTCTGATAGAGCAGGTAATCAACACAAATGTCCACAATGATCCAGCATTAAGCAATGAAGCTATAGAAGTGACAGTGTATGCTTAATTTCTGGGGCCTCTTTGGCTTATTAAATCTCTCAATTCATTTCTTCTTTCTCTCTGTGCTTGCAATTGTAGATAACAGTGGCATCTCTGGGCTTCTCCATGAAGGGAGGGGTAGCCAGATGACTCTATATATTTCCCTAGAGACCTTGGGAAAGGACTTTCACTTTCCTCTACTTTTCCCACTTTTATTTTGTGTAGTCGGGGGCAGGGGAGGGTGTGAACAACAGAGATAATAAAGCTAAGGGCATTTGGAGAGTGGATCAGAATTGGCTTTACAAAAGTCAGGGGTTCAATGTTTGTTCCTATAAAGATTTATGATTGATGAAATTCCGAGTCTGTAATTGAATGAATCATAGACCTGACATTAAGATACTCTCAAGGATTCCTCCCTATACCTCCCTGAGTAGGAGCAGGATTATTGTGAGACTTGAACATCTGAAGGAATGTTTACTCAGCTTGCTCAGTGATAGAACACAGGGTGGAACAATGGTGTTATCTGAAACAACACGTATTGACTGTGCTAATGCTCCAAATTCTAACCTGCCCACTCAGAATTTCAGCATGACTCCACAAACTATGCCAGTCCCCTGCAAGGAACATCAAGGGTCTAGTGCCCAATCCAATGACTCGATGGTAGTCAAGGCAACTATTGTCTTTTCAAATTAACCAAGTGCCATAGATGGGCCTTCTCTCATGTCGGCCTGCGAGAGACCCATTGAACTAGTGAGTGACCTTGACTTGGATCTGCGTTCCAGCAGGGCTACACCCAGTGGTGGGATCCAAAACTTTTAATAACAGGTTCTGATGGTGGTGGGATTCAAACAGTGGTGCCGCCGCACAAACGCACCTCCAGTCCCTATTGGGCAGGGAGGTTATTTAGTAACCCCTTCTCGGCACTCAGAAAAAATTAGTAACCACTTCTAGAGAAGTGGTGAGAACTGGTTGGATCACGCCTCTGGCTACACCTGAACTCTCTTCCTACAGTGGAAGGAAAATCCTGGACTCAATAACTGGTAAAGCTAAACCATAACAGTTTCTCAGCAGCCCCGAGCAAACTCTCTATAGCTTTTACCCAAGTCACAAATAATACCAAGAAACAGTTGATTTCACCTCAGTTACCTCATCCAGTAAAATATCAGAACTGCTCAATAAACAAGGGCACTACTTTGATCCCCCCTGCTGCCTTAGAGATCTTATCTTCCGAGCAGATAGACAGGAAATACTTCTGAAAACATAACAAGAGAGATTGCTGGAGGGACTGGAAATGGCTGTGTTTACCACATTACCAACAATTCGCTGGACCATTTGATTGAATTAGACTGATGCCGGGACATGCAAACTGCCACCATATCAGCCATTAAGATTGTATCCTGGAACATAGCGGGATGGAGAAATAAGGCAAACAACCATGAATTTATAAATTATCTTAGGGATTTCAACAGAATCTTACTCCAAGAGACATGGTCTTTAACACAGCTTAATATAGAAGGTTACAAGTCATACTGTTTGCCAGCTAAGAAATCACTACTAAAAGGCCACTGCCAAGCTGGTCTAGTGTTCTTGATTGATAGTGAGCTTGATGTAAAAATTACCACACTGCCCAACCATAACCAACTGGCACAAGCATTCTATCTAAAATGGGACCATTATGGTCTACTAATAGTAAACTTTTACATACCATGCAGTTCTGAGCGGGCTGCGCAAAGACCATGCTGGTCGCAGTTCACAGAATACTTTACAGTACTTAACCAAAGATTTTCCTCAACTGATATAATTATAGCAGGTGATTTCAATGCCAGAGTTGGGAATGATGGGTTGAAGCTGTTTGAGGCAGTAGGATCAAAGACTGAACTTTTACCCTGGTATTTTTTCTTATCGTGATGTTCCAAGGACAGACACGTGAATAATACTAGTGTTGTCTTCATTGAATTTTGTACTCAATTTGGTTTGATATATCTAAATAGATTTAGCCAGTTCAGTTACTCAGGTGAGTACATGCTTATTTCACAAAGAGAATGCCATGTATTTGACTATGCCATGGTTTCACCCTCCCTCATACAGTGAGTGACTTCCAAATTGATCACCAAATTGTGAGTGACCATCTACCTCTATCCTTGATAATTAAGCTCACTGCTGACAACAAGATAGGTTTTGGCCCAAAGTCTACTGCCCTTACTCTTTTACCAAAAATTGTCTGGTCTGCCAACCCTGAATGCAAGGTGAACGAGCTCCTGCACTCTCAAGCCTTAATGGAAACTAGATCAAAGATAATACAGGCTGATGCACCAGAACAGGTGATTCGACTATATGAGGAGATGTCATAGTCCATTGTTGCCTCATTAGCAGTATACTCAAATGGTCAAAGAAAGATGACCAAAGACAATTTAGACATAGGGTCTGATCAGGAGTGCAGAGTTTTAAAGCGGCAAATACGTGAAGTTTACGCCAAATACAGGGATGCAAGAGGTGATAGTTTACCATTTGACTACTTTATACTTAGGAAACAACTTGCTCCTAAAATAGAAGTAATTAGCCTTAAAACCATTAATGCTCAATAGGACCAACTTCTTCAGGCAGTAAAATCTAATGACTCAAGGCAATTTTGGTCAATAATTTCAGAAACTACATGACTGAATAACTATCCCATGTCTTACATTGCACCTCAGATATAACACCAATACTTTCAGAATGTATTCAATACAGAAAGTGAGAGATTAAGAGATCAGGAGGATGCTTCTCTTGAGAGCATTCCGGAATGGCCACCGGTTACAGTTGAGGAGATTAAAATGTTAATTAAACAGCTCAAACCTCACAAATCTCTGGGTCCTGATATTTTACCTCCAGAGAGATTTAAAATATTAATGGAATGGTGGGCCCCTCTGTTAGCATCTCTGCTCACAGTCATTGATAAATCTGGGTTAATGCCATCTGCCTGGACTAGTGCAATAGTAGTATCAATGTTTAAGAAAGGGAACCACCTTTTACCATCAAATTACAGGCCAATTAGTCTCAGTTACAGGGAAGTTATATGCTAAACATCTACTTGACAAACTTAATATATGGATCATTCAGAACAAGATCTTAGGTCCTGAGCAGATAGGATTTAAGAAGGTTAAATCCACATTGGACCACTGTATGATTCTTGAACAGTTAATATCTAAATATAGCATGAAGGCAAAAATAAAATTGTATGAAACCTTCCTTGATCTAAAGGGGGCCTTTGATTCAATTTCGAGAACCCTGTTATGTGAAAAACTCACCAGAATGGACATTGGCAGCAGACTCCTAATTCTTATTAAATCTTTATATAGGGATACCAACTGCCAAATCAAATACACCCAATCTGGACTGCTCACTCTGAAAATTTCCATCAACAGAGGTGTCAAATAGGGTTGTGTTTTGGCCCTGCACTTTTTCTGAATGACCTTGCACCCACACTGAAAGAGCTAAACTCACACTGTCCAAGGATAGGAGAAGCTGAGATCCCAATCCTATTATATGATGATGATGCAGTCCTCTTACCATGCTCAAGAGTGGGTCTAAAGCATCTCCTCACCAGCTGCAATGCCTACTATGCCAGTAATAGCCTTGTTTTGAATCTTGAGAAATCCAAAATACTGGTATGCTCAAGGGCATGGAGACCTAGATGAACCCTAAACAACAATCCCCTTGAGCAACTTAAGCATTTCAAATATCTAGAACTGCATTTCCACTGCAGAACAGAATGGGCCAAGCATAGGGACATGGTGACTTTGGCCTGTGCTGGAAGTGTCTTGACCATCTTGTGCTTCTTTTACAACAAGGGCCACGAATTTGTACCAGCTGTAATAAAGGCCTTTAATGCCAAAGTGAGCCAGCAACAACTTTATGGTGTCCCAATATGGATGGGTGCTTGGGATAGATAACTTGAAAGGGTCCAACTCTGCTTTCTATATAAGATCTTGGGTCTACCCCATTCCATACTCTATGCCCGTGGTGGCGAACCTATGGCACTCCAGATGTCCATGGACTACAATTCCCATAGCCCCTCCCACTGCCCTATGCTGTCCTATGTTTAGAGACTGGCCATCATCTCCTAGAGACCAGAGCACGGCTGGCCACTTTCAGATTTTGGATTCACCTCTGCTTTAACCCAGAGGATACCAGTCTAACTTATCAAGCTCTAAGTTCTTTGCAAGCTTCACACTGGTGGGCTTGGATAAAGAAAAAATATTATATTTAGGCTTCTCATTAAAATCTTTTACTATGTTGCCTGCCAAAGAAATTCTCCAAACCCTAAAGTTGAGACTATTCGTTCAGTATTATCAGAATCTAATTAGTGTGCCAACAGGTCTTGCTCTCCTCTATTCTTAGGAATTCCCCTTAGTGCAGCGAGCATGGCCAAATACTTACACCAATTAACTCTGCCCAACAGCCGCAGAGCACTGTCACTCACAAGATGTAATGTTTTACCATCAGCAGTTATGCTAGGGAGGTGTTCAAAAATTCCCAACCAGGAAAGGACATGTGCTTGCAATGCAAACCAGGTAGAAACTGCTGGTCACACACTTTTATATTGTCCTTTTTACAGTACCATGAGACATTTCTTGTTGACCCCTTTTTTGGCCAGCAAAGAAGGATTTAAGGACCAACAGAAAATCTGCCTGTTACTAAATAACGAATCTTGTGTTGTAACTGAAAAGGTCGCAAGGTTCTTGTGTTTTGCTATGAAACAACATTTACAATTAAAAACAAGAGCCTGATGTATATACTCACCAAACAACTGATTCTTCATTCAAACCACACTGAGACAATACTGTATTTTAGATTATATATTTTTATTAGTTTTGTTACTGTATTGTGTGTTGTCTTGTATGCATTTTTTTGCAATGCCCAATTAAAGGTATATTGCGGGGGGGGGGGGCGTGTATTGAAGTCAAAAACAGTTATATTACAAATGCTGGAATTAAACCTTTAGACTATAGCTAGTTCAAATGTATATATATGAATACTTCAAAGGCCCCATTGTTTTCACTAATTCAGTTCACTTGCAAAAAGAAAAAAGACTCCGCAAAAGTAGATGTGTAGCCTGTTCCTGTAAAAGTAAGGGCTGAACTAGATGTTATGTCTGTCATGAGTCTGTTACCTGGCCAGTTTTACAGACAGGGGAACTAACATTCCCTAGCATTCTGGGGCTTGGGAATCTGGCACTTCAGCCTCCCCCTCTGCATTATTTTCCCAAGCCATACTGGCTGTATTTGCTGCACTGACTGCAGTACATAGAGTCCAACAGTGGAACAGATATGCTACCCCATGATCACTTTAGTTTAGGAAAATGACACGGGAGGAGGCTGAAGTGCCTCTTCCCCCGATGCTGCACTCTCAAGCTGAGTCAAGCCCCAGTTGCTCAGGAACATTAGTTTCCCACTCACGCTTGTGTATAAAATGTGTTGGGAAATCTTGATCCAGCTTACAGAGGATGTAATGCTAGTTCGGCTGTAATTCAATTAATTAATTCAATGGGACCTACTCTCAGATACGTGAACATAGGAGAGCAGCTACTGGATTGAATCAAAGGCTTCTGCAAAGTTTCTTTATTCATTTAAGTAATTTTTGCTTCCTTCACCTGTCCCAGGAGCCACAAAAAGCCACTGATGATGCCCAAGGGATTCTCAGGAACAAAATGTATTGATTGTATTTATCAAAGCCAACAAAGGGTATGCAAGTGGCCAAAATTCAACATTATTTTCATCCCATTAGGTGAGATATACACAATTTAAAACAGGGACACAATTAACAATTTGAACTTGATTAGGCTTGGCTCCTGAGAGTGAACAGTGTTATTGGTTAAAGTCTAGGCTTGACTGTTGATTTGGAGGTTCTTGTTGCCCACATAATATTCTAAATAATACAACGCAATAATAACTTGCTTCCTATGTGTGTTTTTTCCTGCTAGTCAGTAAGTCTTTTTGTCAAAAGTCATGTTCAGGGCTATTTTCTCATGGCTTATTTGCCCCAGGATCAATGGTGTTGGGAATATATTTTTTCTATGCTTCCCCACACCACCATGGTGCATTGGTGCACCTGCTACTGTTTCCCCAGGTTTTCTCCAGTCTTTTAAAAACTTGCTTTGCTGGGAAGTTTGGGGAAGATTTTAGTAACACTTGAATGGCTGCCAATTAGATGGGAAAAATATTTTCTAGCTTATACTGCAGTTATTCTTTCAATAGATCCTGTGATGGCTTCTTCTTCTCTCTATTACTGGGGAGTGGTGGGCTTTTGAGATTTTTAAAATCACAATTGAATATTATTATAGCAAGAATGCTATAAAATATGTGTAACAGGCTCTCTAGCTTTTTTTTTTAAGTAAGTCTCTAGACGTGTAAATGTTCCAGCCATGTTTTACAGCTCAGTTTGGGCTCCTTTACTTCAACTGTAACTTTTTACTAGCAGTAAAAGTTGAATAACATCACTTTTTGAAAGGACTGCAAGTGATTGCAGGGACTAAAGATGGAACAAGTTTAAGCAGCAAGGTCCACAGAGCCATTGAAATGTCACTTTAATCCACAGACTGCCTAGTTTTGTTGCTGGTTGCTGGTAGAATAGCCTCTGATGTAAAGCTGGCCCAGACTGTGATGTGTTTAAAAACATCTAAATCAGTATGTCTTTAACAACACTTGCATTTAATTTTCAGATGTGAAAATATTGTGTGTTAAACAGGGTAGGACATAAGCCTAATGTAAAGCGACAGCCAGAAGAGAAAGTGGCCCAGAGGCATGCAAGAAGCTGAATCTGAATAGCCTTCATGACTCTGAGGCCTCACTATCTGAACTGAAGTATGAGGAAGAGAAAGCTTAGAGTTGGGGGCAGGCATGTAAGTTAACAAGGTCACCATCCCAGTCATTGGTAGCATAACTCTGTCCCCATCAAAACAGCTGTATTGTACCACAGACGAGACACAGCAAACTGTCTACCATTCAAAAGAAAACAAAAGTGAAAAACAAAACACTGAAACCCCCAAGGTGCCAAATTAAAAGCCATCAGGGATATGAACTCCCGGTTTGTCTGCTCTAATTAAACCCCACATTAGAATCATCAGCCTGACTCTAAATTCATGGCTTTCAACTGCCAACTGTTTATTCTGATCCAGGGAAATCAGCAGCCTTTGCTTTTTCTACTGCCAGCATCACAGAAGTATCACACAATGCTTGGAGAAAAAGCCACCAAGGATGGCAGTAATTTTTCAGCTGTACAGTAATATTTAATTGTATAATGGAGTTTTGATTACTTTCTGTTGTAATATTCTGGTGGTGGTAGTGGTGCTGCTGCTGCTGCCGCTACTGAGGCCCACAGAAAGCCAATGTGTGTGAAGATGATGGTTCATTTGCATTTTTTATATCTTATTTTTGTATATCTCCAAAAAATAAAACATGAAAAGCTAGTTAAGTAAATCAAGTAATTTCAGTTGGGGGGGGGGGGAGAGGGGATGGTTGTGATCTGTGTGTTTCAGGAATTCCTGAATTCTGGCAAGCATATTGTGATTCCAGCTGGTACAGCTGGCACTTTGGCCTCCCTATTTTGGAGACAATTCGCTCATCATTATATGCATGTTTACACTATCTCAGCTCTAAAGCAGGACAGGGAATTCTCATTTTTCTCTGCGAAAGCTCCAACATGTGTTTTCATAAGCACAAATGACATCTATCTGCTTCCCTCTGCAAAGGTGAGATACACAAATAAGTTCAAACAGTCATTGTGGGTCAAAGGCTTTCACGGCCGGATTCAACTGGTTTTGGTGGGTTTTCCGGAAAACCCACCAGAACCAGTCATTGTGGGTGTTCTGCCCTCTGGTTGTTTTTATACAAGGACATAGACCCTTTCTGTCAAACCAAAATGAGATGTCCTGGAGACATCTTAAAAAACCCATCTCCTCATTTTTTGTCTGATGAGGGCAAAAAAAAATAAAGTGTCTGAAGAGAGAGTGGCTTATTACTCCCAGACAATTAAAAAGGTTCTCCCTTTTGTTTTCTCCCACCAGCCATTTCCAGCTGCTTGAAACCTCTGTTGCGCTTGCCATTTGCTAAAGTTGCCCGGGACATTTCCTCTGCATGCATCATGCCCATGCTTTTTTTTTTTTAGCTTAAAAAGTACATGGTTCAACTCTGCTCTTCCTGCCAATTCTGGCAATATATTTTTTTCCATTTTAAATTTTTTTCAATGAGCTGTCTTTGAAGACATGAATAAATGGTAGGAGAATCGCAGCTCATTCTCATATCATTTGTTTGGGTCTTCGAAGACTGCTCATCGAAAATGTTAAAAAGGCAAACTATATATCACCAGAATTGGCAGGAAGAGCTGAGTAGAACCATGTACTTTGTGAGCTAAAAAGAAGCATGGGCACGATGAATGCAGAAGAAACGTCCTGGGCAACTTTAGCAAATGGCAGGTGCAATGGAGGTTTCAAGCAGCAGAAAATGCCTTGTGGGAGAAAACCAAACTGAGCTTTTTTGATTGGGCAGGAGAAATAAGTCATCTCCTGAGATAGCTCCACACAGCAAGCAGGAGACAATTTTAAGCCAACTTGGTAAAAAAGAATCACTAGTTTAGTGTTTTCACAAAAAATCCAGTTGAGCAGAAATAAAATGTCCTGAAGACATCTGGGAAAAACTGTGGCCGTTTCCGCATGGCCCCCCAGGCGCCCCCACGCCGGCAAGAATTCTGCCGGCGTGGGGGAGGAAGGCTGCATGGAGCCGCCTCTGCCCCCTTCCCTTTCCCACTCACCTTGTCCCCGTCGTCGGCCTGCTGGCCTCCGAAGCCCCGCCCACGCTGCCCTCCGACCTCCAGGGGTCGGAGGACAGTGAGGGAGGGTTTGAGGCCGCAGGCCGCATACGGGACAAGGTGAGTGGGAAAGGGCGGGGAAACATGGTTCCCGGGCGGGTGCTGTTCAAGCATCAGCCGCCGGAAGACGCTGTTCTCTCAAAACAACCCTTTAAAGGGTTGTTTTTTAGGGCGGCCTGAGGTCAGCCTCTGAGGGAAGAGGGAGAAGCCAGGTCGGCGCTTGCTGCGTTTCAACAGCGCCCGCCATAACGGCGGCCTGGGGGTGGCGTTTTTACCGCCCCCAGGCCGCTGTTTTTGGCCCATGCGGAAACGGCCTGTATGAAGTTTCTCCGCAAAATGCCTCCCCCCACATTCCTCAGGATGTTTTGTTTGTGCTGTGCAGGAAAGGCAATAGATTGACAATAAAGGAAGGATTTTATTATTTGTTTACTTGTGCAACACAGTCTGTGTATGTGGAGCCTACATAGCATTCCAATTGAAACAAAATTTAAAAAGTCAGGCACCTGTTCTCAAAGAGTTTACAATCTAAAACATAACTGTGGAAAAGGAAAGCAAAGAATAAATTTGGGCAAATGTATGGTGACCATTAGTCCCGCATTTGGCGGGACCGTCCCGATTTCCAATCATTTCTCCCGCCTCCCACCGCCTCTTTAAAAAGTCCCGATTTTTTCCAAAGGCTGCCGCACTGCCTTCTGGGGCGTTCAGTTTCCCGCCCTTTCCCCGGCTCTCCTCGGCTGTCTCGCTAGCCTGGGCAGATGGGGGTGGGGTGGGGGCGAATGGATGGGTGGCTAGCTAATTTTCTTTCAGTTCGGTTGTTAAATTGACTCCCCCCATTGCAGTCTCCACGCTCATTGCCTCCTCTTCCTGCGGTGCTTGGCTGGCTTGCTCCTCCCCTTCTCAGCCATGCAAGCCTCCCATAAGCGTAACACCAGTTGAGCCGAAATGAAGCTGCCAAGCCGGAGAATTCCTGTCACGTGGGGGCATGAGCAGGGGCCCCGCCCCGCCCCCACCCACTGAAGCCAAGTTCCGTGGGTTGCTGCTGACCTGCTGCTGCTTCACCCACTTCCCAACCTGCTGCTGCTTCACTTGTGTGGCCTCTCTAAGCCTCCGTCCCTTGGCTCCGCCCCCACTTACATTATCGGAGGGAGGCTGAAGAGAAAGCAAAGCTGGCCAGGTGGAAGAAGCAGCTGGTAGTGGCTGTGAAGAGGACTCCAGACTGCCTGAGAGAGTTCCAGAACAGCACCGGTTGCCAGGGTCAGATGGGCGGCGTGGCAGGGAGGATAGGGAATGTGTCTTACTCTTACATCATGCCCTCCTTCCCCCATAAATATGCCTCTGATGAGAAGCCCCTCTTTGTTCCCCCTTTGTTTTTCTCGGCAGGTCTTGGGTGAGTTCACGGGGGCGGGGGGCTTGCCAGCTTCAATGGTGCTGGCTCGTTTTGGAGGCCTGGACTTTAATGCCCCCCCCCTTAATGTCAGCAGCCTGGGTGGGGGAAGCGGCACAGAGGCAGCTGACAAACTTGCAGCAGAAAGAAAGGTAACATGAAAAAAGTAAAGGAGCATTTTTCCTGGGAGGCTGCCAGGTGAGACCACAGCACCAAGACCCGCAAACAGACTGGGGCTGGGATTTTTTTTGCGCCCTTTCAATTTTTGGGGATCCTCCCTGCCCACCCCATCGAGCAAAAGCCTCCTCCCCCAAGCCCTTGGCCATCTGAGTTAATATTTTAATGGGCTGGGCTACTGTAATTCCTGTATGTCTTCCATTCTTCCTCTGTCTGTATGTCTTCCATTTTACTTTGTGTCTGTTCCTTCCTTCCATCCTGGTCCCACAATGTGTCCTCCCTCCCTCCCTTCCCACAGTATGTTTTTCTTCCTTAACACAGCTAGTGTCCCTACTCATGGGCTTCCTAGGCAGAATGCTGGATTAAATGGGTCTGGGGTCTGATCCAGTAGGGCTCTTTTGATGTTTTTATAGCACTGCTGGGACTCTGCTAGCCACTGGGCAAATGCTGAAGATGGTTAGAGTGTTGGAAATAGATGTCTCCACTGCCACTCATAAGCCAAATGGCAAAAATTTGTGTCACCTTTGTTCAAGAGCTGGGGTGGTGGCTATTCCAGTGTTGGAAAGCTTTGTGGAGATGCTGCAGGAGATATGTCCAGTTCCTGTGCCAGCAGTGTCAGAAAAGTAACAAAATTTTACACCGTAAAGGCTGATAACTGTGAATTTGTTGCTACCCATCCACCATCCTCACTTGTGATTGAGGAGATGCAGTGGAGAGCCAGGGATCAGCATCCTGCAGCACTTGTAGACAAGGAGGGCAGAAAGTTGGATGGAAGGTGTATACATCTGCTGTGCTAAATCTGAGAATTGGCAGTTATTTGGTAATTATGGCTGCATATCAGTTGTCTTTATGGAGGCAAGTGAATAGTTTCCATCCCCACAACACAATTACTTCTGTTAAATACAAAGCTTGCATGGGGGTTATGTATATTTCATAAGGTCGACAGCAGGGCATGAAAACCTCTCTAACCTAGATTTGTCTATGTTCTGCAGCAAGAAATTTATTTATTTATTTATTAGATTTATAGGCTGCCTCATTCCCGAAGTGCATCATTTTAATGTGTGTGTTTGTGTGAGAGAAATAGAAAAGGGGCAAAATGTTAGGGAGCATTTGAGAGTATAGCCATTTTAAGACTATAATCAAGCTGAGAGCAGCCAGGAGTGATAATGCTTGGTCTCTCTAAGTATCATGCATTCAGACAGTAACATTTTCAGGTAGCAACATTTTTAATAAGGAAGAATTTTGTTGAAACTGTAGAATTTGCTGTATTTAATCAGTCTTTTTTAGCTAGTTGTTTAGTCAAATTCTTAAATTGCAGAGCTTCATTTGCATGGTCTACTGATTTCATTTCATTGAGTTTTCCAAAGTACCATGGTTTCAAATGTTGAAGTTCCCTACTTTTAGCACTATGCACCTTTATACTTTTACCACTAGTTCAGCTGTTAACAGTAATGATTGGTGTGCATAACATTTTATACAAGCAGTTTAAAACTCTCCGATCTGTCTAATCTAATGTGAAATTTTGTTCCCAAATGTGAGATTTATCAACTGTGCATTGCTTATTCCACTGGCGTAATGGCCATTGGACAAAATGTTTATCATATTGCACTCTTTTTGGATATCCCACCCTTTTACTTGCCCTGTGTAATCCTCCTTCAGTCCCAATAAGAAAAGTTGACTCTAAATAATGTAAATACACCACACTGGCTAGAAGGCAGGGGCTTGGAAACTGGGGGGGGGGGGCATCCAACTCTGGTTTTGCCCAGGGCTGCAGTTTGCCTCGTTATGCCCCTGAAGCCTCCCCGTTTGTTCTGGCTCCCAGGGCAGCTCTCTCTCCATCTCTCTCACCAGCTTTCTCTCTGCTCTTACTCCTTCCTTCCACATGCCGACCTTCACTGCTGTCCCTGCTCTCCCCCACTTTCCCTGTTTAAGGGGTCCAAGAGGGTGCATTATTTTTACCTCCCTGGTTAAAAGGGAGGCGTTCTGGAGAGCAGGTAATCCCTTAAACCCAGCCGGGATGAACTCTGTTGTGACTAGATTAGATATGTGATGATGCTCAAAACAGAATCCCTTCCTGGAATACAGTCCATGGTTTTCCTATTCCTGTCTTCCGACAAGGCTCAAGGGAGGTGGGCAGCTGCCCCAAGCACAAGCAAGAGGTTGAGGCTAAGGGGGCTGCTGCTTGGGGCTCCTGCCTGGCCAGGCCCCAGTGCACCAGGCATGTCACTGGCGCTGTTTCCTCCCTCTTTGAGGTGGAGGGGAAAGAGAGGGAGATCCTGGCTTCCTTTTTTAGAGTTAATTCATCTCATCAAGCTGCAACCACTCTGATCTGGAGGAACGGGTTTGATTCCCAGCTCTGCCGTCCTGAGCTGTGGAGGCTTATCTGGGAATTCAGATTAGCCTGTGCACTCCACGCCAGCTGGGTGACCTTGGAGCTAGTCACAGCTTCTTGGAGCTCTCTCAGCCCCACCTACCTCACAGGGTGTTTTGTTGTGAGGGGAAGAACAGGAAGGTGTAAGCCCCTTTGAGTCTCCTGCAGGAGAGAAAGGGGGGATATAAATCCAAACTCTTCTTCTTCTTCTCTTCTTCATGCTGGGTCTTCTTCTCCTGTTGCCTTCTGCCTTTCCTAGTATTATTGTCTTTTCCACTGAGTCTCGTCTTTTCATGATATGGCCAAAGTCAATAGCTTCAGCTTGGTCATTTTTAGCTGCTAGAAAGGATTCAGGTTTGATTTGATCTTTGTGTGCATTATGTGCAGCCAAGTGTCTTCAAGTTTATGGCAACCCTATATTTGCTCCATATAGACCAAATTTTTTTGTAAAGCCCGGTCAATGGTGTCCCACTTTACCAATGTTTAAATCTGGTCACCTTAGGCAAATGCAATTAGGCATAATTAGACAAATAAGTAAAGCTTTACTGGATAACACTATATAGAAAAGCACTATATGCAGAGGAGATATGCCTGCAGAAAGATTGAACTAGAAATAACTCACATGTTCATGATACAAAATGCATTTTGTCCACTATACAGACAGCTTCTATACCTGATATAAAAATGAAACCTGTAATAACAGGATTGCTCTTAAACACATCACAGCAAGACAGAGGGGACAAATTTGCCATATATAGGATCCCATTATGATTATAATAGCATAAAATTACTAAGAGTTGTTGCATGTATTTATAGGATTGGAATGCTAAGCAAGAGAAAAAAAATGAGCAGAGAGTATTTCAGATGAAGTGATTTTGCCTTCTGTTTACTCTTCAGTTTTTCCTTTGGAATGGAAACTTTGTATCTTTTAACCATAGAAATGGGACCCCAGGAGAACAGTGGGTAGGCTCCCATAGCCCTAACAATAGAAATTATACAATTCGTATAAATACAATGATCCACCATAAATTCTGCTGGCAAATTCAGATGTAGCTTTATTAGGGACTGTTTATATAACATGTTATTTGCAGATAAAAAACTTCTAATTGTTTACCATTCTGATAGTAGAAATTTTGAAGACAACCATTAACGTATCACAAATGCAAATTCATATAATAACATCCACCTGTACAAGATAATCTTAGAAGTAAAATGATAAAATCTAAAAAGTGATGGAAAGTAAACTAGAAAGATGTGCCTCTTTATTTTATGGAATAAAACTTCTTAGAAAGTGTGATAAGAAAGCTACACTCTTTCCAATCCCAATCTGCATGTTAATATTTCAGCATTTAAACTATTAAGTGTAATTAGCAAAAGTGGAATATCACGCTGTTCTGGAGAGACAGGTGTTCTTACTAGCATCCCCTGAATGTGCATTAAAATAAATTTCCATTTGCATTTCAACAGGGGAAGCCACACAACGTACATAGGTAAACTAATGATGGTATGTGCAAAGTAATCACTGGCATACTTACAGTTACATTTCTTCTGTACAAATCTAAGCTTGCATGCAGTTCTGTACGTGGATAAACGGATACGATCCAGATCTTGAGCCCCTAATAGCAGAGAATAATAGTCTATGATGTTTGCAGTCTACGCATATACCTTACATACAAAAAGGGAGAACACAAAGAAATACTCTCTTGAACATTTTCAAGGTTCTCTTTTCTAGCCAGAGAGAATAGGGAGATGGCAAAATAAAAAAATAGTACAGCAAATGAAAATAATAAACCTTCTATATCTGTCATACTGAAAATCAATCTTATCAAACCACAAGATAAAAGACAAAATGGCTGAACTCTAATACCAAAAAACCTTTGTCTCATTTTAATATGTACGACACAAAGCATACAATAAATGTCCCTGACTGGTAAGTTGCTTTAGAATCAGGTACTGTTAGATATTCTAACAACAAATTTATGTTTATTTTATTTATTTAATAAGACCATTAAAAGAAAAATATAAAATAAACAAGAGTGTTAGGGTACTTGGCCTATAAAGGCTTTTGGCATTCCTAGGGGACAATCCTAATCAAGTCTACTTGGCAGTAAATTCCATTTTATTCAATGGGCTTATGCCCTTCAAAGTACTGTAGGGTTACAGCTGTAGGGCCAAACTAGACATGATTTTCAGGTGTGTGAGAAGCCAGTATTTCCTCTGGATTCTGAGATGTATTTGGAGATTCATACTGACTCCATTACTTTAGCACTATAGTTTTAGCATGTCAGTCTAAGACTGGGGACACCAGAATTCCAATTCCTACTTAGCCATGAAGCTCACTATGGCTCATTCCGCACATGCAGAATAATGCACTTTCAAACTGCTTTCAGTGCTCTTTGAAGCTGTGCAGAATGGCAAAAACCACATGCAAACAATTGTGAAAGTGGTTTGAAAACGCATTATTTTGCGTGTGCGGAAGGGGCCTGTTGTGTGACTTTGGGCCGGCCAGTCTCATACTTGCAGCCTAATTTATCTTACAAGGTAGTTGTGAGGAAAAAAAGAAAGGGGAGGAAGTATTTTCTTTCTTACACAAAATAAATATTTACTCTGTCACAGTGAAGGAGCTCATTACATCTGTCCTCTCTTATAGATTCCACATTCTTTAGCTGAAATTCACACTGTTATGGGTGAAAAGAATGTATTTTTAAAGCCACACGATTGTTGATGGCACATGGTTTTGGGAAATATAAAATAATTTCATACTGAAATAATTTAATGTAGATTACTAAGTATGGTCCCCGACCTGGTTCAGCCTCATGCCTCCCCACCAGGAAATTGAGAAGTCTTTGCCCCTACATTGCAAAGCACTTGCTTTGTACACAGGAAATTCCAGGTACAGTCCCAGGCATTTCCACAGCATTTGACAGAAATGTTTGCAAGAACATGCAAAACAAGCAAAATACTCATAGGATTTTGCAGAAGAAAAAAATCCACAGATATACCACACACAGACAACTAACAGATCTTGACTGATTCATCCTCTTAGTAGCAAAAAATCACAGAATGTCTGTGATAGGAAATAAATGAGTAAATAAATCAGGAAATGAATCAAAACAAATGACAAAAATGAAATCTGTGTGAAATTCATGTACATGGGAAATCTGAAATAAGAGGTTCATCAAAGGACTTGAAAACTAAATATTGTTTGCAAAGAGAATATTATCTTTATTTCAGTTTTATAATTACATCAGAAGGAACAAATGGATATAAATCTGAAATCCCAACCTTGAGCTTATTTAAGGAGAAAATGCATTTGTCTCCCCTCCCCCATGTTTTCTTCACTTTCCCCCATGTCCATCTGCCAAATACTTGAGTAGATCCTTTTACCAAATGACTGCCAGGATACCATCTGTTCCTGGCAGAAGCCACCCTGGACTATTTAGTGTCTTATTCGAAAAGTTTTTGATTTTCTCATGAAATGGCTCACCCTTAAAGGCTAAGAATTTCTGCCCTTTGTTGGTGATATTGTTAAGCTTTTGGAATTCAGTGGGCCATTTTTCTCACAGCAAATGAAAAATATTAAGTGACACAACTAATATCCTTTTTGTTTTAAAAAGCTGTTATTTTAAATGATACATTTTCTCCTAATACATTATTTTAAAAAAATTTAGTACAGTACAACACTTGTATTCTTTATTCCCAATTCTCTGTTAAGCAGCGCTGCTCAAACTCCTTTTGGAAATGGACTCCATTTCAAAGCAAATAATCATCATTGCATCCAAATGACAGTTAACACAGTTGTATTCTTGCCTTGCTCATAAGTAAGATTGCATCGTCTTACTCGGGGTATTAATTGAATAATCAGGGCAAACCAATGTATATTAAGTGATCTACAGTATGTATTCAAAACATAATCCAGTGATGACTATGAGTTCCAGAAGACAGTTGAAGAGAGTACTTCAACAATGCTATGGAGAAAGTATTCTGACAGAGGGGGCAGAAAGAAACAAAGGCAAAAACAAATCCCATCTTTTCTTTTCTTCTTTTTTTTTTGCCTGGGGAGCAAGTACTTATGCTGTAAAATACTGCATGTTTTATGATGTTTAAAAAATAACAGTAGCTCTCATAATAGTTAAGGGCTGCCAGGTCCCTCTTGGCAATTGATGAGAGTCTCATGGGAGCAGTGCTGTGGGTGGTGATCCATATGCCTGGCATGATGACATCACTTCCAGGTTTGCCTGGAAGAGCCACTTTGTGCTGGGACAGCTTTAGTAGTTTACTTGTCAAGATCTGGCTGCTGGTCGAGCAACAGTGGCATGAAACCCCCACGAGAGTCAGGAACAGTCCAGAGTTTAGGCACAGTGGAGTGAGCACAGTTCCAAAACTGGCAGGAGCAGTAGTCAAGGCAGAAGCGGTAATCAAGGCACAGTCCCAGGTCAAGGGTCACTGGCAAACAGTACAGCAAAGTCCAGAAGGGAATTCCAGGGCTGGTCTGGAGACAAACAGCCAAATAGGCAGGGGTTCAGTAGCAGGATGCAGGTCTGGGTCAAAGCAGCAGCTAGATGAGGTGACACATTGCCTTCTATGGAGAGGTAGCTGTTTTCAGCCTCTTATTTATTGGTTGGGGGATTGGATTGCATCATCTTGCCTTGTTCTTTGGAACCAATTCTCTGAGCCACTTACAACTGATGGACCGATGATCTAGCTACCTTTCGGTGCTTGGCCAGTTTGGAGTGGAGCTGGGGGGGCATCATTCCAATGGAGATGGCGGGGTGGAGGGAGGCTTGCTCTGGGTGCTGGCAGTATGCTCTCTGAGAAAGGGCAGGATCACAGGATGGTCCTGGCTCACAGCTGTAATTGCCAGGTGATGCTTCCTGGTCAAGTTGGTGCGCTTGCATGGCTGGCTAGTCTCCCATTGGCGGATCTAAATGGCCCGATGCTTCCCTACTGACAGTTGTCACTTTTTCTTCCTCCAGGCTGCTGCTGCTGTCATCTGGCTCCATCTCTGCCACACTTTTAAAGTCAAGGAATGTTTCCCTGCTGTCAGTGGAGAAGTTAAGGACAGGGTGCAAGAGTGGGCATAACTTTCAAAGCCATAACATGTGGCTCTGCTCTGTGGCAAAGGGCTGAAGGCAGAGCGCGAGAGTCTGGAATCATTCTGGAAGCCATGGAAGGTCCCCTCACTGTCAGATGAGGTGCTGGAGGCGGAGAGCTGGCCTTGACACTCCTCCAGAAACCCAGAAGTGAGGTCATAGTGCTGGGCACATGGATTGCTCTTCCCCATCAGCTGGTCTGCTTCCTATTACCCTGTTTCCCCTAATATAAGACATCCCCGAAAAATAAGACATAGTAGAGGTTTTGCTGAAGTGCAAAATATAAGGCATCCCCCGAAAGTAAGACATAGCAAAGTTTTTGTTTGGAAGCATGCCCGACAAACAGAACACAGGAAAAATAAGACATCCCCTGAAAATAAGACATAGCACATCTTTGGGAGCAAAAATTAATATAAGACACTGTCTTATATTCGGGGAAACACGGTATATGAAAGACTAGCCATGGTAGCGATGACTCACGTTCAGCCAATTGCCATGCATGACTTACTTCCAGCCAATCACTATGCACACACCATTTGAGGTGGGGCTTACAAAGAACAAGTAAAAAACAACACAAACAAAACAGTGGAATGTGGTGGTTACTCACCCTCCCGCCCCCTGCTGAATAATTATAGTCACTGTACTGTCTGCAGTTGCCTGAGGAGCAGATGTAGGCATCAGCTACTTCCTGTGTGCCGTTAACTGTTGTGTGGTGATATAGGCATCTGGAAAGAGGAGTAGGCATCCAGGAAGAGGGAGCTGGTGACATGAGGCTGAGTAGGGAGGAAAGGATGGAGGGATTGGTGGCTGCCATTAACTTTTGCATGCCAATGCAAACGTCTGGGAATAGGAGAACAAGGAGGAAACTGGTGATGTGGGGTCAAGGGGGGAAGAAATGCAGGAGGAATTGGCCCCCAGTTTTCTAGAACCCACTGTATTTGTTTGTAGAATGGGTTTTTCTGCTAGTTTTGTTATAATTCATCATACAATATCGTTTCACATCTCTATTGGGTTTATTTAATATTTATAGGCCCGTGGTGGCAAACCTTTGGCAATCCAGATGTTATGGACTACAATTCCCATCAGCCCCTGCCAGCATGGCCAATTGGCTGATGGGAATTGTAGTCCATAACATCTGGAGTGCCAAAGGTTCGCCACCACTGTTATAGACTATCTTATGATTTATGCTATGATAATCATTATCATCATTATTAAATGGTCATTATTGCATCACTAGTTACTGTTCATAACTGCTATCATCACATATTGCCTATTGCTTATTATATAACTGTGTATTATATTATATGTATAGTCTTTCTTTTCTTTGTCTTCTGATATAGTCATAACAGTTTCTTTTATACAGTTTTTAATTTTTTTCTGTTCTGTTCATATCTATAAAAATAAAATCTTTATAAAAAGGAAAAGAGGTATTACTTATAATTCTGTCCTCAGTGAAGTTTTGTCATTTTTCATATTTTGGCTACAGCTTGCCATTTTTTTTAACAAAGTACTTCCTATCTAGTTAATGTTGAAAAACAATTGAATTAATAATATACAAACGAGCCTATGGTTTTTAACTTGCTGAAATTGTGTTTTTTCATTTGCAAAATTTTTTTAAAAATCTCTTTTGTATGCCACAATGTGTGGCAGTTTGCAGACGTAATAAAGCAATAAAGCAGTAAAAGCTGGCTGCCATTTTCACACTTAGCAGAACCGTATTTCTATTAGATAGAATATGCCAGCAACTGAATGTGGGTACATTAACTTTTTAACATATGTAATCAGATACCATGTTTCCCCGAAAATAAGATAGGATCTTACATTAATTTTTGCTCCAAAACATTGCTCCAAAAGATGCGTTATTTTGAAGGGATATCTTATTTTTTCCCCATGATTTTGTGCCCCCTATGTGACCAGATCAGCTGCACCGGGGAATCTGTAACTAGGGCTTATTTTTGGAGTAGGGCTTATATTTCAAGCATCCTCCAAAAATCCTGAACAATCATGTTAGGGCTTATTTTTGGGGTAGGTCTTATGTTAGGGGGAAAAGAGCAGTATCGGTCTCTATGGGTATTATTAAAGGTGCCAACTCAGAGGAATGTGTTGTATTTATTAACCCTCATGCCCTTTGAATTTCAAAAGTAAAACCTCATTTTTGTTTAACAAATGAAGAAAAGTGATTTATAAAATCTATGAGATTATTATTGACAGGCTGTCTGCAGCAAAGAACTCTGATAGCAACAGTATGGGGACTGCAGATTTAGAAAACAAAAGGCCAGCCATCTTAGGTCATTTGTCCCAATGCCCATAGATCTTGATACTCTAGTCAATTCTGAGCACCCTCTGCTGAAGCACAATTAGCCCTAATAAGTGATGGAAGATCTTCATATCTATCTCCATATATTATATATTCAATTTTTATATGAGGGGGCGACTAGAAGATATAGAGCATACCTGTGTTTTGTATTACCTTCTTTTAAAAAGAAAGTTAGCAGAAACACATGGCTACTTTCAAACCCAGGGAAATCATGAATAGAGAGATGTGTAACCCTTTTCTCCCACACATTTCTCCACTGTAAATCATCCTTGTAAAGCAAACAGCTTATTAAGAACAAGCAATCAGAATATGGCATCCAAAAGCAATCATGTCAGCTATCCATTTTCCCATTCCTGAAACTGAGCAAGGCTATCATAGAACTCTAGTCATGTCACTGGGCAATTCCTTTGGAGACCATAGGAAACCATCTGGGTCTGTTAGCCTCTATGAGCAGACCATCCTAACAATCCTCTATCCATGCACAGGTTTAGAATACCTGGTAAGTTCAAACTCTACCAAAATGATGAAGTACCCCAAACCAACGATATGCTAAGGTTTCTCCTGAAGAGCTAACTGGGAAAATGCATGAGGAAAAGAAGATGATTTTTATGTAGCGTGGACCGTGGACCATCATGGTGCCCTTTCTTGTTTGCTAGAGCTTAATAAGCTCCTTGATTTAACAAGGAGTCTAAGACAATGAAACAACAGGACACTAGAGGTGTACCGGGTGCAAATGGTGCCTGGAGACAACTCACCTGCACCCCCTGGCCTTTGTGCAGGCCTGAAGGCCGGAAAACCCAGCTTTTAAAGGCACGGAGGCCAGGGGCGGGGCTCCGGGTGGGGCCACACACCCTGAGCCCCGCCCCCAGTCTCTGTGCTTTTAAAAGTACGTCCCTGGCTGGGAGGCCAGCTTCTGCTCTCCCCAGGCTCTGGGGAGGGCAGAAGTCGGGCTGCAGGGAGTCCAGCTGGGTGGAGCACAGCTGCCCCTCCATGCCCTGGAGCCTGGCTCCTGCTCTCCCCAGGGCCTGGGGAAGACAGAAGCTAGCCTCCAGGCTGGGAACATGCTTTTAAAAGCACAAAGGCTGGGGGTGTGGGGTTTGAGGGCAGGAATGTGCTACCTGTACAGGGTTGAGCCGTATCAGATCACCAAATGGGAACTGGGGTGGGCATCACCCCAATTGTTGAAGGATGTTTCTTCCACATATTTCCCCTCTGCTGGACTCCCTGCAGCCCGACTTCTGCCCTCCCCAGAGCCTGGGGAGAGCAGAAGCTGGCCTCCCAGCCAGGGACATACTTTTAAAAACACAGAGGCTGGGGGCGGGGCTCAGGGTGTGTGGCCCCACCCGGAGCACAGCTACCAGGCCTGCCGGCCAAGGCCTGCCTGCTTGCTGTGGTGTGCGCACGTCATGCCCAGCGGTCCAGGCCCAGCCTAGACGTGTGGGGGGGCAATTTTCCACCCCCCACGTGGTGAACTTTGTGCTGGGGTGATGGCGCGTGTATCCACAGAGAGGGTTGCTGTGATTGCCCCCTCTGGCCTGCATGCCATAGGTTCGCCACCTCGAACTATATTATCTCTCTGCTAAACTCGAGAAAATTTCAGCCTGTTGTTCAGGTTGGAAAAAAAAATCTGTAATAGGACACATTGCTGTACAGAAGGACAGCAGAATAGGCAATATATAACCAGAGTACTCTCAGTAAATGGAACATTTGAATAGAGTGCTTAGTGGACAGAGTGCTCAAAATTTCAAGAGAATGTGGTTTTGGCCATCCATAGTTATTTCCTCGCCCCTGCCCCCAAGATACTATATAATTGAGCAGTATGTTCCCAATGCAAACCAGAAAAGGCGAGGGTTGCTGGGAAGTGTAGTCCTCAGCCATCTGGGAGGACCCACACTCCAGTTCCTCCTGAAGGATCAAGGATTACACTTTGCCGCAGCCCTTGCTCTAGGAAGCCATACTCCCCTCCTCCTCCCATTGTGTGCTTCTCCCTACCAGGACTAAGTCCCTGTGGTGAACTCTGAACAACTTTCTGCCTGGGAAGATTAAACAAACTCTGTCAAGCTGCAGCTGAGCCAGAAGAGCCCATTTGCAAAGTTAGGGGAGACTGTCTCTCTGTTGTGAATCTGCAAGTAAGCTTTTTTCCCCCATTGACTAATTAGGCTAGGTTTTTGTTATCTGTGGTAAATTGCAAGGCCAAGTGTGGAGGAAAGACAGGAGGGTTTTGCCCCCTCGGAGGGCACTGTTAACCCACCAACAGTTTTCTAGAGTCCACTGTATTTGTTCACACAATGCACGTTACTGCTAGTCCAATATATTTACATTATTTTAGTTATTTTCATTATAGATCCTTAGCAGTATTGAAATAGTAGAAAACTAACTTTTTTTAAAAAAAATCCCAAGTGGAAAAAAGGCACCGTCAGGTTAGAAGTATAACTTGCAACATGATTGACACTAAAAGCTCTCTGATATCCATGTGTTGCAGAAGGTAGCCTGGGACACATTCTTATGAAATGTTAACTAAAAACCAGATTACATTCTCCCTTGTTTGTCTTTTGCCAAAGAGCATTAATTGGCCCAAGAAATAACAAATGGCACAGCACTTACGCATTTCTGCAAACAGCTGCCTCCTTTCTGCCATGGTAGTTCCCCTTTTCCCACAGTCTTCAATCATTCTAGGCAAAAAAAAAAAAAAATCAGCATCATTCACAAGTGGAGCATACTTGCCAAAATGTTCCAGTCTGCTACTTTCTCACTTCCATAGCCAAGGAGTATTGGAATAATCTTCTGTTTAAAATGTTTATATTTTATATAAGAGCATCTTCTTTTCTTTGCATTGCCTTCTCTAATGATCATTGCACTGCTCAAAACTACCACCGGCTACTTATAAAAATCTATGCTGCCACTTTATTCATGGCACTCTTTTCAAGCAGGAGACATTCTGATTTCTCATCCACCACCTTCCAATGTTTGGCTCAGTCCTTCTCTATTGCCAGTTTTTGGTCAGGCCAAGTTAGATAAGGTTCTGAGAGTTCTATGTCTGGGGCTGCCCTAGGAGTCTGAATTGAATAAGACCTACAGCATGTGAAAGTAGGGAATTTGCCTTTCCATTCCATACAGCGTCACCAGACCTCTCCCAGGGGCAGAGGACCCCCCCCCATTTCTTTCCCCATGGGATTGTTTCATCTCATTAACATTTATGCAGATATCCAGTGTAACATTTTCCACATTTATTCTTCCTAGGAAAACACCTGCGGAAACAAGCATTATTTTACGTGTGGAAGATGCACAATTAATTTTAATGCAAACTGGAGGATGACTTCCTTCTTTCTTGCTTCTTTCTTACTTCTATCTGAATATAGGCTGGTGAACAGGAGGTTAAGTTCCAGTATTGAGTGAAACCAACTTTGCAGAATTAGCAGTTTCAACTACCTCTAAGTTAATAGCTGAAATGGAAAAAGGTTATTACAGTGCCCTCCTTGCCTTAATGGATTTACAGTTACATCAAGAATCCCTTGTCACATTTCTTTTAATGAAGTATTTCTCTAGCAGGTCTTTCTCAGCTATATATTTCAGCACTAATCTTTTGACAGTGTCATAAAATTGCTCCCTGCTAAGGCTTCCTATAATTGTGATGCACTTACAGTATTTGTTTGCACTCCATCTAGATGAGGCACTTACGTTAAAAAAAAGAGCTGTTAATTCAACCAAAGTTTGGAAACTCAGTACCATACTTGTCCTTGTGTTTTTTTAACAACTACATTACAAAAATCAAATTTCATCTTGATTTTATCTTTTGTTACCAAGATGTTATGTTAATATTGGAATAATATCTCAGCATGTTCTTATTTGCTTCTGGGGTTTTTTTTGCAAGTTTTTAAGTTGAAATTGAAAACACTGCCTTGGCCCAAATCTACCATTAGTTTTACCTTTGATTTTATCATAAATGTGAAGAGCATGGTATGGTATAGTGTTGCAAGACTGAATAAGAACACCAATAGAGAGCGCTGATGGATCAGACCAACAGTCCATCTAGTTCAGCAACCTGTTTCACACAACAGTCAACCAGTTATCCTGGAATTTTTTTTGGGGGGGGGGGGAAGATACAGGTTTCCAACAGAATTACCCTCTACAGCAGTGGTTCCCAATCTTCTTGGTATAGCAGCATACAGGTCCAAATTTACTTGGTATGGTAACCTAATTCCTGGCCTAAGGTTTTTTGACACTATGAGAACTATAGGCAAAGTATGATCTTGGGACACATCTAGTTCAACACTCCATTTGCTACAATGGCTAACAAGATGTTTTTGAAAAACCAACAAACATTGCATAAAGGGCAAAGCTTCCTCCACTATAAACCCCAAGCAAGTGTCATTCTGACATATACCATTACTCCCCCTAATTTGTGCTAAGAGTCTAAGAAGCTCACTCTAGATGGGTTCTTAGGTTGTATTTACAGCAAGAAAAATATCAAGGTAGCCAGAGGCCCAGTGTAGGGACAGGTAACTGAAATGTTAGCAGGTGATGAAGAGAGGGCAGAACTGCTCAATTTCTACCTTGTCCTCTCTTGAAAGAGGAACAGTGGTCCTCATCCTGGCAAAACGAGGATACTTTATGAGGGGAGGGAGTTGCAGATTAGGATAGGCATAACAGTGGTAAATAAATACTTGATTTCTTTCAATGAAATTATGCCCTCAAGGCCAGGTGAATTGCATCCAAGGGTACTAAAGGAACTTGTTAATGTAATTTCAGGGCCTCTGTCCAATACTTTTCAGAGCTCTTGGAGACCAGGTGAGGTGCCAAAAGGTTGAAGGCAGGCAAACAATATCCCCATCTTCAAGAAGGGGAAAAAGGAGAATCCATGATACTACTGATCTGTCAGTGACGTGTATACATGGGAAGGTTTTAGAACAAATCATCAGTCAGTTCTTGAGCATTAAGAAAAGATGGCTGTGATTCCCATGAGCCAGTATGAGTCCCTCAGGAACAACTCTTGTCAGACTAACCTTATCTCCTTTTTTAAGAGAGTTCCTAACTTGTTGGATCAGTGGAATTTTGCAGAAAAAACTTATGTAACAAAAAGTCGATTCCCTGGCTTTGCAAGCTTCTTAGGGGCTGAATGCAGGTTCTGATAGATTCTTCCATACTGGCTTGAGAGAACAAATTTGTGTTCAGCTTGAAGAGATTTTTGAAAGCAGGGAGCCAATTCCTTACTTTGCTAAGTGAGATCTCACCTTCAGAAGGATAGGAGAATTTTCATCAGTGATGTAGTTTGTTGCTGGTTCTATTTGTGTTTTCTATTCTTAATACACCAGCCGATATCAAGTAATGGTTTAGGGGAGCTTAAAAACTTTGGAGGGAAAGCAGCATGGTATATAGCAATCTTGTCAGATCTTGGAAGCTAAGCAGGGTTAGTACTTGGATGAAAGCTCCAAGGAAGATTCTGCAGAGGAAGACCTATGCTTCTCACTTGCCTAGAAAGATGTAAGTCAGCTGCAACTTTAAGACACTTCACCAAAACTTTGAGACCCTACATGTTTAATCATTATTTCCAAATTTGTAATATTATATAATATAGCTATTTTTATCTTTGAGTAAGACTTCCCTTTTCTACACATTTCAAATCTAATGAGCCAGCATTAATTTCCTCTTCATAAGAGTAAGAAATGCCCAGAATGCTGTTCACTGAGATGGGTTTAGAAACACAATGCTCTCTAAGAGCAGCAGAAATGTATATTTCTAATTTTGTTCTTTCCACACTCAAAGCATATTTTAAAATAACAGCAACGCATTAACACACATCATTCTCACCTACATGCAATGTCAATTTCGTATGTTGTATTCATTCAGTGTCTTTTGTATAACAGGAAAACATATGATAGCACCTCCACACACTACATTTCCCTTGCCTCAGGGTTAGATGTCATTTCATGACATCTACTAAAGCTCCATGGACAAAGAGTATGAAGTTGTGGATGTGAGGCACTACAGAGACAAAGTCCTTTTCTCAAGGGAATGCATCTTGACTTTTGCTTTCACTCAGGTCATTTATTTGGCTAGGCTGTGCTACAAGGCAGGCTACAGGATTTCATATGCAATTAAGCTACTACTTAGTCAAAAAGATCTGTTGACTAGCCTTGTGCTGGAACAATTAAAGCCAAATTCAAAATAATCTATCAGTGACAGAACTGGGAAGGATCATTAGCCTTGTATACTTTGAGATTCTGGATTTTGATTGTGATATACAATGTTTTAACAGCACGATTGAAGGAATGCCACCATTTTAAAAATTATCCATTCACAGGGTATCAAGGGGATATGTGAAACTAAAATTCTGGACCACACATGTAATGTTTCTATAAGAAAGGGAAAAATATTTCACTGAAATGAATTGTCATTGTTCATTACCTTACAATACTATCAAGCAACACCTTCCTGAAACCACTGAGAAGGAATTGGTTGTTCTGATTAATTCTGGGGTGCATGCTAATTGCATAAAGAAGCATGGATTGTTCACCCACATACCTCATTATGCATATGTTGACAGAAAATATTAATATATAGATTAGGGTTGCCAGCCTCCAGATGGGAGCTGGAGTTCTCCTGAAATTACAGCTGATCTCCAGACTACAGAGATCAGTTCCCCTGGAGAAAATGGGTGCTCTGGAGGGTAGTCTCTATGGCATTGTATCCCACTGAGGTCACTGTCCTCCCCAGGCTCAATCCCCAAATCTCCAGGAGTTGCCTAACCTGGATCTGGCAATCCTACCCCCCATCTCCTACTGGTGTCACAGGGGAACTGTGGAACCAGAGGGTGGGTCCCCCAGGCATGACTAGTGGGTCATGAGGGGGCACATTCAGCCTCCCATCCCCAGTGAGGAATTGGGACAGCTGCTACCTGGCAGTGGCTTGTCTCAGGCCGGAGGGAGGAAGTGCTGGAGCATCCCCCAACAAGTGGGCAGGCCACCTCTTTGCAAAGTGGGCAGCCCAAACCAGGTGCTAGCCTACCCTCTGAGAAGCTGCATTCTAGGACAGGTGGAGAAGTGGGTTTTCTGGCCCAGGGCGCCCAGCACCACTCCCTGAAGTGCCCACCCAACCCTCTTTGCAGGAAGGCAGGCTTGGGGGTGCTCTGGCTGTGGGTGGTGGCCAACTGGCTGAGGCGGTGAGAAGTGGCAGGGGACACCTCCAGGCAGCAGCAAAACTCAGGGGGAGGGATGATAGGCAGATTCAGAGTTGGGGGAATGCAATTTGACGGGGGTTTGGGGTTTGTTTTTTTTGCAAAGAACCTTTTACCAAGGGAAGTTACAATTGGCTTCTTGTTTTCAAGAATCAAAAACTGGATTTTGGTGTTTGGGGGAATGCTTCTGTTTTACACACACAAACATTTTAATTGAAGGGGAAATGTGCAGGGAATTTAGTTCCCTTCTTAATTGAGGAAGACTAACTCTTTTCAATTAATCTCATCAGGTCAATAATGAAACAAGACTTATTGAGACAATAACATTTGGTTTTTTGTTTAAGAGGGACTTTTCCTCTGGGAAGTCTCATTCTGTACTAACAGTGGCTTCTAAAATAGTCAAATTGTTAATACATTTTGCAAAAATAGAACCTGGTACAGTAATTTATTTTACCCATTGTTATATTTTATAATTAACTATGGCCAACTTAGCTTAGCTCATATTATCCTAAAAGTAAAGAGTAGGCCTAAAATAAGAAAATTGCTGATAACTGCCTTTATTTCTATGGTAAATGATTTTCTAAATACCCTGAAATGTCTCAGATATGTGTCAAGATTTCTAATTGTTAATTTCTGGTTCAATCTTTATTTTAGAGGTTTTCCAGCAAGTGATGAACAATTATTACATGTCATGTTGCTTCCCCATTCCAACAAAGACGGCTGTGAACCACCATGGGCCACGGTTGCCACTTGGGGTGGGTAGGGCGGAGTTCTGATTCCGAACCTAGCAAGGGCGTAAGCAGAAGGGTAGCCATGTTGGGCCAGGGCAAGTGCCAGCGCACTGGCTGCCTGCTGGCCACGTCACGAAAGGGGAGGGGAGGGTTAGCCCAAACATTTAAAGGGCCAAGCCCTCCTTTGTGCCAGCCATGTGCTTGGGCCAGCTAGCAAATGCACATGCATACACTTTTCTTCCATGACCCAGGAAATAGCAAGAATAGACATTTGCCTGACTGCACTGGATGCCATGGGAGAAAACAACAGCATACCTATTCTAAATAAGTATTTTTAATTCATTCTTTTGAATGTAAGACATGGCCCTTTTGTTGGGGGCCTACATTAAGCAGCCCTGCAGCTTTATCCTGGCATTCATTCAGCAATTCACTGAACATGCATATCTGAGAGCAGGGTCATGCCTACTGACTCTGTCTCCCAGGATGAGATCCCAACAGGAGGAGCAAGTGGGCATGCAAGAAATATGCAATAAGGCGTGTCCAAAAGAAGAGGGTTTATTACTCTCTTGAAAGAGTTGTAGAGCTCACTCTATGACATTCTAGGATCAGGATAAGTTCAAATGGCTGCTTGGTCGTAAGTCTATTACAGCGGTGGCGAACCTATGGCACGGGTGCCAGAAGTGGCACTCAGAGCCCTTTCTGTGGGCACACGTGCACAGAGTTCGTCATGTGGGGGAGGCCTGAAAATCACCCCCCCCACACACACACAATCTAGGCTGGCCTGGACACGATCCTTTACCTGGGAGTAAACTCGGTTGCTGGCAATGGGGCTTGCTTCTGAGTAAACCCTCCTAAGGTTGTGATTCACCCATTCGAAGTGTTGCACAGTTGTTTCACCAAGCTTACTCCCGAGTAATGTGTGCCTCGGAGCCAACCGTTTTTTCTAAACTAAAATCTCAGTATTCAGGTTAAATTGCCGTGTCTGCACTTTGTGATAAATAAGTGGGTTTTGGGTTGCAATTTGGGCACTCGGTTTTGAAAAGGTTCACCATCACTTGGTCTATTAGATGGTTTTGGGCAACTATGGACAATTCCAGCCTACATACAAATGGGAATAATCAGTAAAACAATCATGCCAATTTGTAAAACAAGAGTGGTAAACAAGTTTGCATATTAAATTACCACACGAATTATTAACCAGCTAAAATGTCAGAAAACTAAATGAACAGTACTGGAGATTTTATGATGCTACATTTTTTAAAAAAAATTAATTTAGTGTATTACTTTTAATCTAATTAATATTTGACATATTATTTAATATTATTTTACAATAGCCCAAATAGCAGAATGAAATACAGTATTATTAAATGAAATTTATTTGAATAGCAAGTCACTATGCAAACAGATCTGAATGTCATATGTAATGCACATTTCTGATGGTGCTAATATATAGATAAAACAGCAGTGTATTATAATTTTTTTCCTAGGAATATATCAAGGAAAACACAACTCAAGCAATGATATTTTCCCTGGAGACATTATGACATGTTTGATAATTTGTGTGAAAAAATATTAGTGATATCAATCCATTAAAACCAAAACCATGGCACCTCAATAGACTTGCTGTTTAGTGGCATCATGTTACTTTTACATGAAGCCATAAAAGCACATTCATCAGACTGTAGTATGTAGTAGTATGTATGTAGTAGCCTGTCATATAAACAGAAGTTCTGTAAAGCCTGGTGTGCTAAATGCATGCACAATTACACCCTATATATTCTATGCATCAATATATTCTTGTCCTTTGTTACAGGAACTATGTGTATTTCTCCAATTCCTAGTTTTTCAGTATGATGAATCAGGTGTTACTGAAATGACTCCTCAGAGGCCATAAACTCAGCTGCCAGTTTTTCAGCATTGTTTTACATCTGCCTGGAAGATCTCAATTGTCTGAAGTTGTTTTGATGGCATTTGAACACATAAATGTATCATCCATCTCCTGCTGGGAACACAAAATCTTCTCACCCCCACGCTGTCTTGAACTTCTTCCTACAATTCTCATGTTTCCTCTCCTTTCTTCCATGCCATTCCTACTTGTGATTTGACAGGTTTGCTAACCTTCTTCACTTGATAGCTTGCTTTGTAGATAAGAACAAAGGAGTATAACAGAGAATCCCATGGAACTCTGGACATTGTATCTTGATTTCTTTGACTGAATGAGCCATGCAATCTGCAAACTAAAGCTGACCAAAGAGTCAGCTAAATTCACAGCAGGTAGGTGCTGTGCATGTGATACTGTTAAAGATATTGGCAGGGGGAAAAATGACAGCAGGAAATACCCATTGCAGGAAGACAAGGAAAATGGCTGGAAGGAAGAAATATGGATGTCAAATTGCTACCATCTTAGACCAACCATGGGCTTCTGGTTTTCTTACCATGCTTTCCATTATTAAAAAGATATGGTTGCCTGTCTTAAAAGCAGCCTAAGATAACATACAATTGTTTAAAAATCCAGAGCTAATAAGAAGAATAAAAATATAAGAACAGTAGTAAAACACAACTTCAGTAGCAATACCAGACTCCTGGACAGCAGCAGACAACAATCTCTATCAGGCCTTGCAGAAAGAGGGTGAACTGGAGGTTTACGTTGTCATTTAGACCATGATGACCAGACTAGCATTATGCAAGATATCTTGTTCTGGTCCACAGAAAAAAAGAAGTCCAGCATGCACTTGGCTGCTTTTCATATACATGTGGGATAAACACATAGTAGGTAAAGCTGAGCAGAAAATATTTCTTTCTGTTATATACATTTTGTATTTTCTCCACTGGTGGAGACAGTTGTCATCATACACCCTGCCCTCCAAGAGCTCCAGATTCTGACAGAAGTGATATCAAAGTCCTAGGGGCAAATTAATTCTGCAGTTGTAAGCTGCAGCTGAGCTCACTACACATGGGGCACTTCTTGCCTTTTTTCCTTCACCTTCTGTAGCATCAACTTAATGTTGTCAGAGAAACAGCTGCAGGGAAACATTTCTTCTGCAACGGAGCACATCACTGTAAGTATTTCTCCTCCTGTGTACGTCAGAGGAAATTTGAATATGAATCTGGATAAGAATGGGAGATACTGACACCAACAATTTGGCTCAGTTTTATTGCCTTGATTGTAGCTGTATGCACAGTGTTCCAAAGAAAAGGAGTCCTATCCAACTGATCATCCAGCCAGGTGGCCACGTTGTAGCCGCAATGCAAACTCCAACCATGGCCCAGCTGAGTGTTAGTGTCACATATGAGGCCCAGCTGATTGATAGGGACAAGAAATCCTCCTCTGCCAGATAAGAGGGCAGGTATGGTGTTAAAACAGGCAAGTGTGAGACTGGGCCTACAGTCAGAGTCTCTCTGATTCTTGGGTGAAGGCCTGCCCTCCTTTCAGAGTCAGGAATCTCTAGAGCTCACCATCTTTAGGCTAACCTCTAGAAACCAGTGAGAAGGGCAATCTTCCCTCTAGGTAGCAGTGGAGCAAGCTGGGGAAAAGAAAAGGATAAACCACAGGATTCCTCTATTTTATAGAGATGAGGCCTAAAAGGAGTAAGTAAGTGGCCCATATAATAGGATGTTGGACTGGTGGAGAAGAGCCCAAGTGCGGAATGTTACACTGGTGTAGGAAAGAGCCACAGTGGGTGATTCCCCACTGGCAGAGTCGACCTAGTTTCTACCTAGGTTCGCCATAGCAACTCCCCGCTGTCGTTGAGTTCGACCTGGTTTCATTTCAGTTCTGGTCCCCTCAGAATTGGAATTTCTGATTCCAGTTATGAAGTACAGTTTTTCCCCCGAAACTAGGTTGAACTCAGTTGTAAGATACAGTGGGGAATCGTCAGGGGCGACTCTCCCGTTCAGCCAATCAAGATATGTGTTTTGGGCATGTGCAGAACGGGAGAGTTGCAGCGGTGAAAAGCACGCCTTTTTTAAAACTGCTGTTATTGTCAAAGCTACGATGATGTGATCACATGACTCCCCATTCAGCCAATCAAGATGTGTGTTTTGAGCATGCACAGAACAGAAGAGTCATGGCGATAAAAGCGCTTTTTAAATTGTATTGTATTTATTTATTTATTTATTTATTTATTTATTTATTTATTGTTTTATTTATACTTTCTTTGTTGTGTTTTCGAAGCTTTGAAAATCCTTCTATGGTCTTCTATGCCTTGAATTGACGTATCTACATTTTGGCGCCAATTCTATGTAACTGCGACGTATAAAAACTAAAAAAAAAAAGACATGTTTCCTGCCGTAAAACATGAGCCAATCAGAAACGAGGAGCTAAAGTGGTTCCACAGATGATCCCGCCCTCTTAGCTCGGTTCAAGATGGAACTGAGTTGAATTCTGTTGCTGTGGGGAGTGACGAGGGTCACTCCCAAGTTAAAGGAACCAGATCGAACCTAGGTAGATTCTGCAGTGGGGAATCACCCAGTGTATACTTCTCCAACATGACTGTGGCATTAAACTTTTAAAAAAACAGTATTGGAAGCATCCTGCAGCAGCAGTAGCATAAATGTAGCACCAGAGTGAACTGTGGTGGATTGTAAACCAAGTCTATCATCTCCAGTCTAGGTTCATTCTATGCATAAAAGCCTGTTTACTCAGTTAGATCCATTGCTTAGTTCCAGTACATTTATTTTCCACTTTTCTCTGGGTCGGTCAGAGGACCAGTTATGGGGAAGAAAAAATATCCACGATGTTCATATCATTAAATGGTCCTCTGACATTGACCCCATGAAACCGGAAGTTATCACATTCATAATATTTTTCAGCAACAAGCAACAGGATGACAGCAGGCCAAACCTTAATGTGGGTTGTTTCTTGTGGGCTGCTTGCAAAGGTTTTTGAAGTGTTCTTCTCTTTAAGCTGTAATCATTTAGAGCATTAGTTATAGGTCAATTTAAATTATCTGTCTCTGATACATTTTAAGTTGTGATTTCTGAAATTAGAGTATATGTAAAAAGAAACCACAATGTTCTGGGATAACAAGATGAAGGTATGATACAGAAACAAATTAAATAATTTTTCAAAGTATCTCTAAGGCCCCTTCCGCACATGCAGAATAATGCACTTTCAATCCACTTTGCAGCTGGATTTTACTGTGCGGAATAGCAAAATCCACTTTCAAACAGTTGTGAAAGTGGATTGAAAGTACATTATTTTGCATGTGCGGAAGGGGCCTATACTGAGGACTGAAACAACTGTTTAACAGAGAAGGTAGCCTGGCAGGAGATTATAAAAGCTTTTAAAAACTTTTTATAACACTACCACAACATTTGCTTTTTGCATATCTGACTGTCACTATCAGCATTCACTTGGTCAAATCAGTAAAATGGCCATAACTCAATTTTTTTTCTTAGCTGCATTATTATGAACATTATTTGAACTCCAGCCTTTCTTCTTGGAGTTCTGGACAATGTTCAAAGAGGTTATCCTATTTTTGTCTTTCAGTGGTCCTGAGAGATGTGGATCAGCAATTTCCCCAAGGCTGTGCAAAAACCTGGAACTAGTTTCAGAGGGATACACATGAACTTATGTAGCTGTCTTATACTAAATCAAACTCTTGATCCAATACGTCAGTGTAGTCTGTCCTGTCTGGCAGTGGATCTACAGGGTCTCAAGCAGAGATCTTTCACATCACCTCCTACCTGGTCCTTTCAACTGGAGATGCCACGGAATAAGCCTGAGACCTTCTGGATACCAAGCAGAAATGGATTCCGCACAGAATGTGTATAAAGGATTGCAGTCGTTATAAAGGAACCCGTTTTCCCCATTAGCATGTGTGCCCTTCACCCATTCAGGCAGCGACTGGAGCTCATGGAAACAATCCAGGTTTCTTTTGTGCCTTTGCATGGAGATGCTTGTCTTTTTCTTTTTAATTTTCTGAACACATGTGTAGATGCGCAGGCATACAGAAATGAACCCCCACAGTCATGCCGATTGTCCCACAATCTGATTGGCTGCACCTGTGTCGTTGCAAATAAACAACACACAAAAGAAAAAAAAGGGACCTCCCTGCAATGGCGGAATGTGTTGCTGTAGATCTATATGGCGGTCATATTCGCTGCCATGGGGAGAAAATGTGCTTGAGGGGCTTTGTACACTGTCAGGCACTCAGGCTGTGATGTGCTGGGTGACCTGCACAGAATGGCAGGCTGGTGAGTGGATTATTCCTGACAGGGGGGCGGTGAGTGAAGCAACTTCTGAAGCAATGTGGGGCTGTGCCACTGGATTAGCACTAACCCCCAGGGGAGGGGCAAATCTGCCAGTGGACTGCCATGGCTGCCCTCTTGAGATGCCTGGATGCAGCGCACAGCACTGCATCAAGGTTCCCATGCTGCTGGAGGCAATATAGCAAGGTTGTTCCAGAGCCATGGTGGGTGTGAAGCTGACATTAGTCGGCTTCCACTCTGTCTTCCCTTGCAAATATACCACAGCCTGGCCTATGACTTGCACCACCTTTTTGGCACAAGACATAAGTCCACTGACTCCAATAGAGGGTTTCCAGTGGTGGGGAGGAGTTTTTTTGTCTCCCTGTGCTGCCAAAAAGTCCTCTGGAGGTGGCAGGGTGGCGCCACTGCTGCCTCAGAACTCTGGATTGGACTGTAAGGTTCATAGGGCTCATTAAGTACTTTGAATAACTGGGGGACACTTTTCAGCTTTTCAATGGTCTGCTTCTGTTTTATGGATAGTTTTTAAGTTGCTAGTGTTTTAATGGCTTGTATTGTTATGCTACGTTTTTAAATTGTAAACCACCCTGAGCACAATTTTAAAATGATGACATAAAAATATTTTAAATTAATGAATCTATATATATATAAAAATGGAACCATGTGTTTGTTGCTTCGAGAATAACCTCCAAGACCTCTGCTCGGCCCAAATGCTCTGAAAATTTCACAGACACTTACTCATTCCCCCGACTTTGTTCTTACGTACCTCCCGCTGTCAGACAACACACCTGAGCCAGGTAAAACATATTTTCCCTGGCGCACCAGGCCATGAAGCTGCCTGTGTGCAACTGTCACCCTTAGAATGTTTGTGCCCTTAGAATGTTCGCTCAGATGGCCAGATATGAGCAGTGAAAACAGTACATAGGCAATAACTCGAGTGGACGTGAAACACATACACACGTTGCCGTGTCGCAGGAGACGTCAGGTGGGGTTCCCCCCTCACAGGTAGATGCCTTTCACTCTCTGTTCCTCACCCACTACTACCACACAACACACCTACTCTCATACACATTCAGCAGAGGGAGAGGGAAGGGACGGAGGGGGAGGAATGCAAGGGAAGAGAAGTGAGAGGACAGAGAGTGAGGGGTGGCATGCAAGGAAGGGAAGGGAGCGGGTCCAGCATCTGGATATGACTCACACACCCTAGCAGAGGGAGACGGAAGGGAGGGAGGGGGAGGGGTGGCATGCAAGGGAAGAGAGGGTGGGAGAGGGAAGAGACGGAGGGGGAGGCATGCAAGGGACCAGAAGTTAGGAAGGGGAGAGAGTGAGGGGTGGCATGCAAAGGAGGGGAGGGAGGGGGCACAGCATCTGGATATGACCCACCCACCCTAGCAGAGAGAGAGGGAAGGGGGGAGGGAGAGGGGTGCCATGCAAGGGAAGAGAAGTGAGGGACATCAATGACATCACACAGTATCAGCCTGCGCGTTTCCATGAACACGTACTGCTGGCCTCTGCAATTGATTTGCTGCTACTGTTCCTTTCCCATTTCACCACAATAAGCCACAGCAACGCGTGGCTGGACCCCGCTAGTAGATAGATAAAAAGTGTTGACCAACACCATCTTTAATAACTTAGATGACCCACATACTCCATTTGAAATGTAGGAATGTGTTTGCTTTGCTAACATTTTTTATTTTTTAATTGTTGCTTGATACATTGTTTTATGCTGATTTAGCAACGTCAGATTAAATATGACACTTCAACACTATTCTATATACTATGTTCTAAAAATAACTGTAAAACATACACCCTCCCCCACCACTTAAATCGGAAAACATCACCTTTTCAACATGGAATATGTAATCTGTTTTATTCACAATTCTTGAGTCAAAACACCATCTTTTTGTAAAACCACTCCATTCCCCCCCCCAAAAAACAACCACTGAATGATACAGAAGGGCATAATAGTTAACGAATAGTTATTTTCTGAAATCTTGTCAGACCTAATATAGATCATGATTTTAGTGCTTTTTACTTTGCACAATGCATTAGTTTTTTAAAAGTGTGAAAACATCAGTGTGTGTGTTTGTGAGAAAGAAAAATATTGGTTTAGTTATATTTGTTGTGGATTCATTAATCCTTCTAACAGTGACATCTAGGGTTCTGGGTGTTTACTGCCTCCATTTACGACTCTCCATAATAATTCCATTTAATGTTTATGTTGCTTGTTAAACATTTTTAAGCTGTATTATTTTTTTAAAATAGGAATTTTACAACTATCAAATATAGCAATTAAAATATGTTGGATTATACTGCTATCAAATCACTTTTGGATGCTGGAACACTTTATGGCAGCCAACAGGGCTAAATAAGATAAACATGAGACCTTGGAAGACACATTTAAAGTTATGCAAGTTTCAATTTATAGCATTGAAAAATAAAGCTCAATGGAGGATCAAGATCTTAATAAGCTTAAAGATGTCTAAAGTCTTTTTTATTTGCACCTTGAGATTTTCTGCAGAAATATTTTACAAAATAACAGACCTTTGTTCCGTCTCCTACAACAGCTGTGACACTGTCACTTCAGGGAAACTTCATGCATCATTAGGTCAGCTCATTTTTCTGTATCTTTAGTTACGTCTGACAGCTCTGGATTGGGAACTGTAGGCTGTTTTACAAAGGGGCAAAATTAACTGAACAGCTTTGATATATCCATTTGATTTACTCATTCCAGTCAAAGCTATTTGTCTTTTAAGTGTACTGAATTTGCAAGAGTATTATTAACATCTAACATAGCGTTCCGAGTACACAAAATGAAAAAAAACACCCGAATAACGCTGAATATCATAGAGTCTGGGAATGACGCAACAACAGATTCAACAAACAAATCCCTGGATGGGCAAATATGAAACTGGGAGAAATCCGCTATCGCAATCAATTGCTTTCTCATGTTTTACCAAACGTTTTAAACATTCAGTACCATCCCCCATCCCGTTACTAAGAAGCTTTGCTGTAGTTATGGCTGCCAAAGTCCAGGTGAGAGTTGGAGTTTCCCTGGAATTAGAAGTGATCTCCAGATTACAGAGATTATTTCCTCTGGAGAAATTGCAATTTTGGAGGGCAGCTCTATGGCATCACATCCCTGTTGAGCTCCACCCTCTCTGGGCACTGCCCCCAAATCTCCAAGCATTTCCAAACTTGGGGCTGGCAACCTTACCTGTAGAAGGAGAATTTACTTATGTTACATATTAAGCATCCATCTCTACCATCTTTAGGGTTATAGACAGTGGTGGGATTCAGCAGGTTCACACCACTTGGGCAGAGCCAATTGTTAAAATGGTGCTTGTAAACAACCAGTTGTAAAATTATTTGAATCCCACCACCAGAACTGGTTGTTAAATCATTTGAATCCCACCACTGGTTATAGACCTGGTAGGAAGTATATTTATGTTACAATATAATAATTTGCCTGGAAGGAAAACTCAAAAACAAAAAGCACTGTGGAATAATGGGAGGCATAGCCAATAAACAACAAACCAACTCTATCTTCTTGTGGGTACCAACCACTGGCATAAAGTTGTCAAAAATGTCCTATCACATTGCAATGTCACAATGAAGTCCTAGCAAAAGACCCATGAATGTATTTTAGTATAACTGAGTGTAATTTTAGTATAACTGAATATAATTTAGTATAACTACTCTCTCCCCTTGTGCCCCACAAGCAAACCTCTCTCACCTCCCCATATAACAAGAACATCCTGCACTTCAGAACCTAGCAGCAAGGTTATATGTACTTTTTTCTCTCCCTTTCAACTACTGATAGTGCAGCCACTAAAAAAGGAGACAGTTCCTGAACATCACAGTACAAAATCTAATTATGTCACAGATTCAGAGAAAGTCAGACATTAGGCCGGTGCAAAGGAGTACCTTTCTTGTCACACAGCTTTTTATGCTGGAGGAAAATATTTCAAACCAAATCCTCCCTTTAGCAAGTTTGCAGTTTCCCTGGGAAACATCTAGGATTAGCTTTCATTTGTGAACCCCTGTCAGATCAGTGACTTGACTTAAAATTAACCACATATAATTGAAATTGTTCTTATGTAATATTTGTCTTGATTATATTTTAAAGCTCGATGGTCATTTGTTCCTTCAGTAAAATTCAAGAACTATTCAATTGCTATGGGAAGGTCAGCTAAAAATTATGTGACACACCGACTCATTATACAGACCGGTAAAAAACAGAAGCTTTCAAGAAAATAAACACACAGAAAATTAATTTTAACAGCTGTTTTTTATTTGCTTTATAATGCAATCCAAAACAGGGCTGCTGAGAATGACCATATAAGCTTTGAATGGCATGCAAAGGAGGGGGAGGGGCCCGGCATTTGGACATGGCCTACCCACCCTAGCAGGAGGGAGGGTGCCATGCAAGGGAAGAGGAGTGAGTGAGGGGAGTTAGGGAGGGGTGGCATGCAAGGGAGGGGAGGGAGGGGGAGGGGCCCCAACATCTTGACATAACCCACCCACCCTAGCGGAGGGAGGGGAAGGTGTGCCATGCAAGGGAAGGGGAGGGAGGGGAGGGAGGGATGGCATGCAAGGGAGGGGAGGGAATAACATCTCATCTTCCTCTGTTAAAAGAACAAGACATTTCCCCTCCAGTTGGCTGGCAACCCTATCAGTTTTAATGCTGAACTCCAATCATGTGCAAAAATATTTGACTGAAGTTTAATAAGTTTACAGATTTTACCTAATGTATCAGATAGAAAGCCAGAACCATTATTCCTCATGACAATTATAGGATGGAGTCTGTCTGCTAATGTACCAGGCTTCACTTTTTTGAATAGTCTTCAAAATAATCAAAAGCTTATACAAGCTGATCTTATAATTGAATTGACCATCTGAATCCACTGTAGAGATAATTTCATAATCTCATAAAATAAACACATTTAGCAATCAGTACACTAAACAAAGAAAAACTAGATTTTTAAATTCTTTCTTCCAAAGTGGATTGTCACTTTAGTCTCTCTGCTTATTCTACTTCCCAGTATGCTTGTGTAAACTGTTGCCCAATACAGGACAGCACACTAATCAACAGAACACACTTCTATGTGGATTCATATGAACTGCCACTCATGCTGTAAAAAAAATTATCACAGACTCATCCATGAATGGGGCTGCTGAGAGCTACTTTTTTGGGCCCTGGACAAAGATTCCACCTGGGAATCCCTCTCATGTGACCCTGATCAAAACCAGATATTATTGGCTTGCTGTTACCATCCATGAATAAAATAACAAGTGTTCATTACAAAAGAAATGTTAACAGAAAAGGGACAGAAAACGCAGCTCCGAACTTACCCGGGGCTGCCGTTATGGCAGGAGATGGGGATTAAAAAGCCCCATCTCCTCAGTAGTGTGCATGCACGCACACAGGGAAGGATCACTTGACAGGGTCCTGCAGGCATGAGTCACATGACAGGGGCCCTTGTCACATGTGCTGAGGGGGCGTGCGCACCTATAAAATGTGGCACGCAGTGTGCTCCGGCCTCTTTTGAGGCAACAGAGCAGTGGTGGCGAACCTATGGCACAGGTGCCAGAGGTGGCACTCAGAGCCCTCTCTGTGGGCACTCGCGCACAGAGTTCATCATGTGGGAGGGGGTTGGAAAATCACCCCCCCCACACACACACACATCTAGGCTGGCCTGGGCATGATCCTTTACCTGGGAGTAAGCTCAGTTGCTGACAATGGGGCTTGCTTCTGAGTAAACCCTCCTAGGATCGTGATTCACCCATTTGAAGCGTTGCACGGTTGCTTCACTGAGCTTACTCCTGAGTCACGCGTGCCTCGGAGCCAACCGTTTTTTTTCAACTAAAACCTCAGTATTCAGGTTAAGTTGCCGTGTTGGCACTTTGCGATAAATAAGTGGGTTTTGAGTGGCAATTTGGGCACGCGGTCTCGAAAAGGTTCGCCATCACTGCAACAGAGCAATCAGACCCACCCTCCCTCCCCTTTTTGGTTAAATGGTTTACTGGGATTAATAATGTTTGTTAATGTTTTTCATTGCAGCCTTGGCAGGTATGGGCAAAGGAGCACATCCTTTCTGGGGAGGCCGAGCTTGCGTGTTGGACCTCCCCATGGTTGGGGGCCTCAATAAGAGGTCTGGGGGTGGGCAGGCTCAGGAACACAAGCCGTGGAGGCTTTGCTAGGGAGCCCGCTACCCCTGGCAGGAAGGGGTGTCACATAATGGGCATGCACTCAAGTGGCACCTAGTAACTTTCTGTTCCAATTCTCCAATACGGATTGGGGGTGGTGCTGGGTTCAGCAAGGGTGCTGCCTGTCTGCTAAAATGTGCCCCTCATGCTTGCCCAGCTTCCTATGTTGTGTTAATAAACAGGGCTGCAGCCCAATTTTATTCCAAAGAGAATGGTTTTCTGGTTATTGGGGCAAACGACACTCCACATATTAACACGCAACATATTTTACTCAACTCATTTACACTGTGAACATTGCAATAAGGTGCAAACACACAAACACACTTTATTTATTTATTTCGTAGATTTCTACCCCTCCCTTCAAATACATCTCAGGGAGGGTTGACAATAAAAATGCATTCAACGTTACAATAGAAACACCATCCTAACATTTAAAATCTCCTAAATCATAACTAAAAGCAATTAATTAATACCCCCTCTCCCTAATGACTTTCAAATAGTAACCACCTAGCCCAGGTTAACGTTAAAGGAGAAGAGACAGATTGGACAAGTATCTCTTCTCGGGAACAAAGAATGAGTCTAGGCTCCCCCCACCCCCGCCTCCTAGAGCAGGTGTTTTAAAACAGCCCAGGAGGTGTTTCCTCTGTGCCTGCAGGGAGTGCTGATTTGGAGCACCCATACTGACATGTAAACAATACAAAAGTATTATCTGCTTCCTATGGGTTCCTAACACCATTGGGACCCATTATTCTTTCTTGGGAGGGTTATGTAAGGGTTTCGTGGGATGCTGTTTTAGGATATAACTGTTGTTTAAACTATATTTATGTTTTTATATATGATGTTTTATATTGTACACCGCCCTGAGCCCTTCGGAGATAGGGTGGTATATTAAATCAAATAAATAATAATAATAATAATAATAGTGCATATTCTCATGTAAAAAAATATAACGATCAGAATCAGTATGACTCCCTCAGTCAAGGGACCTAGTCATAACACTGCCATGGTCTATAAATTAAATATTGGTGAGATCTTAATTACCACTGGGAATAAGCCCCATTGAATAGACACCCACCAACAAAAAGATACTCAGTGGAGAAGGAAAATAGGGGACATATAAAATTGTATTTTATCCTCCATGGAGAGGTAATAGGCAATCCAAATCCTGCAGTTAACACCAATTTTAGAAAGCAAAATTAGGCCTTGCTCTGGTTACTCAGATCCTATTCTTGTTTACTCAAAGCAAAACTATGGAGAGTTTTGTTTGCATGTAAGCATGCACAGAAATGATGAATCCTTAAATTCCCTCCCTGACTTATTCCCATTCAGCACCCCCCCAATCTATCTTGCTTCCACCTCTTTCCATTCATCAGCATCAAATTCCCCCCAAGCAGTGCAATCATCTTGACTTAGATCTAGGGGTGCCAAGTTTTTTCTTACAATCTCCTACTTTCACAGTAGTTTGAACTGCAGGACTGAGCCAGTAAGAAGTATTGGGTCTGTTTTGTCAAAAGTGATTTCTATAGATTATGGACTGAAGAAAATCATTTTGTAAAGAGATAATAATGTTTTTGGAGAATGGAGATTGAATGATTGCAGAAAAAACCCCACAGGATAATCCATCTCAAGCGCTTTTTTATATTGCATACACATTGGAAAACAATGGCTGTTTCTTCTGTTTCTTCTGCAATAGAACTTTTCAATAGAACTTCTGCAATAGAACTTTTCAAAACCTACAAAGTCAAGGTTACATTTGCACTTTAAGAGTACACAAAATATGGTTTTATAGACAGCTCCTCAAGCTTATCTGTTAAGGTTTCTTTGGCTTGAATACTGACTGCTGCAAACAAAGTTATATTCAAGGAAGGTTTACTCACCTCTCTTTTGCACAAAAAAATAGCTCTAAACAGATTGTGGGATTCACCAACAGGATATGATGTAGGGCTGATAGCTATCATAGGAAAGGGAGTTCCTTTGGACAACTGGAAGTCCATTTCACTGAGATCTAGACCCTTATGCCAAATAGCTTGGTGTCTAATGCAGGGACTAATTCATACTGATCCTTGCTTTTAATTCCAAATGCAGCACACTTTTGTTGATTCTACTTTCACTTTCTCCCTGGAAATATTCAGTGTTGTCATGCTTGCTTGCATAATAGTCATAATTTGCATAAATATACTGCTACTGCATTCTATAAGTAAAAAGATGAGTATTTAAGTTTAAATGATTTAACATTTATTTAAAACATTTTTATCCCATCTTTCCCATTATTTGATCATTTAATTAGTTAAACATTCTGCCTTTGAAATTTTTGGTTAATTATTTAAGTTAATTATTTAGCTGGTCTTGTCACACATGTAGAATGAACTAAATTATATCACAGAACTAAATGTGTCCCCGCATACCATGAATCAAAAAGTTAATGTCCTCTTTAGAACCATGATTTTTTTCTTTGAGATAAAAAATGGTCTCTCTCCACTAGAACTGACACTTGCTATTTGGAGTTTTGCAGATGATGATGATGATGATGATGATGATGATGATGATGATGATGATAATTAATTAAGTTTGTATACCGCCCTACCCCTGAAAGGCATTGAAAAAAGCTGCAGCCTCTTGACACAAGGTGAGAATCTGTGTGAATGAAAATGTTCATCTTTGTTGACAGTGAAAGCTAGTGATTTAAGTACAGAGTTGTTCTAAATATTTCCATAGAATACTGTCCATAGAATTACTCCCCAAAAAGAAATGCTATGCTTGTTCATGTACCTGTACATTTTGTTTCTGTGTAATCTTTTGTTAAGAACCTGATTTTTTACTTCTCTATTTGAATTTATTTTCTTATTTTTCTTGTCAAATTTGCCTTTAATTGTCATAATTGCCCTTCTGAAAACCCACATTTCAAAATCATGGCCTGGAAACCAGGAATGTGTTGTAGATTTGTTCGCTTCCTGAAAAAAAGCACACTGGTGTGGGAATTCAGAGATTTTCAGGAATCCTGAAAAAATTGGCTTCAGTATAGCTGAATACAAAATTTTCCAATTTATTTTGCACAAGCCTAATGACAATATTTGGTGGATGGCAATGTCCATGCTCCAACAGAGGTGCAGCTCCAAAGGGGTGGGTGTGCGACGCACCAGGCATGGCCCCCTGTGGGGGTATGGGCGTGGCATGGCAAGACAGGAGCATTCCAGGGGGGGACCAGAGGATGCACCAGTGCACCAGATACTTCCCCCCCTTGCTACACCTCTGTGCTCCAATGCAACAGTAAGATCATGCTCATTTCACCATTCATTTTTGCCAGTGATAAGCCCTGTATTATGCTGTGACATCATAGTGTCATATAATGGCCTAAGTAAGACTAGCACTAGATCACATACACATCAAGCTTTTGTAACATACCTGTATAGATTCATTTGTCCCTCATTTCTTTCCAGTTGTACATGTTACTTTCTAAGGGATAAAGCACCAGATTTTCTGAACAATAACTTCAGTATCACATTCGAACTCAGGCTTGCCTTTGTGTATTGATCAGATTATCAAGACTTTATTTCCCAGTGCTTATGGATGTGGAAGAATCAGAACCCTGATAATGACTTTTTCATTTGAATTGACTGCTGTCTTTGTTTTTCCTCACTAATGATTCATTGACTTCTCCTTCTCATTGTATCTGCTAGATTTACTTTATCTCAGTGCACCTCCATCAGAACATCTAATGTATGCATTTTCTGATCTCGCTATTACTTTTTTTGGCTCATGAAAAGCACTGCTTTTTGAAGCTCTTCCAAATTCACCCAAACGATGGCATACAGGATTGATATCCATCCTATATTCTAGGAATAGGTGTCAGCATCCTTTATATGCTAAATTCTATGCTCACTGAAAACCAATTCAGATCCACATGAAAAACTGTTCATGAAGTAACTATGTTTATTAACAAGATGATCACAGTTATTTCATGCAAACCTGTTTATCTGAAGTTATCTCATCCTTCCATTATGTTGGAAAGTGAAAGTGGGGCTTGAGGAAATAGGTCCGTACAAGAAATCTTGCTGCGAAGGGCATTTGCCCCCATCATGCAGCAAGCACATTGTGTGTAATCAGCCTATAAGTAGCATGAGCAAAAGATCTTCACTTGTGGTTAGTTTTGATTTCTCTGGGAATAGATTTCCAGGAGAACAATGAAGTGCCTTTTTGTGAAAAGTAAGCAGAACTACATGTTATCTCTAGAAATGCTTTTCTGTGAAAATGTAAACGCAGGGGTTTCTCTGTGACTTTGTGACACAGAGAAGTTATATTTTCCTGTGAATGTAAATGTAGGGGTGGGAGGAAGGCATCTGCAGGAGAGAACTGGTAGGATAAAAGATGAAGCAACATTTCTAGTCAGTTATTCCCCACAAATTAAGTATTAAGAAAACATGGGATTAGGAACCTCTTAGTTCCTTCATAACACTTAGTACTGTCCTCAACCTGACAATCCTAATCACAGTCATAACTTTTTATGATTATAATGGCAACTATGTAAGAAATATATAGTGGGAATATTAAGTATTACTTAAGAATACTATACATTCATAGACCAATTAAGCCACTGATAAATAATTTCATGGTTGCTTTGAAAGTGTGTTTGTGTGTGTTGATTTTACACATACTGTCTCATTCAAGCACTATAAGGATGATACAGGCATAGAAAACTGCATTTGAATAATAAGTCTCATTAAACTGGTTAACCCAATGCAACTAGCTTTTTATACTTGGACTCAAATAAATAATAGTGTAAGCATTTTGTATGAAAATCAATTATTATTTTCTTTAAACTTGCATATCAAACTGAAGCATTAAGACTGAAGTTACAATGTATGCTCAGTTCAGTTCAGATGTACTTGTTTTAGCTGTAGGACATAACAAAAATATATCACAAAATAATACAATTTACAGAGTTGGCCTCTATTGCTATAGAACCTGTTGAATATACATTAATTTTAATAAAGTTCTGACAATTCTAAACAGGCTCAAGGCAAAAGAGGCCATTCACTGTATGACATGCTGATTATTAGCACATGAATAATCTGTCTTTCAAAATATAAACCCATAATTAGATTCTTTCAGAACAAGGGATAAACTTTCCAATATCCATAGCAGGTGGACAAGACTTCAAATAACAGCTATTTCAGAGGAAAAAATACATTTTCTTACATCATAAAATATATTTTGATACCTCTGTCAAGGGGGGCATCATTAAAGAAAGCTAAGTATACAATTTTATGCACCTTTAACTGAGAGGATATGTATAAGATTGCACTGTAAGAGTGGTACATGATACATAGCTAGCAAAACCACAGAGAAACACATGGAGTTAAATCCCATATATAGGGTGATTTCTTTCACTATAAGTAGCCTTCTGTTGATACAAGAGACTATTCTGCTGGTGGAAGAATATTCTGCATTGGGGGAATACTTGCATTGGGGGAAAGGGTTGCTTTAAGTGGAATAAATCAATAAAGTGTTGCCAGCCAATGGCTGGCACCCAGCAGAAGATGGGGGTGGTGTCATGGGGTTCCATTGTTATGTGCAAATAGATATTACTGTTGGGAAAAACTGGAAGTGACATTATGCTAAACTAAGAACCACCAGAAACTTTATGTTAAACCTCAGAGTTTCTGGAGATTGCTAGAGTGGTGTGATGTTATTTGTGAATTTTTGCTGTAAGAGATAGTGTATCACATGCAATAACAGCATTTTTTACATTTTTCTTCTGCTATCCTGCTACAGAAAGGAAGAAAAAGTAACTTGTCTGGAACCAATCAGCATCCGAAAGGGAGGACTGGGTTCCTTTTGACCACCAAAAAGGTTATGCTGTGAATCACAGGACATGCATGGACAGAAGGCATAGGGAATGGTGACAGTAAAATGGAGGGGAATTAGATGAAATTGATTATAAAAATAGCTGACTGGATCGAACTTATCAACCCTATGCTAAAAAAATCAAGTATGGAAATTCAAATAACGTTGATTTTATACCACGTTTAACAGAAATTGTATAGTTCAGGGAACCAGAGGGGGAAGATCTTCCTTTAAAAGTGTAGAAATAACTATTGGAACAGGAAGTTTTGATTCACAAAATTGAGTAATAGTCCATAATGACAGAGATAGAATATTTTTACCAAAGTTTCTCACAATCAAATGTGGCTTTAGGATTTACACAGCCCACGTAAACCATTGTTTCTGTTCTGTGACAGAAATAAGATAGGTTGACAAAAGTACGTAGACATTGTAAAATAAATAAATAAAGCCTGACTTGTTATTCAGCAGGAAACTCCGTTTTACCTATCCAATTTTCTAGACTATTACAATAATTTGGTACTGGACCCTCTCGGGCTGCTTCTGCACATGCAGAATAATGCACTTTCAATGCACTTTGCAGCTGGGTTTTACTGTACAAAATAGCAAAATCCACTTGCAAACAATTGTGAAAGTGGATTGAAAGTGCATTATTCTGCATGTGCGAAAGCAGCCTCCATGATAAATACAGTTAGTCTGTGTAAGGGATTGTTGCTCCTCTCAGCTGCACCTGCTTGTACCTCTGAAGATCTGGGGGCCACTGTAGGCAGCATAGAATACACAGTAAGTATGCAGGTTGAATGGTATGTAAATATGTGGATATTTGTGGAGATATAATATGAAGTAATTAATTAATTAACTTTGTTCTACATGACTTATGGGTGGTAATAAAGATGGATGAATGGATATGGCACAGTAAGACTGCAGTAAGGGGAACTGGCAGGAACTCCCAGCCCCAACTCCTGCTTGAGTTATAGAATTCAAACAAGACCAAGAAGGGTATATTTCTGGCAGTTTCACCTTATTTTGCAACTTCTCACGTTACATCATATTCTATTCCTAAGGGCTGCCAAACCCTTAGCAGAGCTTCTGAAGGAGGACTCAGTGGGATTGTACTAAGCAGTGAAACAAAAAAATCCCTTCTATAAATCTGCTTCCTTCCCAGTTCAACCAAGCCCCAAGTCAATGAGACACTTGTTAATATTGAATAGAACCTTTTCCCCTCTCCTGTGAATAGGAATAACAATTACTCAGTTCCAACCGTTCATATGCTGCCAGTAAAAAAGGATAAAGCTGAAGGTTTACAAATGGTTGGCATCCACTAATAAAGATTATGTGTTTTAAAGGGTCTATCATTCTCTAGGGATCTGTTTAAGAACAGGAATATCTGTTTTTCCATCACTGCATCTATAAAGGGCGATCACAGATCAGCCTGAAGGAGGTTAACTACAGGGTATGCAGAAAGCACAATACCATTACAAAGATTCTTTTGTGCAAAGTCAAGGAGAAATTCTGAGGCAATGACTAATCCTGAAAGCAATGCATTCTTTGGGACCAGAAATATGACTGATGTGACAGAAGAATTGCAATTTCAGAGCATGAACTCCTTGGAAAACATAGCAGAAGTAAAAACAACAGGAAATGTTGTTTGCTACTTTGTGACAGATGTCAAAAGATCAATCAATAACTATATAAATGTGCAGAAACGAAGAGAAAACATAAAGGAAGCCCTGCTTTTTTACTTAGAATACTAAAAATTTGAGTTAAAAGATGCTGTTGTTAACTTACCTGAGTCTGTTGTTTAACATAAATGTGTTGTTTAATATAGCAAACCAGCACTAATTGTCCTGTATGAGTACAACATAGGTAGGACCTAGACCATTTGACCATAATCGTTTCTTCTCCACAAGGAACTCCAAAGTAACCTTTAACTTCAGTACTCATTCTTCCTCTAGTGCTCAGTAGCAAAGCAATCCAATACACCTTATCATGTGGTGTGTTGCTATAGCAACTGTGAATCCAGCTGCTGTAATACAAAAGACTGACAAAAACTTGTTTTTTTCTCCTTCCACCCACCTAGTTAAACTCAGGATGATTTCTTTATGCAGCATATGTCATCCAAATGGCCTTCTACTACCTACAGACCTAGATTAAGCTAGTAGCAGAATGTAAAAATTAAACTAAATTTGTTTAGTTTAATAGCTGAAATATTAATTTTACAAAATGACATAAAATCACTACTTATGCTTAAAGTAACAGAGCTATAAGAGATCGAAAGGTATTCAAGGCAAATAAAATTTGGCCTAACTTAGAATCTTCATATATTAACCCCATAAATTTAACAAAGAGGTATACACAAACTAATGGCAAACACTATCAATATGCAAAGAAGCCACACATATAAATTAGGACTATAGATAGCAAACGGCATATAAAAACAAGCTAAACATTTTATCAATTCACATGAGCAATATTTTTCAGGTACCCAATAGATACGAATTTGAGATTTACTTCCAGAATACGAAATGTAATGAATGAAATAGCTCCTCATCTCCTTGACAAATGAACCTTACCTGTACATAAAAGTGCACAGGAATGAGCTCACATTCCTAAGGCTTTATTTCCATGAACTTGCCCGGAAAATGCTTATTATCATAGCACAAATGGAAAAAACATTTTTGCTTTTCCAGTCTCCTTCAAAAGGAGTATTCAGTCAATTAAATAATTGTATTGCCTGCCCTAGTAACAACTCTATCAAAGTAACTCAAGCAACAACAAAATCTTGTTTCCAGTGCAGTGAGAAAAGGAATGAATTTGAGATATTTTGGCTCAGCATTTTAAGTTCGGTCCAGCTTCACTGAACAATGGTCCCTTCACCACCATGACTCAACAACACTCGTGCTTCAGGATCAGGCAAGGTACAATCCTCTCTCAGAGTCTCCCCACACTCTTGCCTCCAGCCATTCTTACTTTCTGTCTGGTTCCAGAGGACCCCCGCCTCCAATTCTTCCTTTTGCTTCCCTCTAGCTCCAAAACATTGTGCCACTTTTCTCACCCCTTCCTCTTCTGCTAGCCTGGCTTGGTTACACCTCCAAACACCATCCTATTTCTTTCTTTTCTTGCTATAAGCTCAGTCCTTCCCTCCTTGATCTGCAGCACTGCTTCTTGTTTGCCTCTGTTAGTGACACTCCACATTCACAAGTGAATCCTGCTTAGGCTTGCTGTGGGCGAATATATTTATCTGAGAATGACTGCTGCCACTCGGAGTTCTTTAAATGCTTGTTCATTGCATTATCAGAACTGCATTTGATTGTGTTGATTTTTTTGAAATGTGCCCCCCTTTCTTGACTTTCTGTATAACTGTATTGAGTATCCTGGTCGGGAGGTAGATGTGTAAAGACCACACAGGTGTATTCCAGCAGAACACGGAATAACATTTTTAAAGGCATGGCAAATGGCAGAAAGGGAAGTGGAAACCACAGGAATATGAAAATATGCATGCACAATTGGCTTTTTCATACAATCAGATATATGCAAGTCATTAGAAAACAGGTGAACAGTTTATCTAACTCTGAACTATCCTGACCACAAGTTGTGGCCACAGCCAGTATGCCACTGAGTATTCCTTGTTTAAGTACTATGATTTTGACCTTTGTTAAGTAATCAGAAGAACTCTCTCCATCCCAAGGAACTTGTGTGGATAATATAGCAATGAAGCCATGCAGTTGTGAAACACAGACATTTAAATCAGCTTAAACTTAACTAGAATGGAGCACAACTAGAGCTTAGATGCTAAGGGTCTAATGAAGCATTCCTTTGTCAAAAATGACAGAACCCTGACATCCCTGCCCATGTTCTTCTTCTTTCAGCAGTAGTCATTAGCAAATCTGCTCCATTTCTGAAAATATGTAGATCACAAAGCATCACAGTGCCAAACAACCATGACTAACAGGAGTATGACAGATCATTCAACTGTGGTGAAAAGATGCTTAATGAAACAGATCAAGAGGCTTGTCTTTAAAGATGAAGGTTTTACAGGAAGGTAGTAATGCCCTAAATATGCAATAAAGAAATATTTTTACATAAGGGTTAGTGGTAAAGAGGCATTACTTCTAAAGGCACTTAACTCTACAGAAATGCCCGGAATAAGGCATTAAGATTTCTTATAAATCTGATTATATATCTCCACTAATGGTATTTTTATACAATAGCTATTTTTGGTCCATAATAATTGGTCTAAAATATTTTTACATTTTACAAATCTATACTTTTTCAGACACAATCAAGGTTCTGGTTTAGTGTAAGCAGTTAGGACAATTTAGCTTCTTCCTTGTGCATTGGATATGCGTTCTTCACTTCATCATATCTATATGAAGTTAGAATAACACAATAAGAAGGCACATTTAGTGGGAAAGCAACTCTGATGCTGCAGAACAGAGAGGGCTACTGCTCTAAATTAATTAGACTTACAGTTAACCAATGACCTAAAAAGAGAGGCAATTCCTTCCTGAATGTAATTTGCCAACACCACCATTTCAGAGTCCTATAACATGCCAGATACACATGGATGTGGTAGGTGCAGAAAGTCCAGTGTTCAAAATTACACATCAGTTTTATTCTAATCCTGTTCCACAACTGTACATGTGTGACACCTGATTTTCACTGTGAACATGTTAATGAAGACAAATGATGAAACAACGGTTATGCCAATCACACAGACACATGAATACAGATTTAAAACTGAATAGGCAGAAGTAAGGATGTGCATTCAGATATGCTGAACCAAAAAAATCTATCCAAATAAAGAAAAAAGGCAAAAGCTGAAAATTAAAAAAATAATAACCAGCTTTTAAAAAGTTTTTCAGCTTTCCTGTAGTCCATGCAAGGGTATAGGGGATTTTTAAAAAATCTTTTAAAAAATTAAAACTGGTGATTTAAATTTTTGAAAAAGATGCAAATTTTTAGCAAACATGCACAAACACAACCCTTTGCTAGATTGCTCTGGAAGAAGCAATCTTCTGTTGCCCTTATCACGTCATGTGGCTGTTTGCCAGGGCAACAGGAGGGAGGGGGAGGGGAGAGGCATCTTGAAAGAATAAATAGGAAACTTCGTTGGAGCTTTCCTACTTGGCCAATGAATACAATACATTTTGTATTGAATTTTGCTAGCAGTGACATAGGTATAGATTTTTTATGGGGGGTTCGGGGGTGAGGCCACACCCCCACCTGCCTCTGGGGGTGTGGCCATGCCTCCCCAAGCCCCACCCCCAGCCTAAGTGCTTATAAAAGGGATGGCAGACTCCCGTGACCCGCCCGCCCCGCCTCCCCCACTGGCTGGGTTCCCAGCTGGCAGCCCACAGTCCCTTTTGCCCTCCCCTCCAGGCAGAGGGGTAGCTAGGGAAAATGGAGCTCAGTGCAAAATGTGAGGTTTGCGCACCCCCCATGGGCGACTGCTGTGATGCTGGAATCCACCCCCAAACAGCATCACTTTCAATGGTGTTTAAATTAGGGAGCCCAGATTCTCCTTTTAAATCCACCTTAAAGGGAGAATCTGAGGTCCCCAGATAAAACAATATTGAAAGTGATGCTGTTTTGGGGTGGATTATCCCCCAGCCTGAAACAACATCACTTTCAATGTTTAAACTGGGTACCTCAGATTCTCCCTTTAAATCCATGCCGAAGGGAGTAGATTTAAAAAGAGAATCTGGGAAAATTTGGGGGGTGCCTGGTATCAGGGGTACAATTGTTAAGCTAGCAGCACCAAACTTTCAGGGTATCTTTGGAAGACTCTCCTGATGATACCACCTAGGTTTGGTGAAGTTTGGTTTAGGGGGTCTAAAATTATGGACTCTCAAAGGTGTAGCCTCCATCTCCTATTAGCTTCTATGGAAACAATGGGGGATGGAGGCACCCCCTTTGGGAGTCCATAACTTTGTACCCCCTGGACCAACCTTCACCAAACTGGGATGGTATCAGCTGCAGACTATCCTGATGATACCACTTAGGTTTAATGGAGTTTGATTCACGGGGTCCAAAGATATGGACCTTCAAATGGGTAGACCCATCTACTATTAGCTTCCATTGGAAACAATGGGGGATGGAGGCAACCTTTTTGGGAGTCCATAACTTTGTACCCCCTGGACCAACCTTCACCAAACTGGGGTAGTATCAGGAGCAGACTATCCTGATGATACCACCTACGTTTAGTGAAGTTTGATTCAGGGGGTCCAAAGATATGGACCCTCAAATGGGTAGACCCATCTACTATTAGCTCCCATTGGAAACAATGAACCAAACTTCACCAAACTTGGCTGGTATCATCAGTGTCCTTGTTTGCTAGACTGCTTCAGTCCTAATCTGAATTGCAACAATCTATAGAGAGGGGAGGTTGGGAGTGGAGGAAGAATTTTAGAGTGGCCAATATGATTTCCACTTAGGTACAACACTGCTCTTTGGCCAGTCACAGAACGGGGGAGGGGAGGGTCGCCTGGATTTCCTTCACATTTCTCTGAGCATGGGAAAAGAGTATAAAAAGGAGGTCTGGTTCCAGGATAGAGGTTTGAGAGATTATTCAAAGAGATCACTACACCCTTCTCCTTAAGGTTAATCCTTTTGATAAATCTTATTTCAACAGTTACAATGCCAAAGCATTTCTAGAAACTGCACTAAAAAGATGTTGATCGTTTCTCAGAATTAGCTGGATTTGGATATTGCAGTGTTTGATCTTGATATGCCCTTGGTTTGGCTACTACAATTTTAAACAGCTTTTATAGTTGCCAATGTGGAAAAAACCACATATTTCTCTCCATTACATAGGGTTGAATTCAAATATGTTCATGAAAGGGAATGCTCATGTCTGTCATCTCCAATTGCTCCCCACTATGCTCAAAACAAAAACCCCTCTCCACTCCCAAGATTGGGGTGTGGTGTGGGGCTGGAATAGCTTTAGGCATGAAGACAATGCAGGAAAGAATTAGAAAAAAATTGCCCCTCCCTCAATTAGCCGAATTGCCTTTCTTCTTCTGGAAAGAAACCACTGGATACAATGAAAATATGAAACTTTCTGATGTTGTATTTGCTTCTTATATAACTGTAAGATACATAGATCAGAACAATATAGCAAGAATGGGTGGGGGTCGTCAAATAACAACATCATTGAAGTAAATAAATCCCAATCTGCCTATCAACACTAAATCTTTTTTGGGGAGGAGTTGACTGAAATTAGCCCCAGAACCACAAGTGCACTTCCTTTTGTGACCGATGCCATCCCTCCTTCCCTGGTTCCTAGTGAACACTAGCTTGCATCCCCCAGTAAACCTTGCTGATGGAAGTGATTTCCATGAGTGCAATGGAAACTTCTAACTTTTCCTTCCGTCACATTTTAAAACAACCCCATTACATGCCTCTTCCAAACAAGGAAAATCACACACACCCTTTTTATAAACTTCCATGGGATCTAAATCTTACTGTCTGCCATAACATCTGACCTAGCAAAATATAGTTTGCAGTTCCCTAACAAACCATAGAAACTAGTGTGTTGAAACAAGGGGGTCAGTGGGAGGGGGAAGTCTGTGAGTCTAAGGCTCATTCCGCACATGCAGAATAATGCATTTTCAAACTGTTTTTAGTGCTCTTTGAAGCGGTGCGGAATAGCAAAATCCACTTGCAAACAGTTGTGAAATTGGTTTGAAAACACATTATTTTGCATGTGCGGAAGGGGCCTAAGACTCACATTCATGTTGTGACAGTCACAGTTCAGAATCACTTCTAAAGGGTCAACATGTGCCCCTGCTACCTTAACAAAATAGTAGGGTGAATGAAGAACTCCTGTAGCACCTTGTATACACAGTATCCATCTATTAAAATTTTAAACAGCTTCTCTCTCTGCCACTATATAAAGTAAATTAGTGAATGGCAGTCATTATTAACAGGTTAGTTTGTTGTCTAAACAAAAAATAAAGTAGAGCATCATCTATCAAGTGTAGGTTTCAGCCCACTTATTCCTCTTCAGCCCACTTATTCCTTTAAAGATCTTTTGAACATCTTGTTCCTAGACACAAAGGGCCAAAGGCAGTTATGAAGATACACTGCTAATAGAAATACAGAAGAAATCTACGGCTTTCACAGATCTTCATGAAGAACTGATAAGGTGCAGTCAAGTAACTGAGCAATAAATCAGATGAGTCACAAGGCATAACTTCATTCCTTATCTTATGCACCTTAAATACAAATGCAAAAAAAAAAAACACAAACTTTTAATAGTGCTTAACCTTCAACCTAAAACACACACACACACCATCCAGTTGCCATAACTTAAGTAAGAAATGCTAGTCTATCTGTAGTGAGATGATGGCTACAAACAGAATGTGAGAGTATGTTTTGCCATCGTCAAAACTGACTTATGGTGACCCCATACATTGTCAAGGCAAGAGATGTTCAGAGGAGGTGTGCCTACCTCCATGTCATGCCCCTGGTACTCCTTGGGGGTATCCCATCCAAACATTTGCCAGGGTTGAGGCTGAGAGTGTGTGACTAGCCCAACGTCACTAGGCAAGTTTCCATGGCAGTGAGGATTCAAACCTAGGTTTCCCAGATCCTACCACTACATCACGCTGGCTCTCTAAACCTCCTCTGTTTTCTTACAACAACAACCATTTGAGAGAGGTCAGGGTCAGAGTTTGTGAGAGGCCCAACCCAGTGAGATTTTATGTCAGAAGTGGGGAGTCAAACCCAGGTCTCCCAGGATCCAGTTCAACACTTTATCTACTATAGTTACCATGCCAGTTTTTATTGGTGGTATACTGTATCTTGAACTGGGTAGATTGATTTAAACAACCGAGGGAGACCAGGTCCTCTGCTTCAGCAGGTCACTGGTTCTTCCTACCATTGCTCAACTGGGTGGTGAGGGGGAAATGGCGATTGGTACTGCAGCTAAACCATATTGTTTAGAGTGACTGCTACAGTATTGCCCCTACATGATGACATCATTTCTGGGTCACACTGGATGTGATGTCATTATGTCACCAGCATGGTCTCCTTATAAGGTAAGTCTCCCACCAGTTAGAATCATAGAGTTGGAAGGCACAATACAGGCCATATCGTCTAACCCCCCAGCCCAGTGAAGGATCAGGACACCACATCCCTGACAAGTGTTCATCTTGTCTGTTTGAAGACTGCCAGTCTCGGGTTGACAACTGAAGAACTGACTAGTGAATGGTTGACCTTGCTGCCTTGATGTCAACAGTGCTTAACTATTAGGGCTGATTTGAGTAGCCTCTCACTTTCATCCTATTTCTATGATTGCCAGTAGTACTTATTAGTAGTCTTCCCACTGTCCTAATATTTTTCTAAATAAAAAAATATTGGGAAATCTGAAGGTGATCCATTCGGGTTCCTCTCTCACTTTCTCCCTTATAAACACAGAAAGAGGACTTGCAGCAATCCATACAACACAATTGTACTCCAGCGCTGCTACATACTGTTGCTTGATCTATAAGTTTGGTGCTGAGAATTATTTCCTTTCTCTTTGTCTAATGAAGTCTGAAAACAATTGGTATGAATTCTTGCATAAACGGCACACAGACATGAAACATAAATTATTCATGACTGATAATACCATTATTTGTTGCCCTTGTACATGGAAGCAGTCTATAGCATGGCAGCATGGCTCTTTTCAGCATCAATTCCAAAATGGAACAGAAAGTTCATTGGATATCATTTTAATTGCCTAACAAGCACAAATGTAGCAGCAATTCCTCATCTGAGATGTCCTCCTAAAAGTGGTCAAACACAATTGGCAGATTGTAAAGGGAGTCAGATAAGGCAGTGAAGCCTGCTACACCTACAGTTTTCACTGATCTTATGAGTAAGGAAACAGTTCAAAACAAAATGGCTTTCCATATTGCCTAAGTGGTGGCGAACCAAAGGTTCGTCACCACGTAGGTAATTGCAACTTAAACAGCAAGGGTAGCTCAGAGGTAAAAAGCAGCAGCAATAAGAGACTTATCACATACACCAGTACTTCTATAGCATCCAGGTTCAATGTGAGTGTACACATTATTCACAAAGTTGGGCTTGGGTCAGAGTTCAAGCCACAACCAAGCAATGGGCATAATATGTGAGCATAAGAGAACTACTTCAGTGTTGATTTGCTAAAACCATAGAGAAAGTGTTTAAACAAAGGAAAGCAAGCGAATGTAACATTTTTCTCCTCAACTTTCCCCATAATGTTTCGCTTGCTACTAGCTAGCTAAAGTTTGTGTGTGTGTGTTGGGGGGGGGGGGTACGATTACAAGCCTTCTGTATAAGAGTTTAGTACTATATATAGTGGAGATCAGAATAAAAATGCAAAAGGTTTCAAAAATCCACTCCTCACTGCTGCACAGTTAAATTTCAGGGTTGGAGATTAACTTACATGAACAGAGAAAATTAACAGAAGTGATTTACTACTGTGTTTTCTTTCCCTCAGCAACCTCATGCATCCCTGAAGTATTTGCTGCTGACTCATAAAATATGTTATATAATGGGTAGCTGCATCAAGAAGAGGAAATTGCCTGAAATCTCCCCTCACATATACGCCTGCAAAAGTGGAGCTAGCTCGATAAACAGAGATCATAACAACATACAAAGAGTCCTGCAGGACCAGACCAATCATCCATCTAGCTCAGCATCCTGTTTCACCAGTTGTTCTCAAGGGCCAACAAAAGATTATGGAGAGCAAGGACTCTCAGCACTGGTATTCAGAGGTTTACTGCCTCTTTATATGGAGGTTCCTTGTACTTAAAAGATATAAATCTGCTGGTTTGCAGTGCAATAAGGAGCAAAGTGATTGTCTAATCCGAAGGTAGGTGTCCCAACGATATGCATTCAGACTGGACTCTCTAATATACAAAGTTATTTGCTCCCTTTGCAAAACGAGGGATTGGAAATTCAGTTTAGTGCAGAGATTTGGTTTCTGAGATTTAAAATGAGAACTGAATTGTTCTCCTACTATCAGAAGTTGATTGCTAAATTGCTCCATTGTTTGACTGAGCCTATTCAGTGACTCTAGTTTAGTTCCAATATTGTTAAAATTGTCCAAAAGAAGTTCCAAGGTTTTGGAAATAAGCATGACTTGGCAAGAAGTAAAATCAGTCAATGGGGCGTTTTGCTTAATTACGTTGTGACCAGCTCGAGGAGACAGGGGAGTGCATGATTCATTCAAGGCAGCATCTTCGCTATGTTGTTGAAGTTCCTCTAAAATAGCAAACCTATTTTCCAGGTCAACATCTGTTAGCAGTTCCTCAACTGTGGATCTATCTTGAAAGTAGTTAGCTATTTTACTTTGTTTTTGTTTTTTCTGCCCAGATAAATTGGGGGAGGACCGCCGACGTTTCCTGTTTCCCATATTTCTCAAACAGAACAATATTTACACAAGGAGAAGTAAAAAATCACATAAACAGCAAAAACTCCTCGTACTTAACTACAGCTGGAGTAATTTACTAACTAAAAACTGCTCAGCAGCGTCGAGATGCAAGCTCATTCCAACTTGGAGGAATTCAAAACATTTAGAGCAACTTATTCAAGCTTGATGGAATTATTATAAGACGGCAGAAGGTTAAAAATATGATAAAAGTTAATAAATATTTGGTAAAAGTTAATAAATATTCGGTAAAAGTTAATAAATATTTGATAAAAGACTTGCGGAGAAGGTAAAAGCGTGCTTCCCTCACGCCTGCCGGAACCGGACCGGTTCCTTGTACTTACCATAGTTAGTAGTCATCAGGAACTTATCTTCCATAAGTCTAATTCCCCTTTAAAGCCATCTATGATCATGGCCATCACTAAGTCCACTGGAAGTAAACTCCCATAATTTAATTACTTGTTGAGCAAAAAGGCATTCCTTTTGTCTGTCCTGAAGAAGCTTGCACAAGTGTGAAGGGGAGCCTAATTTCAGAAGATTCCCCTCTTTGTGATCTACTCTTGGTTGTTGTATGGTACATTGTTCTAAATGGTCATCTGACCCTCAGCAGTAGCTCCATTTGAGAAAGTCATGGATTCAACCCATTTTCTCTTAGCCTCAGGTTTCTGTCTTCAAAATGGGAAAAATCATAATTTGTCCTGTAGTCATGGTATAAGCAATCTTTTTAAAGATTGTCCAGTAGGAAATTACAAATTCCCAGTTAGGCAGCTAGAGGAACTGCCATGAATTTCTTCAAATGACAGGACATTTTCTGCTAATGTTGTTAGTGGGCATATTCTGGAAAAAAACACACAATAAACTCCTTCATAGGAAAGAAAAGTACTATAAACATATTTGCAACTTAAAATAATATGTAAATTAACATTTAACATCTCAACCTCCAAAATAACACTGGCAAACTGATTTCTGGTTGGTTTCATGGAGTGCTAGTAAACTAGAGGAATGGTGAAAAATTTATTAGGATAAATTGAGTCATAATGATCTAAAATAAGGGACAACTCCTACAACTGACAGAACATCTTTCTACTGAAGATAAGTAGGATACATTGGTGCAGTTTTGCTGGAATGGGCTTCTTCATGCTAGAACGTGACAAGCTTGAAAGGAAAGACTATTAATAGACTTCATGATAGACTTGAAAACAAAATACTTGCTTAAGGAAAGTGATTTCCATTACCTCTTATGCCCCTTACATTTCATTAGGCAAAAAGAGGTAGAAGTGTTGATTTTGTGAGTGATAAATCAAGAGATTTCCTTGTTCTTAGGTTTTGTCCGTTCTTTGTTTCGTTTGTATAGCTGGGTGCACGGACACTTCATTGCACATGACCTTTTATGTACAATACTGTCACTCAATATGCTTAATAGATAGGAAAACAGAGCTGAGTTACAACCTTGCTATTGGGCATTGATCTTGCAGGGTTTTTGTGTGATTGTCCCCATTAAGAACAAACCTTCATGCATTTCCAGAACCAGCAACTGTCCTCCATGCATCTGCTTCTTAGCTTCACTCCCTTGTAGACACTGTACCCAAAAATAATCCGACAGACTGAAACACATTTGCTCTTACAAGCACAATGCTTCATTATGTATGTTGTTTTGAAAACAGTTTCCAGAGCTTAGAGTATATCAGAAAAAGCAGGAGAAAAGAATGTTGATGAAGTTACAAGGTCGGCTTTTCAGAGACTGTGGGCAGTTACTTCTTGGGGAGCTGCCAGATAATCACCATAACAAACATGGCAGCTCAGAGGCAACAACTTAACTGCCTTGACAATACTAAGTCTCTAGCAAAGTCTGAAGAGAGGAATTTGCCTCAGAATCAGACACGGCATGCAGCCTACTGAGACATAGCTTCTCTGTGAATTTAAGAAAAAGCAGAAGGAACTAAAACCTATAAAATGATTTCCATCCCATATATAGTTTTGCATTTTTTCCCCTACTGAAACGAAGGTATACTTTAAATCTCATGTTTTGGCAGAAGGAAAGGAGTCCATTGTCGAAATGTTGTATTCAGGGAATTTTAGACAATCAGTGTACTCAATATCAGCTGTCTCGTGAAGATGAGTGGTGCAATTAGTTTGGAATACACTTCTTGTCCTTTTTTCTATGAATTGTTCCTTGTAACAAATCCCACAATCCCTGGAAGAAGGCACAATTCTCTGCCTACAGAGAAAGGGTACTGAGGCTGAAAGTCTTGAACTGTGTGTACACCAAAAGGACTAAGTAATCAAGCATAATATGCAAGACAGCAGAATGTTTTTGTTGTTTAAATGATGTGGAAGTTCAGCCAGGACCCTTATTAAGAGCTCAGATACACCTCACTTTTTCTCAACGAGCAAAAAAGACAGGACTGGATGAAGGGGAAATGTTAGCTCTTTCTACCCCTGCTGGTTGTTTTTTTTTAAAGCCCTGAGCTGCTCACTCTGGAAAAACCTATTAACTTCTCACTACTGTGGGTAAAAGCAGCTCAGGGGGATAACTTTTCCAGTGAGAAAAAAGAAGCGGGGAAAGGGAATAAAGTTTCCTTTTTAAAAAAATAATTTAAAACAAACATGGAATAAACTTGCATCAAGTTATTGAGCACTTGTTCCCACAAAGCAAAGGCCTTTTTGATATTTTAAAAAATTCACTATTCATTCCAAAATTAAAGAAAATAACGAACAAATATTTCAATTCTGTTGCCCTGGATGTGATAAGCAAAAGATACACAGATTTAAAAGTCTTGGATTTCAGGGTAGAGAGCAGTGGTTTAGGATTCCCTTTCTTGGCAGGTATGCCTGTCTCTTTTCTCTTAGTGTTATTCAAGTAAAATCAAGCTCTCTCTTGAGAACAGGAAAACAGATATTCCTAGTCCAATAAAGCAGCTCCTGCTATTACCTGACTCTGAAACAAATGCAAAGTGTTGCTTTCACCGCAGTATCAGGCTACAGCTGTAAGTGCAGTGACAGGGTGGTGGATGAGGAAGGGGAAATGCATTTCAGCTTTCAATGGGGGCAGGTTGAGTCTGGCTTGGAGATAAAGAAGGAATCAGGTCTAACTGAAAAATGATGGTGAAACAAGTACACTTTGGATTACAAGACCCTTAGACTCAACATTACTAATATCAGTTGAGCTGTTTCAGTTCCCAAGGAATAGTTTACTTCTATTGAATTTTTATCTATAGGTATTACACCTCAAAGAGGTTTTTGTGATATTCCTAAAACACATTACTAAACCTTTTCCCTACTTTGATTTGCACAACCTTGGAAAACAAGTGAATATTTTTCTCCAACATCCAGAGTTCACCCTGGGATTGCTAAGAAATTTGTATCCTCCTGTTTTGACCATGTTTGCAATTTGGTATCTGATGTACTACTAACCCTACCATTAATAATAATGAAATGTTAATATTTCAAAAGAGCAACAAGGCAATTGATCTTGCAATGAAAAATGCTATTCAACCAATCAGATTTAGATCCAGCCAAAAAGGTAATGAAACTGACATAACATTTGAGGCAGCCCTACTAATTTTGATCAAAAGGCAGTTTAGGGCTAGGGTTAATCTTCCTTCTGGTGAGTTCTACCTTCACTGATATTTCTTAAATTTTGTTTTTGACAATTAAACTGTCCAAGAACTCAGCTTCTGAATCAAAGCAAAGTACTTCACAATAGAACTCAGCCCTTTGCAAGCCTGCATTATTTAACAAAGCTTGGAGCTCATCCCCACTGGAAGTTAAATAGCCTGCTCTTCATGGCTGTCTTGGTTCTTCATCTTTAATAAATTTTATAGAGCTTGTGCTGCTACATTAAGGCAGAACTGCTTAAAAGAAATCTGGTACTTAGCTAAATCTAGACTACTAAACAGCTCAGATTTAACTTTTCTGGAGTCCCTCATCTTAAAATCTGCAAATGCTTGTTTGTACCACAGACATTACAAAACATCCTAATGCATTTGCTTTTAACATGCATTTAGAAATATGATCCAAATGCAAACAACTATGAATATATATTTATCTTATTCTGAATATATGATAAATAGTTTGGATAGGGGTAGAACATGAATCTCTTTAATTTAAATTTTTAAATTCACTTTAAAAAAAATATCATGCCAGAGGTAGTAAAGACTGAGAGTTGCGCTGTGGAAACTTGGAAAGCAGCAGTCTGCCAACACATCATCGCTATATCAGAGACCTCCATTGTTTTTCCTAATTTGGAAACATTCCCAAGACCTTGAACATCCCTCCTCAGGACCCTAAACATCCCTAAACAGCTCGGAAACCATGCAACACCCCATCCCTCCTCCTCATTATTTCTTTGGAATATCTGTTAGATCACCCTGGATGCTCCCTGCATTCCACTCCAGGCAAGAAAAGCAACACAAGTTCATCAGAACTTGGAATACCCCTGTTTCAATTTCATCAGCACTACTCAAAACTTATCAGGTCTTGGGCTCTCCCAGGTTTTAATCCTATCAAATCATTTCCCACAGCACTGTCTGTGCCTGGAAACGGAACTTTGCAATGTCCCAGGAAGACTGCCCCTTATCATTGCCAGTGGGTCAATTTTTCTTATAACCAGACCCCAAATCCATGGTTCTATCCACTTGGATGTCCTCCTTAAGCCCATTTCTCCCACTTTCCTTGGACCTCTCCACTTCTAGTACCATAAATATCACCCTCTTCTATTCCTGCTATCACTCACCTCTCTATTTCCTAGGCTTCCAAGGCCGTTTCCGCACGGCCCATTAACGACGGCCTGGGGGCGGTAAAAACACCGCCCCCAGGCCGCCGTTCGCACCTGACTGCGCTTCCCTCCCCCCAGGGCGGCGTCAGGCCGCCCTAAACAACAACCCTTTAAAGGGTTGTTGTTGGGGAGGAAGCGTCTTCCCGGCGGCGCGGTGCGAACTGCGCCGCCGGGAAGACGCTGTCTCCGTTCGCCCACTCATCGGTGTCCTTAATGTCAGCCTGCTGGGCGTCACAGCCCTGCCCACACTGTCCTCCCACCTCCAGGGGTCGGAGGGCAGCTGCATGGGCTGCACCAGCAGGCTTACCACGGTGACACCGTGAGTGGGCGGGATCGGGAAGAGGCGGGGCTCGCGGAGCCGCCGTCGCCTGCCGGTCCGCCAGCCCGTTCATGCGAACGGGCTTGCGCCCCCACGCCGCCAGAACTCTTGGCGGCGTGGGGGCGCATCCTGGCCGTGCGGAAACAGCCTTAAATTCTGTGTAACTTGAGAGTGTATTTCATTATTATTTATCTCTTACTAAAATGGAACCCTTTCCATTTCAGTCCTGGTTTTAGTGGATTCCTTGAGGATCTGTATACACTGGTGCAGATCCCCTACATATCTTTTACATTGCAGGTCTGTTTCCAGCTAGTTCCCCCAACAATTAAAGGAACAGACCAGACTAATTTGGGTAACAGTCTATCCTAGTGCAAATTTGGGCTCAAATTGGAAAGTAAGCTACATTCACTCTGGCACATACTGTCTACAGAGTACACATGATAATATTTGGAACATATGATAAAGTAAGCCAAATGCAGGCTTCTTTCCTTTTTGCTACCAAGCTCTGAATCTTAAATCTATGCCCTTGGGGAGGAGAATGCCTGCACTCAGTTTTTTTTTTTTAATATTGAATGTTGAAAGCCCAGAGTACCAAGTTAGGAATATGATATTCTTTTGTATACACTACTAAGAACACATATATCATAGAAAAGCCCAAAGTAAGATTTTGGCACATTAACAGTACCATGCTTGATGTCAAGATTAATTTTATAGCCGTATTAGGTTATGTGAGAAGTTTACAGCTGGGTACAGCTGCTTCTTCCTCTACTTTTCAAAACTGAGTAACAGCATGTTAACACCGCATGTATGAGCAACAGTAGCTTTAACTATGGTTCAAAAACAGTGGTCCGTTCTGTACAGCACAAATTAAACATCCTGAGGACATGAAGAAAAAAGGCATCTTGCGAAGGAATTCCACACAACTTTTCCCCCAAGATGTCATCAGGATACCTTATTTCTGCTCATTGAAAAGCTTTGGGTAACCTGACCTCCATTCACTGACAATTTTCCTGAACTGTCAGTTCGCAGAGGGCAGGTCCATCCAATGCTTTTCAGTGGGCGGAAGCATCATCTTGTGATTGGCTAAGAGTCTCGTTTTTGTGTCTGCATAGCTACAGAAATAGCTCATCCCAAATAAAAAATAGAAAAACTATATTTTGACGGAATCAGCAGGCAATGCACTCTTTCCCCCTGTGCTGTCTTTCTGTTTGAAAAACATACTAGAAGCCGCCTCTCTTCAAGACATCCCCTGAACATCTTGTTTTGGGTGTGTGGAGTGAAAAGAAGCAGTTGCCCTGTATTCAGATGTCTCTTTAGTGCTGTGCAGAATGGACTATCAATAATCCTCTCTGTACCTAATAAATAAAAATACTTGAAATGAAATTACAATGGAAACATTAATCAATTCATCAGAAGGCTGTACAGCATACGGACAAATATAAACTGGTTTGATAGCACAGAGTAGCTTGCACAGAACCACAAAGCTTCTCCAAGTGGTTCAAGAGATATTAAAGAATGACAATGGAGCTGAGCTGTAATTGTAAACACTCTTATTAGGGAGCAAGTCATTCAACACATTTGCACTTGGTTCCAAAGAAACACATATAGGAACAGGCTGAAAATTAGATTAAGCTCAAACAATCAATTTACATGAGTTGTGAATTTAACTGTTTATTTCTCTCTTAAAAGACTTACAAATAATTTATAGCCTCCTTGATTTTAAAAAAGACAGAAGGATGATGTTTTATACTGTTCGTCACAGTATTCATTAATCTGAAAAAGTCTTCCGAGTCTTGTATATCCCCTTGATATCCAAATAAAAAGAGAGGGTGCATTATTCCATCCCTTTCAATGCATTATTGGAGTGAGCTGGTATCTTCTGATTATTGAAAATTTGGGCTGTTCATCTAATGAGCCAGCTTCTCAGCAAATTCTCAGATCTCTGTGTACCAGGAAAGGCTGACTAGAAAATGGATAGTGCACTGGAATGCACTGTAGGGTATTTAAATCTATGCTTACTCAGAAATAGATCATATGCTTAAATTCCTACGTGAATGAGGATTCTAAAGCCATCTTGCACTTCTGCCCATGGACATTTGTGCACATATTCCACAGGGAAATTGGCAAACCACCAACTTTACTGAATCATGAAAAGGGCAATCTTTATACTAATGGTAGTTTCAGCAAAATATAATAATTATTTGCATGACTGTGTAACCCCAGTGATGATCATGAGAAGAAACACAGGGTCTTTGAAATTTAAAGAAGGCAGGGGGAATGAATATATGCAGCAGCATATACTCCATGGAATATTCAGGGAAGGCCTCGCTGGCAAGATGAAGAACTTCCACATAGACTTTACATGGGCTCATAGCCTTATTTAAATTGAGCTGCATGTGCTCAATAAGCATGCCAGCACGAATGAAGGATGCAGTACTGCTTTGCACAGACAGAGCACTGCTTAAACAAGATGCTGAGCCCATGCAAAGCTTCATAGGAAGCTCTTTCACCTTGCCAGCATCAGGTTTGAATCAGATCCCTCTTTGCCTTGTATTTTTGAGGGGATAAGATGGGCAAGATGAAACTTTTCATCTGCCAAAGCAAGCTTTTAAAAAGCTGCACATCCAATCAAATCTACAGTGGCTTGTAGATTTTTGCTGCTGGCCAAATACCCCACCTGGCCCAATTTACTAAAAACACCTGGTGGGCACCAGGAAGAATGTCTAGGGGCACTTTGATGCCCATGGGCACCACACTGGTGATCCCTTGCCTAACATGTTGAAGAATCTGCAGTTGCCAGGAAACCCACAGTAATATTTGCTGGTATAAACTTTATAGAACAATTGCACAGAATACTGATTTGTGGAACAGTTCGTGCTTGACACTGTGCAACTCTTACAACAACAAGGAAATTCTTAGCCATAAAATTCCTCAAAAAAAGCTCAATTATGTATGCTTACAACAAACCATTACAGAACAAATAAAGACCTAGCCTAGACTGAAAGAGATAACACAATGCAAATAAAAAGGGAGGAATTTTGAAGCAAGTGTTAAGAAAGGCTTTCTGACATGGCAGAAACTTAATTCTACACAGGCTGTTAAAGAGCTGTGTCTTCTATTTTGAGAAGCAGAACTGTAAAGGGGTTCTAACTGTAGGAAACATTGTGGTGAAATACAAAGCCGTATGAAAACACGTACTGTAATCTGGAAACAATTGAAGCGTCAATCATTCACAGCAGAATGCTTACAATCATGTAAGGCTAAGACAGAAAATGCTCTGCATTCAGCAAAATGATTTCATGGTGAATAATTGTATGGATCTAGAAAGCAAATCTGTAATAGATTCTGAAAATCATGCTGCTAGCAAGATTCTCTCTGGAATATGATCAAGGCGCAATACGGCATTTTACTGCTAAAAGCTTTACCTAAGTTTTTCAAATATTTTTTTCATAACAAAAAGGGGGAAAAAACTATTTCCCCAACAATGGCTGTAGTTGAACTTACTGATGGTCATGGATGAGGATGTCTGTATCCTCAATGGCTTTTAAAAAAGCAGACTATTCAGCATGGTATAACTGAGTATTGCAATGCAGTGTGGGATGTGCATCCCAGGGAACAATCCTAAAATGATTCACCCTGAAGTACATTTCATATTATTTAACTGCCAGGAAAGCGTTCTTAGAACAGCAACCCCAATGCTCATTCCCCATTAATTGTGGACACACAATTCATGTACTGGATTGGGGCAAATATTTGATTCAGAATTCACTTAATATCAATCAGATTCACTCTGAAATATTGTCTAAACTGGGATATGGCCCTTTCTAACTAAAATAAATAAAAAAACATTTTGAAGTTTAATTTTAAAATTACATGAGATACTTAACTTAAAGTTGTATGTATGTTAGGTGCTGTCAGGTGGTTTCCATCTCATGGCAACCCTATGAATCAATGTCTTGCCAAACATCCTATTGTTAACAGCCTTACTCGGGTCTTGCAAACTGAGGGTCGTGGCTTTCTTGACTGAGTCAGTCCATCTCATAATAGGAGCAGCAGTGGCGTAGGAGGTTAAGAGCTTGTGTATCTAATCTGGAGGAACCGGGTTTGATTCCCAGCTCTGCCGCCTGAGCTGTGGAGGCTTATCTGGGGAATTCAGATTAGCCTGTACACTCCCACACTCGCCAGCTGGGTGACCTTGGGCTAGTCACAGCTTCTCGGAGCTCTCTCAGCCCCACCCACCTCACAGGGTGTTTGTTGTGAGGGGGGAAGGGCAAGGAGATTGTAAACCCCTTTGAGTCTCCTGCAGGAGAGAAAGGGGGGATATAAATCCAAAACTCTTCTTTTTCTTCTTCCTCTTTTCCTGCTGCCTTCAACTTCTCCTAGCATTAATTGCTCAAAGTTTCTAATGCTTACAATTAGGGTTGACAACCTCCCAAGTGGTGGCTGGAGATCTCCCACTATTACAACTGATCTCCAGGTGAAATAGATGACTTCACCTGGAGAGAAAGGCTATTTTGGAAGTTGGGCTCTAGGGCATTATACCCTCCCCTGTCAAAGACACCCCCCCCCAGCTCTACCCCCAATAATCTCCAGGTATTTTCCAACCTGAAGTCGGCAATTCCACTGACAACTGAGAATACAAATGTGAAATACATACATACATACATACATACATACATACATACATACATACATACATACATACATACATACATACATACATACATACATACATACATGTCAGAACATGTGTTTAGATGGACAAAATCTAGATGACAGGTGGACACTCCTCCCAGCAGGTGCTGTGTGCATAATTAGGGCTGTGTGCACAACTGTGTACCGTGTGCAAAGCCAGATAAGACATGAGCACCTGATTGGCACCTCAATTGTATATAGTTGGCACAGACTACAGGGTAAAGTGTGCCTGGAAACACCTGTGGTCTGGCGGAGCACTTTGACAGTAGTTAGCAATAAACAGAACTGCACTGGTGACTGTGTGTCTTTCGGTTCTTGTTTGCATTGCATCCTGCAAGGTGACCTACTCGCGAGTAAGCCGCTGCTTCAACAGGTTATGGGCCCAGATTCTGCCCTTACTCGTGAGTAACTGTTTGAATTGCTGTGTGCGAAACAGTTTATGGCTGCACCATGGCTGCGTCTTTTGCTGGCTTGCCTTTCGAGCGGCTAACAGAGCACAACTATGTGACCTGGTGTTTGAAGATGAAAGCTTATCTTCTGCCTGAGGATTTGTGGACTTTTGTGGAAACTCCCTTACCCGCACAACCCACAGCTATACAGATAAGGGCTGAGGAGCGGGCGAGAGCATCCATCATCTTGGCAGTGGAGAGCTCCCAACTGCTGTATATCAAGGACGCAGCGTCTGCATCGGAATGCTGGAACTTACTCAGAGACGTCTACCAGCGTGAGTCTGTTGGCATTAAGGTCTTGTTGACAAGACAGTTGCATCACCTCAGGCTGCGTAAAGGTGACTCTGTCTCTGAGCACTTACAGAAAATGAGGACTTTATTTTCTGAACTAGCTGACCGTGGTCTGCTTTATGAGGATTCGCATAAAGCCTATCTACTGATTTCGTCCCTTGAAGAATCGTGGGAGTCGTTGGTCAGCAGCCTCCAGACGGTAGCGGATGCCGCCTTAACCCTGGACTACGTCTCCTCGAAGCTGCTGGAATGCGAGCGACAGAGGGAATTCCAGAGGAGTGTTGCTGTGCCACAGAAGGAACAAACTCCTGAAAGTTCTTCCGTCTTGCCAGCTGCTTGTGCGACCAGGCGTTGCTACAGGTGTGGAGCTCCTGGCCACCTGGCAAGAGCATGCGTGAAAATGCTGGACCGGCGTAAGCCCAAGCAGGGACAGAAGAATGGTCCTGGGAGAAGGGACTCTGCCTCTTCCTCGTCTGCCTTTTTGGTCACGTGCAACGACAGGGACAGAGATGGAACTTGGCTCATTGGCTCTGCCTGTTCTATGCATATCGTGAACCGTGAGCATTTGCTAACAGAGGATCAACGTACCCCAGAGATCAAACACGTGTGTTTGGCAAACGGGACTCCAGCCTCTGTGGAGAAGCAAGGAACTGCTTACGTGCCAGCTTTGAATGGACACATTAAAAACGTCCTCTATGTGCCCTTATTTGACTATTGTTTACTTAGTGTTGCGAAAATGACAACAGATGGGTATGTTGTTCAATTTGTAGATCAAACATGTACCATTTCTAAGAATGGTGTCTTGTGTGCGCAAGGTAAGCTTCTGAACGGCTTGTATTATTTAGAAAACTGTGATAAGAGTACTGTCTGTATGTCTGAGAAGGTAGCAAATGTATCTGTGTCAAATGTACCTCCTCATGATCAATGCATACATTACTATCATCGTGTTTTTGGCCATATGAACTTCAGATCACTAGCCAACCTAGTAAAGGTGTGCAATCTGAAGGTAAAACCCTGCAAGAAGTTTCTGGAGTGCTCTGTGTGTGGCAGAACGAAAGTGAAGGCTTATCCTTCAACTGCCAGAAGCACCAGAGAGTCTGTCCGTCCACTCCAACTGGTCCATATGGATCTAGCAGGGCCATTTCAGCTCAGCCAGGGAAAGGCTAAGTACCTTATGGTTCTGTGTGACGATTACAGTAGGTACACGTATTCCTTTTTCCTAAAGTCAAAGGCTGAGGCATTTCCTAAGTTCAAGAACTGGGAGGAAACGGTGGAGAAGGAATTAGGTCATAAGGGTAAAGTGTGCCTGGAAACTACAGGGTAAAGTGTGCCTGGAAACACCTGTGGTCTGGTGGAGCACTTTGACAGTAGTTAGCAATAAACAGAACTGCACTGGTGACTGTGTGTCTTTCGGTTCTTGTTTGCATTGCATCCTGCAAGGTGACCTACTCGCGAGTAAGCCGCTGCTTCAACAATACATACATACATACATACATACATACACACATACACACATACACACATACATACACACATACACGCGTGTGTGCGCACACACAAGCTCATTACTGTGTTTTTTATCCATTATTGAGTTAATGTATCACAATTTCCCATAAAATAAATGAAACAATGTATAAGTCAATGACTCCCCAAGATTTGAGATAAATGCTGGTAGTGGCCTTTCTTTTGTCAGATTTGATACGTTTTGTATTTAGTATGAACTTGAGTCTTGAATCTCAGTGAGAAAGGTGGAATATAAGTGAAAAAAGTAAATAAATAAATAAATGCTTATCTTTGCAGAGACGTGCTTGAGGCTGTCCACAATGTAAAACAGCTTAATGAACTCATAACAACAAACATAAAGGTGATCAGTATTAAAACAAGCCAGAAAACTATAATGCACTATTTCCTGCCTTCATTATGGCAGCTCATTAGTGTGGCACTTCCCTTCTAGTCCTCGCTCCCTAAACCTGCCTCTGACAAAGGCATCAAGTGCTGTCAATGTGCAGGCAACTCACAGCACACCCTGAAGCAGATTTACACCCTTTTGAAGTCCATTGACTTCAATAGAAGGGTTCAACTCCGCTTTAGATTGCACTGTCAAACTATTACCAAACTCCAGGAGTGTCCCATGGCTGCTCTTACAAGAAATATAAAAGAAACAAACGATGGCAACTGCCCATTGCACTTACTTTCTAGCTTTTCTTGTGGAGGAGAGAGAAGAATCACCAAGTGACTGCATGGGTGTTTTACAGATGGTATATAACCCCAGAAGACATTTTAAAAATGGACAAAAAATACAAGGGCACATGCTGGAAACGCCAAGAAAAAAACAGGCTCTTTCTTTCACATGTAGTGGACTCATAATAAGATTTTTTAAACAATTGAGGGATACTAATCTACACAGAAGTGTAAAAAAATATTAGACCAAATTCCAAATGGACCCAAAAGCTATGCTTTTGGGCATTTTACCCAAAAATCTACCCAAAAAGCATCAAGAATTATTTTTGTACGCAGCAGCACCAAGAACCACTATTGCTTGTATTTGGAGAATCAAAAGCATTTCCCCGCAAGACATTTGAGAGAAAAAAACAAGAGAGTACTATTGTATGGCGAAACAAACCAATTTTGGCAACAGAAGACCTGTTTATGAATTAAAAGAAATATGGGAGTTTTATTCTATTATAAAGTATTATTTAATTTTGAGAGCAGTTCTTATTTTACTATATAAGTGTATAAACGTAGGCATAGTTCCTTAATGTTTAATAGTTACCAATATTGATAAGCAATTTTCAATTAAGCAATTATAAGATTGCATGAAAGATTTGTTATCTTTTATATCAAAAATATTATTACTTCTTATTTTGAATTGCTTTTTCAATTCCTTCAGTATTGTTGATAATTAATGCAGATCCATCTTTTATGTCTTTGTATACTATTATTCTATTTCCTGTGTTTTTTACGTTGTTATATAAAAAACAATAAGTTATGGTTTAAAAAACCAAGTGATTACATGGACAAAGAGAATGCACATTTGAGAGATCAGTATATACAGGATATAGAAGAATAGTGTCAATTCAAATTACTCTTAAATTTTTAAATAAATGAATATCTAGGGTTCCATAAAACCTAAAGCCTCATTATTAAAAAAATTTGGATGTCAACAAAAGTTAATCTAGTTAGAAACTTTTCTCTGAGAGTAGCCAATGATTATTCAATGGTCTAAGCTAGGGGTCTGCAACCTGCGGCTCTAGAGCCACATGCGGCTCTTTCAGCCTTATACTGGAGCTCCGCGTTGCCTGGTCGAAGGGTAGCATGGGCGTGTCCCTCCAGCCCTCCAGAGCAGCGCTGGAAGGAAAGGTGATTGGAGGGGCTGAACCGGAGGCAGCTCCGTGCGTGAGGGTGCCGCTTTTCGCATCCCCTCCACTCATCTCTCCTTCCAGCACTGCTCTGGAGAGCTGGAGGGACCCACCCATGCTGCCCTCCAACCCCTGGAGGTCGGAGGGTAGCATGGACGTGTCTTTCCAGAGCAGCCACCATCCCCCCTCTGCCCCACGGGGCAGGCGAATGCCTGCTCTGTTGGACAGAGGAGGTTTCCCTGCCTGGTGCCACTGCCTCCTGCAGCGTGAGAGGCAGTGGCACCAGGCAGGCCGCAGGCGCCACCTCCCCCCGCCACACGGAGCAGGTGGCTGCCTGCTCCATCAGGCAGAGGGGGTTTCCCTGCCTGGCGCCACTGCCTCCTGCAGCGCGAGAGGCGGCAGCACCAGGCAGGCTGCAGCCGCCATCCCCCCTCTGCCCCACGGGGGGGTTTCCCTGCCCGGTGCCATCCCCCCTCTGCCCCAGAGGGGGTTTCCCTGCCCGGTGCCTCCGCCTCCCAGCGCTGGAAGGAAAGGTGAGTGCAGGGGCTGAACCAGAGGCGGCTCCGTGTGAAGCCACCTCTCCAATTCAGTAGATATTTGGGGCTGTGGAAAACGGGTCCAAATGGCTCTTTGGGTGGTAAAGGTTGCCGACTCCTGGTCTAAGCAGATTATAACTATTAGATAATAACTATTATCCTTAACAAAATCTCAAAACTTTAATTTTGGATTTTACAGATTACAATACATTTGCCTGTTAAAGGGCAATATTTTAATGCACTTTTTAAACTGTTCCCTAAGTATTAAACATATTTTTATTAAGCTGTCAACTTCTTTAGAGTTATATTTTTGACTAGATTAAAGAACCTACTACCATTACCAATAAAAGTCACAAGAAGCACAAAAAGGAGGTGATAGAACATATGGCTCATTCCGCACATGCAGAATAATGCACTTTCAAACTGCTTTCAGTGCTCTTTGAAGCTGTGCGGAATAGCAAAATCCACTTGCAAACAAGTGGTTTGAAAATGCATTATTTTGCGTGTGCGGAAGGGGCCTGTTACTAGAGTGAGAAAGTTATCCTGACAAAACAGGACTGGTCTTGTATCGATCTTTTGGGATTGTGGTTATGAGAGGAAACCTTTGTCCTACTATATAATCCATCAATGTTGTCGCAGTGTGCACTGGAGCTTCTTCTTTCCTCCTCTTCAACTGTGTGATGAACAATACATCTCACTGTGGCAAGTTCTGTGAGCCTCAGGATTCCTGAAGCTTACAGAGCTCATCAGAGTGACAGTCAAGATGTTGCTGCAGAAACAGAGGAAGGTAAACATAAGCCACTTGACACTGTGTTTGTGTCACCCTTGCTTGCAACACTGAACAGGCTCTGGCACAAAGCATGATAAGGGAGATGGAACTTCTAACTGTGCCTTTCCTTAGAAAGCATGGATACTATACAGTCCAATTGTTCATAGAAGTGTTATTTCAGGGAGGGTGTATTTTTCCCTGCAGGAACTGGTTCTAGAGATTTCTATACAAGTGCGTTCCCTACAACCATATATCCATTCAAACAGCATTTAAGACTGACATTTTGACCTTATGATGTTGCAGCTTAAATGATTTCTGCTTAAAGACACTGCTGCTTGTTGTCTCTGTGCTTTAGGCCTCAGAGTTTACACACTGCACCCTATTTGCAGCACATATGTTTTTCTTGCACTGATAGAAATAGGACAGGAGCTTAAATTTAGAGGCCTGGCCTACAAAGTTCCTCCCACCCTTCTAGCATAAGCTTGATATTAAAACAAGTCATAAAAACTAACAAGGGGCATAAAAACAGCATAAAACAACATTCAGTAGTTTCAAGTTATATTGATAACACAGTCACTAGACTAAAAGCAAGCTCTAAAAGCAACTTGTTAAGAAGGGTTTTTTGGCCTGACTTGAAAAAGACAGCAAAGTTGGTGCCTGGGAAGAAGTGGCATAGCGCCAAGGGGCTGGGGACCGGGGTGTGTGCGCGCGCAACGCACCGGGAATGCTGCCAATGCATGAAAGGGGCATTCCGGGGTGGGGGCAGGTGGGGGCTTGGCAGGATCGCAGGGTGTATGCTTGCCCCAGGCACAGTTCCCCCTCACTCCGGCCTTGCTGGGAAGTTGCAAGGGAGAAGGCATTTCAAAGGCAAGGTGTCACCACTGAAGAAGATCCAGCTTGGAGAAAGACTCTTATTTGGTGAACCTTGCAGATTCTACAGGAAGTATGAGGGTCTCATGTCCCCCTTCCCCTGGCCATTTTTCATTCTTTGATAATACATGAACTAGGGCAGCGATGGCGAACCTTTTCGAGACTGAGTGCCCAAATTGCAGCCCAAAACCCACTTATTTATCGCAAAGTGCCAACACAGTAATTTAACCTGAATATTGAGGAGTAAGCTTGGTGGTAGTCAATGGCTTTGCTTTGAAGCAACCGTGCAACTCTTCCAACAAATGAATCACGACCCTAGGGGGGTTTACTCAGAAGCAAGCCCCACTGCCAGCAATCGAACTTACTCCCAGGTAAAGGATTGTGCTTTAGTTTAACAGTGCTTTACAGGGTTACCTACACTACTTCCCCAAAACTAGGTCTTAGGTTTAATGCTAATAATTGAACCCAGCCTAGATGTGTGGAGGGGGCACTCTGTTTGTGCGTGCCCACAGAGAGGGCTCTGGGTGCCACCTCTGGCACCCGTGCCATAGGTTCACCATCACTGAACTAGGGGTTGTGCATCTCCTTTAAGAGTTCTTACTACCATGTCTTGAAGAATAGCCTGTGTGAGGAGTCCCAAAGACTCGTATACTTCTCATTCTGCAGAATATGCAGAACAGTAATGTTCAAGAGGGTTTTATAAAAATAGATGTAGTAGAATGGAACTGTCCAAGATAGCACCTTTGTAATAGAATAAAATTGTACTGTACTGCCATGATTATTTGTTTTACTGCATTCTCTGATACTTGGTAATCCATTTTCTGAAGCATACCTTGCCTAAGTTTAATTCCTTGCTCTGTTCTCTAATTCTGTAAACCCAGTCCTATAGCTTTGTTCACTAACTGTCTTTTGCTGCCTGATTATATTGCTTTATATCCTGTAATGCACCTTGAAAAGTGGATAAACAAACAAACAAACAAATAAACAAAATGTCTTCCCAGGACTAGGGAAAAGATTCTAACCCAGCCTTCTCACTGACAAGCCAGTGTGGAATTACAGCCAGCATGGTGTAATGGTTGAAGTGTTAGACTAGAATCTGGGAAACCCAGGTTTGAATTCCTACAGTGCCATGGAATCACACTGGGAGACCTTGGGCAAGTAGCACAGTCAACTTAACCTACCACACAGGGTTGTTATGAAGATAAAATGGAGGCACTGCTTTGGGTCTCCACTGGGGGGAAAGTTAGTATATAAATAAAATCTATGAACAAGGTTTCCCCCCACCCCCTAATACAGTCATGTGAGTAGTTCAAAATAGTGCTGCCCAGACCGAGGGATACTGTCCACAGTGGGAACTGCGGGTGATTTACATGATACAAAGTCCTCACCACCACCAAAAGGATATTACATCATATGTACACTGAGACTTTAGTGCCTCCCAGGTATATTGAGACTGTATTCTAAATACAGTGCATGTGGAAAACAGAATTCAATTGCCCCCCTCCCCCATGCCTTATTTGCAAACTGAATTGCCCCCAGAGAACTGCTAGTTGATCCACTGGGAAATATTACACAATCATTTACTAATAGAACTAGCAACTCCCTGGGGACATTCCGATTTGCAAAAAAAGAAAGAAAAAGGCATGGCAGGAGGAAGGGTTGAAGTCTGTTCTCCACACATGCCATGCTCATGATCAGAATGTGATCCTTGTACACCTAGGAAGCATGGAATTCTCAGCACATGACTGCTACACTGTTCTTACAATGAGGACTGTGTATTGTGTGAAGTGGTCCCTAAGCTCATGTGATAGTCTCATATTGACAATATACATACTGGGACTTCCACATGCATGTGTATACACACCACCACAACTATTAAGAAACTGCTGATCATAAATAAGCTTGATACTTACTTACCAGATGGAGTGATGCCAGAAATGTATAGAAAGGACAGGAAGACATTTAGTCTAATAGCAGCACTCCACATGAAAAATGTTGCTGAAAGTAATAGTGTGTTTACAGAGATGAAAGAGAGAGATTACATCCAATGGTGGTTTGTGCACTTTGGTCCTAGGATGATGCCTGGATGACTACTGCTGATGGTTGGTACCAGTAAATGTGAGTGTGTCAGCAAAGATAATTCTTTAATAGTGAATCAAATCCAGAATCAAATAGGCCAAAGAAAGAAAGAAACCAAGAGCTAAAACCATACGCATACAAGATGGCTCCTGATAACAAAAGCAAATGCCAAGTCAAAATACATTTGTATATATAGCATATATTGTTTAAAGAACATTGGTCCCACTTTAAACCTACTGAAGAACCCTGAGACAAAGCAAAGTGACTCTAGACCAACATCCATTTTTAAGCAGGAGCAACATGGAGCAACGAAGTACCTTTAAGCATAAGAGGGCTTTTTCTTCTCTCCTAAGCAGCTAGAATCTCCTTTTCCTTGTCTAATTTGGCTTTAAAAAGCAGAGGTCAAGCTCAAGACGTTTGCGCCGCCTCCACCGCCAAGAGTGCGGGCGGCGTGGCGGAGTCTGCCGCATGCAAGCATGCTAACGGGCTGCTGAGGCCAGTAGACGGGCAGGCGGCTCCGCGACGTGGTTTCTGCGCTTCGCTTCTGACACGGTATTGTTGTTACGTTCCTCCGACCCCCGGTGTTTGAGGACAGTGGGCGGCCGTGACCGCAGGCTTAATGCAGGAGGACACCGCGGAGGGCGGCGACCGGAGATTGCTCGCTGTTCACACCGCCGCGAGGAAGACGCCTTCCTCAGACGCTCCCTCCCCAACAACAACCCTTTAAAGGGTTGTTGTTTAGGGCGGCTTGACGCCGCCCTGGGGAGTGGGAAGAGCACGCCGCTCGCCGCTGCAGCAGCAGCCAGGTATCGCTGCACTGGGCGCTTCTTTGGCTCCCCAATGGGCCGTGCATAAATGCAAATGGCTATAGCTTGCGAGAGGTGATGGCATATCACCAACACAGTTCAAAGCAACAGCATCTCTCTCTTTACAAATAAAGCTTCGACTTCACCAGAGAAGGAAGGAAATGCAATCAGTCTTTCACCCTTAAACAGTCATATACTTCCTTTCTTTTCCAGTAATACTTCATAAAAACAATGCCTTTCTCCTCCTTTTTGTTATATGAAAGCTTTCCTGGCCTATTTTCCATCTCTGTCCCAACTCACTATGGTTCAGGGCTTAGCCTAGCAGGGCCAAGTATGAATCTTGGAAGGAAAATTATCTCTAGCATGCAGATTATAGAGTTCCTTTGCCCTGAAGCCTCCCATCTAGGGTTGTCAGCCTCAGCCAGTAACCCATAGGGAAGAACTAGAAGGGAAGGAAGGGAAATGTGCAGTGGTATCACACCAGCATGTGATGCCACTTTCAGCACAAAACCAGAAGGGACGTCATGACATCAGAGTGGTGCTGTAGGATTTGCCCTAGCCAACCTTACGGTGTTGCCAAGATGTCATGACATCACTTCTGATTTTGTGCCATAAGAGATGTCACATGTTGGTGCAATGCTGGCACAACTCCTATTCTTCCTGTCAGGCTTTGAAGCTCTGGCAGAGAATAGGGCTGATTCCCAGGAGGTCTACTCCATACACACGGCAGCAAAAACCTAATTCCCCTACTCCCATCTTGTCAAACAGGATTGTGAATCAAGTTGCTCCTAAGCATGAGTGTAGGTGGGTTTTATCTAGAGTCCCCAGTCTCCAGGTGGTAGCTGGAAATCTCTTGGGATTACAACTGTTTTCTAGGTGACAGAGATCAGTTCACTTGGAAAACACAGCTGCTTTGGAAGGTGGACTCTGTGGCATTAAACCCACTGAAGTCCTTCCTCCCCCCCAACCCCACTTTACAGAGGGTCTACTCCCAAAATCTCCAAATTTTTCCCAATCCAGAAATAAAAATCGTGGCTTTAACACATAAAGATTGAGACTGCAGCCTCTTCCCCTTACAAAATGTCCACTCCTGCCATCCTCTCCCCACTCCTCTTACCCATCTGCTCACACTGAAGACATTTAACACCAGTACATGGAAAGAAAGCACTTTTCACTTTTCAGATGTGTCATCTTGATACTGTATTAATAAATTAACGTGTTTGTGACGATGAACAAAACTCATTCTGTCTGTCTTCCCATCTCCCATCTGGTGCATCTGGTCCAGGCATATTCTCAGTGGACTGAGAGAACAAATTGGTCAATACTGAAAGCATCTCATTTGCATTTAATGCTAAGGCTTTTGAGAGGAAAATTCAGAGGGGGATCAACATTACATTTGATTTATTTAAAATATTTACATCCTACCTTTCCACAAAGCCCAAGGTAGTTTATAAAATGTAAATGCTGTCTCACATGCTAAATAATAAACTTTCAATCCACTTTCAATGCACTTTGCAGTGGATTTTACTGTGTGAAATGACTAAACCCACTTACAAGTATTTAACTATTGTTAAAGTATACTGACAGTGAAAATGCATTATTCAGCATATGTGAAAGCACCCCCACAGTTATACAACGATAGTTAAAACATATAAATGAAAATATATCAAGTGAAAATATTGTCATTACCGGCTGCCAGAGACATGTCAAAATGATTCCAATTTGCACCTTTTTACTGAATAGTGTATAGGAGCTTTCTATACCAAGTCTGGCAGACTGTTCTACAGCAGATATGTTTCAGCTGAACCTCCCAAACAGAGGCAACCATCGATATTGAGGTGCCTGATGATCTTAGTTGGTGCCCAGGCGCATATAGGGAAAGGTAGGTCCCAAATCATGAAGGGATTTAATAGTAACCACCAGGACCTTGTATTGTGCCCAGAGACAAATGGATAAACCATGAAGCTCCCAAAGGACATGTGCTATAGAATCACACTGGCATAAACTGGTCAGTAATCTGGTGGCAGAATTCTGTACTGGCAGAAGTTCCCAACAGATAACAGGGACAGCAACACGGTACAATAATCTAGCCTTGGGTTTACAGTGGTGTGGATCAGTGCTTCAAGGTAAACAAGATCAAGATAGGCGTTTCCATATAAAACAAAGAGAAAAAACAAATTTAGCAGCTACTTTAAATTCTGGGACTGGGACTGCCCTGGCTGAAACGAGGCAGTTGCAAGTTACTCTGGCTATTCCTGAAGACAGTTTATAGCAGAATTCTCTTCCATGATTCACATTTTTTCTTGTTACAAAGGTTCGTTTCCAGAAGAATAAACCATCTAGACTGGGCTCCGCAGGCTAATTGCTACACCACTACAGAAATCAGAAGAGCTTTAAGGCCAAGAAAAACCCAGAGGACTGAGGAGAAACAGCCCACCACCGGAAAAATATTTCTACCATACATCAAGGGAATCACAGATCAAATAGGGAAACTGATGAAAAAGCATTACCTACAGACCACCTTCAAACCCACCAGGAAAATACAGCAAATGCTACACTCAGCAAAGGACAAGAGAGACCCCCTCACTTCTGCAGGAGTATATCGCATACCCTTTAGCTGTGGAAAGGTCTACATAGGAACCACAAAACCCAGCATTCAGACCCGTATTAAGGAACATGAAATACACTGTCGGCTTAACCATCCTGAAAAATCTGCAGTTGCAGAACATGTGTTAAACAAAATTGGACATAATATTTTATTTGAGAACACTGAAATTTTGGACAAGTCAGAAGCTTACTATGTCAGACTGCACAGGGAGGCCATTTAAATTCACAAACACCAGGACAACTTCAATAAGAAAGAAGAGACGTTAAAAATTATCAAAGCCTGACTCCAGTACTTAAAAAATGGACTGATAACCCCACCTGCAATACCATGCACTCAACCACACCTTTGCATAGCAAGTTCCACCCAAACACTTAATGACCCTGGGACATGGACAATATACCACAATAAACTTTCCCTTCTCACTTAGGCCCCTTCCGCACCGTAAATTATGCGTTTTCAAACCACTTTCACAACTGTTTGCAAGTGGATTTTGCCATTCCACACAACTTCAAAGAGCACTGAAAGCAGTTTGAAAGTGCATTATTCTGCATGTGCGGAATGAGCCTTAGACACAGTGTGAAACAGACTTTTCTCTGTGATACACCTCTGAAGATGCCAGCCACAGATGCAGGCGAAATGTTAGGAACAAAATCCCCCAGACCATAGCCATACAGCCTAGAAAACCCACCAGAACCAGTTGAATCCGGCCATGAAAGCCTTTGACAATACGTTTTTAAGATACTTTTTAAAATTGCTGTTATACAAGCAGAATATCTATCTTTTCCCCTATGAAAATATAGGATCAAGTCAGGTTTTTCATAAACTCTCCACTTTGTTGCCTCTTTATTAAAGCTTCCATCCCAGATTCCTTTTGTGTATGTAGGTCCCATGACCCCACCATACTTTTTAGGTGGTCAAATAGGAGCCTTTTCCTCCCTTTTTCACCAGCAGAAAATAGTGTGGATCAGAACATAGAGATTTTGTAAAATACTTTTTAAAAATTACTATCTTTCCTTTTGACATTTTAAATAGGTAAAACACTCTTTTTCATTTTGTTTTGTATACCTAGGAAGGTTTTCTCTTTATTTGTTATGTTGACATTTTGTTTATTGTGCACTATCTTACAGTCTAATAGCAAAGTCAGCCAAATCTTTGGACACTTAAATAAGATGTCTAAAGCTGTGAACAAGCAAGACAGATTTTTTGACAAATCTGAAAAGGTTTGCAGAAAAATGGGAGAGCCTTACAATATTACATTGGAGGGGTTTAAAAAACCCAAAATGATACAAGGAATGCCTGTAGCTTTAAGCAACAGATTCCTTTGGTGGCCGTTGCTAGGCAACCACAGCATTCTAGAATTCAGCTTATGTGAGCAAAAAGCAGGAAGGAGGCAGGAGGCAGGACCCTTTTTTGGCATTTGAGAGAGGACTCACTGAGGCCAGGCCTAGGGTTGTCAGCTCAAGGTTGGGAAATTCTTGGAGATTTTTTGGAGGAGTCTGAGGAGATGATGGTTGTGGAGAGGGAATAAGTCTCAGCAGAGTATAATGGCATAGAGTCCACCCTCTAAAGTAATCATTTTCTCCAGTGTAACAGATCTCTGGTCTGGACAGTTGTAATTCCAGGAGACTGCCAAGTCTCATTTGGAAGTTGGCAACCCTAGAACTGGCAACAACTTCTGGGTGACCTGATTCTACCCAACTTTCATGACTCATCTAGGCATGGTTGCTTGCTACTGTTAATGGCAGCCATCCTATGAAATCCAGTGTGGTGTAGCAGTTAGAGCTTCAGAGAAGGATCTGTGAAACCCAGGTTCGAATTCCCATTTTGCTGTGAAAGCAGATTGGGTGATTATGGACCAGTCACATACTTTCAGTCTAACCTACCTCACATGGTTGTTGTGTGGATAAAAGAAGAGGAGGCTTATGTAAGTTGCTTTAGTCCCCACTGTGGGGCAGAGGCAGAGTGTGGGTGTGGAGACAACTGAAAACTTAAGATAGATAGATAACATTAGGTTGGCTGTTGGGTGGGAAGGAGAATGAGTTGCCAGCTGTAGGTTGGGAAATTATGGAGATTTGAGGGGTGGAGCCTGGGAAGGGTAATTCTTGAAGAGGGAAGATCCTCAGAAGGATATAATGTCATAGACTCCACCCTCCAAAGTTGTCATTTCCTTCACAGGAATTAGCATTGCCAGCCTCCAGGTGAGGGATGGAGATCATCAGAATCACAGCTGATCTCCAGATGACAGAAAACAGTTTCTTTGTAGCTTGCTTTGGAGAGTGGAATCCATGAAATTATACCCTTCTGAGGTTGCACGCCTCCAAGGAATTCCCCAACCTGAAGATGGCAAAACTATGGGGAACTGATCTTTGTAGTTGGGAATTCTGTTGTGATTCTGGAAAAGTTGGTGTTGCTTGGCAAGAGAGGGAAAGAAAAAGGTGGAAATCTGGGAGGGTGATGGGGGCAGAAAGAGTGATGTGGTGGTGGGCAGAAAGAGAAAGTGACAGCCGTGGAGCAGATAGAAAATAAGAAAAGGGGTGTCAGGAGGGAGAAAGAGCGAGAGACTGAGAGAAGCAGAAGGAGAAGGAAGGAAGCGAAAGTGGGGAGAATAGGATAGCTGTTCTGGTCTCCATTTGTACTCTATATTACAGACACAACATTTCATCTCAAAATTGGTTGGACTGCAATCAGGGTAAAATGAAACATGAGACCATCACACCAGAGCATCAAGAAGCTCATATAAATACATTCTGGAAAGAACCTTGAAATCTTTGGATGAATGGCATTATTGCTATATTAAGCCAACATATATCCTGTCATTCTTGTTTAGCAAAATATGTAGAGTGACAGATGCCTATTTATAACTCTGTTCTAAGAAGTGTGTTATTATCCTTCCTCTATTTCTAAAGTGGGGTGATCCAATGATATTAGGGTGTGAGCTGATCCTGAGTGGAGTTACAAAAATATTTTGGACAGTCTATGGTAGAAAGAAGACCACAAATATATGGGTGCACACATATGGCTGCTTCATGTCACTATGATATAAACATATCATATATTTGTAAGGCATCTCAAAGTTTTGTGTGTTAAGGTCCCACAGCTGGCCATTCTGGCACACTGACTAAACAGATAATATTAGCAGAACACCACAAGAGCAGCGGGAAAGGCAATTTGAGATGGAAGATTTCATTAGCCCCAAGAAAGAAGATACTTTTAAGCAGGAACATGCTCTTCTATTTTTGTGGATGAAATTGACACAGTGTACGGATTACTTATAAACAAGTGTTGAAAAGAAGAAAAATAAAGTTTAGCTGCCAAAAAGGGAATCTGGATTTACACAACTGTAAAAAACCCCCACAACTCCTGATATTTCACACATTGTATAAGGGAAATCCATGTTTATCACTGAATGAACATTCAACCAGGATTGCACACCATAACAAATCCTCAGTAAGCATAGGTACAAAATAAGCTGTTTTGTCATATTCACATTTTATACTTTTACAAGTACACTTGAAACATCTTGGGGGGTGCCCTTAAAATTCAAAATGTAGATGCATGCCTAAAACATTGAATATCAAGTGCACCTTAGAAGTCAACATTTATTTCATAAAAGAAAAGCTGTATTTATAAAATTTCATTAAAGTACCATTGATAAAGACAATAGTTGAAATACATTTGGTCTTTCATGGTTTATAAACTTTTGCAGATTATATATGGTCTGTTCCACACAGTCTAAATAAGATGTCCTGGGGATGCTAAAAAAGGCATCCTGGGAAGGCACTCTGCGCAATTTCCCCCCCAAGATGTTTTCAGGATGCCTTATTTTAGTTCAAGGCATCTTTTTGGATAACTCTTCAAAGTGCACCTTTTTTCCTAAGCCATCTGCAAGACGTCTCCTGCTTGGGTATGTGGAATCTAGAACTCAGAAGGCATCTTGTTTTTTCCACCCAACCATTTTGCTCTCTGGTCAGTTTCACCCTTAGCTTGCACCTGGCACTTTGTAAGCTATGGATAGCTGAATGGCAAAATCCACTTGCAAACAGTTGTGAAAGTGGTTTGAAAACGCATTAAGTTTTCTGTCATGATGTTACATAAAGAAAAAGGAATGCCTCAAAAGTGGTTTACATCACAACTGAGGATGTCACATGTTTTCCCTTGTTTGCAAGCCAGTCTCCACCTCTTAGAAGGCGAAGATGGCATCCACCTATGACAAGTAATCTGTGCGCAACAGCTGATACAACTAGTTGTAGCAATTTGGATGTAATTATTCACATGAAACCTCTTTTGCTGAGTTCAGGCCAACATTGTGTCCATATGCTCAAAAACATTATTTCCTTCTGTATCCCAGAAGTCTTTGGCTGAGAAGCCCTGGAGCTTTGGGCACAGTTCAAAGGCATGTTAGGCTCTGCTACTTTATAAATACAAACAGTGACAATATTGAGCCAATTGGCACGAGATATACCACCACCACTGTTTGGCCATTGCTTTTGCAAACCAGCTGCAGCAAAAGGGGAAGTGGAGTGATTTTCAACATTCACATATGCCAAAGGTTCTCATCCTGCTCGCAGTTATTTAGAAATCCTGAATCTGCATGGCCTGTCTATTTGGTGTGATTTACCTCTGCAGCAAGTCCATATGAAAAGATATTAATTAACCTTTTATAAGCAATGACCTGGATCTTTGCCAGTGCCCCATGGTGCTAGTCAGATTTCCTAATACAGCAACTGATGTGGGTCAGTGGAGGTGTCCTGAGCTTGATGCAATATTGAGAAAAGGGTCTTTGTAGATGCTGCTGAGGCCCCAGCTTGGAATCAGCCCATACAGCAACTGTACAATCTTAATTAATACTTGGTATTTGGACACATAAATCAGACATGCTTTGAAGTGTAAGACAATAATTTAGTATGCACAGCCACAGGCTTTGTTTGGCCATTGTTCAGCTTCCATGCTGGAAGCAGCATTCAGGAGAAACTGAAGGACATTGTTACAATTCCTAGAAAGGTTTTTTTTCCTTCTTCTTTCACTCAGAAATGTTTTATCCTGTGACAAATGACATTAGAATACACTAAGAATAACATAAAGACAAATAAAGTACAATTACTATGACATCTGGAAGGAACAATGCCTCACACACACAACTAAATCCAGTCGACCCTACTGCACTGAAATGTCATTCATACAGTCAGGAACTCGTGCAAGTGGCTATTTTACAATGCTATTTTCATAGGTGCCAAAAACGCATAAGAAGCTTTGTCTGAAGTAGTTTTGCACATGGGTGAAGGAAGAACTCTGCACATTGCTCTAAGTGCCTTGGAAGAAGGGCATGATGAAAATACACCTGTTAAATGGTTCAGCCCAATCGGAATTCTGCTAGTGCAACTTCTGGTGGTCTTTAATTCATGTTTGAAAACAACTTAATTGTATGCAGACACACTTCAGGTTTCTGCGTCACAGACCCCAAACAATTTTAAGGAAACTTATTCATGAGAAGCTATTGTAACATTGCAATCTTATACAAAGTTATTCTAGCAGTAGTTCTGCACAGGATTACACTGTAATAAGACACAGTGATTGTTCCCATGATGTCCTTTAAATGGCACTCCATCACTATTTAAATACTTCCCAATCATATCAGGATTGTTTCTGTGATAACTGGAAGCAACTTGATTTCAACGGGTTGTGTCCAGCTATCCATTCATAACAATTGCATGAGAACATCTTTAAAGAGTCCCTTCTCTTAGCCTGACTTCAGAATAATTCAGTTAATGTGTACTCAGGCCAACTTGTGTCCCTATGATTCAAGAATACAAAAAGTAAACCATGGCATATACCAGGGAACTTGCCAACCAACCTCCCAAAAGTACCTGGCTCAATCAAAGACAATGTCATACAACCGGAGAGCGGCTGCAACCCGGGATTTAACAAAATAATAGCAAATAGTGCAATTCTCAAAAAATCTGGTTTGGGGGACTTAACACAGGACAGCCTAGCTTTAGGGGTGGGATCCGTGAGAAGTCCCCCCACCCCCAAATGGGGTTTTTACTGTCTGTATTCTGGGTTTATTGGCCCATGCAGAAGGGGCCTCAGTCTTTCAAGTCCAAATGACCAATAGTGCAGAAGGAAACAGTTGCAGTCACAGAGTCTACGCACAGGCACAAAATCATCCTGGATCTCTAACTGAATTATGGAAAACCCTGGAATTCTAAGTGATTTTGGGAAAACACCTGAAACGTTTACTAATTTACTATGCCAGGATTACTGGGTTAGGTCAGATATTATGACTCAAATGGCCACAAATAAATCTTGCCATTTATCTCCAGCCAGCAATGAACCCATAAGCTCAATGTGGCAAGACACTGAGGGTCACCTAGTTACCAGGGGAATGTGTTCTACCTCCCCCCATTGAGTAAAATGGCTGTGTATCTCTTTAGGGACACAATTACACAGTCAAATATGATTGCCTACTATATGGTGCTATGACATCATCGCATTTGCTTTGGGATTCCTGAATGCTTCAGATCATGTAGTGACAAAGAGAGAGGAAAAAAATGTTGAAGGAGCTGCATGTGGAAGAACCCTGCAGAAAATTTAGTGCAGCACTAACTTAGTTTTTATTTGCACGATTCCTCTTTTTTCATGTTTCATGGTTCTATAGTCACATGGAAATGTTTAGAACTGCTACATAGGCTAGCAATATTGCAGAGTTTGGAAAAAATGTAATTTTATGGAATTGCCTAGAGGTAAATAATGGTTCCCTCCTTGCATCCACAATTCCTCCTGGAACTGATTGTTAGGAAAGTCAATCTCCTTCTGTGCAGTTCCTTTATAATTGCTGAACAAATCCATATTGTTATGATGGGAGAAGACATTTTTTCCTTTAGCTTCAAAGTAGGTCAATGCAAATATGCTGTAGTAAAGATTACATTTTTTCCCCTCTTCTATCCTCTTCCAAATAACTTCAAATGATCCTTATTTAATTATGCTTCTGGTGTCAATAGTAATGACATTAGACAGTTATCAACAGCTGAAATGCTGGTGGTCCTAAGATCTGTCTTCTATCATTTGGACACTGAGAACTCAAGCATGCGTGAAGCCCATACAGAATGTAGAATTACACATCTGGATATGCTATAGAAAAGTAGACAGAAAAATACCAATGGCTAACGGTAAAAAATTAAGCATATAACCCAATATACCTCAACTAAGTACTAATTTTATAAAATGATATGCACTGAAGTGCTACAGAAATCAACCAACAGGACTGTCTTGTGAAGAACCGGCTCTCATACCCCATTGACTGTGGGGTGCTGCAGGTGGCGATCCTCTCCCAGATGCTTTTAACATCTACATGCACGCACTGGCAAATTTGGTCCAGAGTTTTGGGCTGCGGTGTCACCAATACGCTGATGACACCCAGTTCGTGTTTACGATGGAGGGCAGCCCGTCTTTGGCTCCTGGAGCTCTCCAGTGTTGTTTAGAGGCTGTGGCTGGTTGGTTGAGAGTGAGTCAGCTGAAGTTAAATCCTACGAAGATGGAGGTCCTGTGGCTGGGTCGGGGGGGAGCGGCTGGTGGACTTTTACCCGCCTTCGCTAGACGGCGAGGCCCTGCATCTAGCCTCGTCTGTCCGTAGTCTAGGGGTGATGTTGGACCCAACATTGTCATTGAAGATCCAGGTCACCCAGACGGCTTGAGCAGCATTTTACCATCTGTGTCAGGCGCGGCAACTGGCCCCATATCTCTGCCGTTCTGACCTGGCCACAGTGATCCATGCGACGGTCCCCTCCAGACTTGATTATTGTAACGTGCTCTATGCCAACCTGCCTCTGGCCATGATCCGGAAACTTAAACTCGTGCAACATGCAGCAGCCAGGCTTCTTTCAGGTACATCTAGTTGGGACCGGATTACACTGGTCCTGCACCAACTTCATTGGCTGCCTATCGAGTTCTGGGTCATGTTCAAAGTGTTGGTTCTGACTTCAAGGCCATTTGCAGCCTTGGACCTAGATACCTGAGGGACTGCATCTCCCTGTATTGTCCCATTAGGTCTCTCCGCTCCTTGGAGGAGAACCTGCTGGAGGTCCCTGGCCTGAAAGATATCTGGCTGGCCTCGACGAGGGCCAGGGCATTTACAGCCCTGGCCCCTATGTGGTGGAACAGGCTCCCAAGAGAGACCAGGGCCCTGTGGGACTTACAAAGTTTCTGCAGGGCCTTCAAAATGAATTTGATCCGCCAGGCATTTGGCCAGCCAGGTTGATCCTGTAACATCTAGGCTTCCCGTGGGCACAGAGTGGGAGGGAATTGTCGCCATCTGGATTAGGTTGTTTTAATATATTTTTATTGTATTTAAAATTGTGATCTTATTGTTAACCATTATTGTTCACCGCTCTGGGTCCTTTGGGGAAGGGCAGTTTAGAAATCTAATATATAAAATATATATAAAATAAATAACAGCCTGTGAGAACAGAAAGCTGTTAAGCTGACTGGATCTCGGTTCAACCTGCTTCTCCTTTCTCTGCTTTCCTAAATCTGTTGTCTGAATAGCCATATCACAGATCGTATCAAAGGAAATCTCCATCTAACTGGTTTAACCTTAGGCTCTTTCCTTCTGCTGACTTTAGCAGCTTTGCATAGGTACCTCTCTGCTCTCCTCATCTTGGCCATCTTGGGGACTGTGCACCTTCACTTGTGCACTGGAGGGTTGAAGGACTACTGCTGCTGCTTTCCCTTTGGGTTTCTGAGTAAACATGCTTGACGGGAACAAATGGAGGGTCACAGAGTTCAAACTTCAGCATTCAAAATAAAAGAAAATTTATGAATGAAATGAAAAGCACAACTGAGCAAATATAAAAAGAAACACAATAAAAATGCATATTCTCTCACCTTAAACTCTGTAAATATCCTAAACGATAACTTAAGGTAGGCTGTTCTTGGAGCTGCAAGTAGTCAGAAGTAGTTCATTGACCCAGTTACTCTGTGGGGTTTTTCCTCAAGACAATTCTCACACCACATGCTTAAAATGGAGTTCAGGTGTAAACAAGAATGGTTTAGTCCTGCATGGCTTAAGACAGAATGGCTAAGAGATTATGAGCAGACTGGATCTAAAGAGATTATCTTTGCATCCTTTACAAGCATCCATTACAACACCCCTTCCACCTTTTGAGTAGGATGAAGGCACTCGCTCTCCACTTCTATTCTACTTTGTCTGGTGAAGGCAGCTTTGACTCTTGAAAACATATACCCTGAAATTCTTGTTGGTCTCTAAGGTGCTAATGGACTCAAACCTATCTGGCCAAAGTGTTAGCTGAAACTGTTCGTCTTCCACAAGCCAGCGCCAACTATATATGTATGGCTCTGAATTGCCCTGTACCCAGGAAGCAGACTCCTTCCCTGTAGATTTGGCACTGCTAGCTGTTAATCTGCGGGAAGGTAGTCTGACCATATAAAGCATGGGTCCCCAATGCCCATAGGCACTATGGCATTTGCTGACACCTTTTCTGGTGCCTGCCAAATGTTTTTAGAATGTGGGCAGGGTTTCATAGGGCTTTTGCCAAACATGGCTTTTGATTTGGCTGTGCAGATTTTTAAAAAATGTTTGGCAGCAGCTGACACCACAGCATATGGTGTTACTGAAGCTAAGGTGTGGCAATAATTCTGTGTCTGGCTCCACCTCCTGTAACAGCCATTTTGTGGTAGCCATTTTGTCATTGCACCCACCATGCCATGTCAGGATTCCAAATGTGCCAGGATGCTAAAAAATGTGTATGCCAATAAAGAGGTGTGTGTGTGTGTGTGTGTGTGTGTGTGCGTGCGTGCGTGCGTGCGTGCGTGCGTGTAAAAAAAAATTGGTGTCCCAGATATAAAAAATGTAGACCAATAGTTTAACTCTGACATGAATTCTGGGGTGTAGGATATTTCACCAGAGGAACTATGAAAAGCTATATCCCTTTTAGAAAGGCAGTTATTGTTGTCTCCCAGCTAGGTTTTAGTTGAGTGAAGGATTTACAAGCCTGTGCTGTTTCAATGCTGGACAATTTCCTGTTACCTATAAATAAGTGTTCAGATATATGTGCGTTCTCTTCAGTGCATATGTATAGTATTAGTACTTACTAAGAATTAGTACTTACTAAGAATCCTAGAAAGAACACCTAGTGAATGATTTGCAACATACTTTGGTAGCATATAGCAATTTTTGAATGATGGAAATAACTGCTAATACTATACATATGCACTGAAGAGGACGCACATGCACTGAAGAAGATTAGCGAAAACGCACTTCAGCGTGCAGGTGTTTTGCTGCTGCTTCTTTGAACCTTGCTGCTCCTTTGAACTTGCACTATTTGGCGGCAGGTTGCTGTTTCTTGAACCGGTGCCATTTGGCGGTGTGGTGAGTGGACCGCGATTCCACCAGATTCTCCCTTTTTTCCATGTTTTCCATTGGACTGTGAATGAAATATTTATAGAATTAAGGTCGGGAGAACCTTATGGACTCATGGAATGATTTCATTCTTGATTATGTTATTTTGTGAATATTGCATATATGCACTATAGTCATTGCTGGTATTAACACTTCCTTGTGCAATTCCTGTTGTGTGGCAAGTTTTTGGGGGGTTTGGCCAACCTTGTTCCTTGTTTCTTGGTTTAGTCTTTACACTTGCTTTATTTTATCACACTAACAGAAGTGTGTTTACAAAATTGTCAGCACACTAGCTTATCGTGCAAGTCATACTTTGCCAGCTTTAATTAAGGAGTCATCAGGAACCCAACAATTCTAGACAGGACAGAACCAGAAGAATTCATCCGTATCCATTTCACTTTGGCATTTAATCAAATGGTAAAACATTTCTTATGATTCTCCGCCTCTGCAAAAATTAAGTCTTGAGTGTATATGTGGTTATGCTGAACATGAAACTTAACGTTAATCTATAACAGAGTACAACAGGCAAGGGCAAGATTAATGACCTGTGAAATAGGTACAGCCAGAGCTTGGTCCTCTATGCCTGAACTGGCTCCAAAGCTTTGCATTTCCCCACAGATGTACTATAGTAACCAACTGATGTAGTGTATAAATGCTCTTACATGTGATGGAAACAAAATATATTAAAAGAGTCTATTTCCATTTGGGGCAGAGGGAAGTTTGCCAACCAGTCATCCTGACTTATTCTGTTGATTATGTTCCTAAGAGATGCCCTTTTCCAACAAATGGTTGCTAACCATTTGTTCGTGTATTATATTGGGAAACAAGAAGCAACTTATGTTTTCACCCACTGCATTCCTGGCCCTTTGTAACAAAACTTTAATCTTAAACCTTTTAGAGTTTTGCATCATCAACAGCCATTTAATTGTTAGACGAACAGATGAGCATTTGAAATAAGCAGTTCCATATTAAAATATGCCATATGAACAAGACCTATGAACCAAATCCACAAATTCACATGCAGTATAAGCATTTGCTCAAAAGTTCAGAACAGTTTTTGTGCAGATAATTTTCTGTGTTTCTCAGCTACAAAAAACTCAATTTGCAATAAGAGAAGCCAAAAACAGTCTTGACTAAATGTTGCCTGGTAATATTCTGGTAACAAATGAACTACTTGGATATTGACTAGCATTCTCTAGCAATGCACGGCCAGAGGCAGCGGCTTCCCACCAGCTTAAATGAAGCCGGTGGAGGGTCGGGACAGTTTGCATGGTCTCATGCAGGCAGTCCTGACGCCACAGCTGCCCGCAGGGGCAGCTCCGCATGGAGCCGCCCAGGGTGTGAGGAAGACACTTACCTTTGCTTCCTGTGCAGCTCCAGATGGCTGGAAAGACATGGGGGTCGGAGGGCACCATGGGTGTGTCTTTCCAGCTGTCTGGAGCTGCACAGGAAGCAAAGGTAAGTGTCTTCCTCACACCAGAGGGGCCAAAAGCGGCACCATCATGCCGATGTGGTTCACACAGAGGCGTTCCTCCCATTGGGCAAAGTGGGCAGTTGCCCTGGGCGCCGTCTTGTGGGGGGCGCAAAAACTGCAGGTTGTGGGATTTTTTAAATTTTCAGTTTTTCCGTTTTGGCCTGCAGAGGGTGCAGTTTTTAGGCTAGCAACACCAAAATTTCAGGGATTTTTCAGGGGACTTTCCTGATGATATTACCTAGGTTTGGTGAGGTTTGGTTCAGGGAGTCCAAAGTTATCGACTCTCAAAGGGAGTGCCCCCATCCCCCATTGTTTCCAATGGGAGCCAATAGAAGATGGGGGCTTCACTTTTGACGGTCCATAACTTTGGACACCCTGAACCAAACTTCACCAAACCTGGGATGTATTATTGGGAGAGTCTCTTATTGATACCACCCAGGTTTGGTGAGGTTTGGTTCAGGGAGTCCAAAGTTATCGACTCCCAAAGGGAGTGCTCCCATCCCTCATTGTTTCCAATGGGAGCTAATAGGAAATGGGGGCTACACCTTTGAGGGTCCATAACTTTGGACCCCCTGAACCAAACTTCACTAAACCTGGGTGGTATCATCAGTAGGGTCTCACAAAGATACTCTGAAATTTTGGTGCTGCTATATTAATAATTGCACCCCTGACAGCAGGCACCCCCTGACAGCAGGCATTTCCCCAGATTTTCCTTTTAAATTCACCCCCTTCTTGCCAGTGCTTGTTTTCTTTCTTTTTTAAATTCTCTCAATGCCTAATAAAGGTTATTATTATTATTATTAAATCCACCCCCTTTGGCATGGATTTAAAAGGAGAATCTGAGGTCCCCAGTTTAGAGATAATCCACCCCAAAACAGCATCACTTTCAATGTTGTTTAAACTGGGGACCCCAGATTCTCCCTTTAAGATGGATTTAAAAGGAGAATCTGGGCTCCCTAATTTAAATACTCATTGAAAAAATAATGCTGTTTGGGGTGGATTCCAGCATTCGTACTTGTGGTTAAACTAGGGAGCCCAGATTCTCCTTTGAAATCCATTTTAAAGGGAGAATCTGGGGTCCCCGAGATTTAAATAGCCAACATTGAAAGTGATGCTGTTTCCCCCAATTAGGGGACTGGATACAACACCATAAAACGTTTTCATAGCCTTAATAAAACATTTTGAAACCATTTTGAAAAGGCTTTCAAAAAATATTTCTGCTGTGTTTAGATTTGTGAGTTGGGGCATGTTCTATAATGTGATGGTGACTTTGAAATGACCTGGCAGAAAAAATCTTTGTTTGGTCACGGTGGGGGGTGGGGTGGCCACCCATGGGGGGGCATCAAACTCAGGTTTTGCCCTGGGCTCCAGTTTGCCAAGGTACGCCACTGGGTTCACACTGCGCCAGCTGGAAGACGGTGCTTTTGGAAAAAGTCACTCCCTGAGCAAGTTTCAAAAGCGCCGCTTTCCCGCTGTTTCAGGGGTTGGCACACTATGCAAACTTTTTTTCCATCCCTAGGGCACTGTTTTTTGGCTGTACAGAAATGGCCTAAATAATTTTCATGTAATTTTATACTACTTGAGTCATCTATAGCCAAAGGTAAATGTAAGCCAGTCTGGTATACTGGACTGGTAAGAAAATGACAAGGCCCTGAACCATACTAACTTCTGAAATTGGCACCTGAGCTTCTATAGCCCACTGGCTGGCAAGTCTATAGAAAATGTAGGTCATTCTGAAGGGGCTGTGGCTCAGTGGTAGAACATCTGCTTGGCAAGCAGAAAGTTCCAGACTTAATCCCTGGCATCTCCAGTTAAAGGGTTTGGCAGTAGGTTATTTATTTATTTATTTAAAACATGTATTAGCTTCCTTTCTTCCTTATGATGTTCAAGGCAGCTTACAGCTTAGATCAGGGGTCTCCCACATAGTGCCCAAGGGGCCATGTTGCCCACTACAGCCTTTCTTGGTGCCTGCCAAGTGATTTTAGAAAGTGGGTGGGGCCAGGTGAAGCTCTTGCCCAGCAGGGCTTCTGTTTGGCCACTGCCGGTTTGATCAGCTGTGCAGATTTTTAAGACATTGAGATCTTCACTGTGTGAATCAAGATAAGCCATAACAAATGTTTTGTGGCTGGCTGTACCTCCCACAGCAGCCACTTTGTGGCTGTGTGTACCATTCTGTGTCAAAATTCCAAAGGAGCCCACAGGATGAAAAAGGTTGGGAACCCCTGCCATAAATAAAACACACAAATATATAAAAACCGAGATTTAAAATCACAATTCAGGCTACCAATAAACAACCAAACAGAATCCCAAATAAAACTGTGTTTAACTGTCTTCTCAAGATTGAAAGTGAGGGAACCACGAAGACCTCCAGTGGGACTGTCACTGAAAAGTGGGACTGTCACTCTTATGTACCCCCTCAAATGAGCTTCTTTGGTTAATAGGACAGTCAAGAGGCCCTCTCCCTGTGATTTTAATCTTATGTGAGAGACTCTTCCTGAGATCCTACAGAGGCACTGCCAGTCTGACTACAGAATACTGACTTTGATGGACAAAGAGTCTGATTCAGAATAAGGTAGCATCATATGTCCAGGTGGAGGTATCACTGTTTAAATACAGTATGATGTCTATCATGGCATGGAAAATGTTCCTTGAATAAAAATCAATATCAGAGCATCCCTCTCATCTGTTCCTTGTCACTCCTATGCAATTTCATGCTTGCAGGCAGCTAAGAATCATTTACTGAAACCATCTACTGGAAATCCCTGGCTGTACACATATACTCACACATGGTTTCAATGTGTATATATCCAGAATTCTTGCCTGAGAAGGCTATTAGGGCAGAACTTAAATAAAAATAAAAAGCACCATCCTGCCAAGGGTAAAATATTTTCAAATCCCACTGGCCTAAAGTGCTGCTCAAATGGGACAAACTGGAGCCTTTGAGACCAGTGAAGTATTCATGAATCAATACTAAATGCATAAATACCACCGATAGAGCTCCCAGGCAAAGCATACTAGCAACATTTAATAGAACACACGTTTCCCCACGGTCCAAATATCCTGGGATGAGAAAGGGAAATATCCCAGTTTCTGCAAGATTCACGTGGTTTCTGGCCCTAAATTGGGGCTGCCCCATAGTATTTCCCTTATCCCAGGATTTCCCAAAACAGTCAAATTGGCGGTTCATTTAAAATATCCCACGCTGATCCCAATACCAGATACCATGCAAACACCGCGGGAGCAGGGTCGGTTTATTTTTCCCATCTCACCACTCCATAAGAACATAAGAACAAGCCAGCTGGATCAGACCAGAGTCCATCTAGTCCAGCATTCTGCTACTCGCAGTGGTCTACCAGATCCCTTTGGGAGCTCACATGCAGGAGGTGAAAGCAATGGCCTGCTGCTGCTGCTCCTGAGCACCTGGACTGTTAAGGCATTTGCAATCTGAGATCAAGGAGGATCAAGATTGGTAGCCATAGATCGACTTCTCCTCCATAAATCTGTCCAAGCCCTTTTTAAAGCTATCCAGGCTAGTGGCCATCACCACTTCCTCCACTCTACTTCCTCCTAAAAGTGGCAGGTGGGGAAGAAAGGGAACCGCTGAGAGGCTTCCGCAGGCACAGTTGGCTCATGCAGAAGGAGAAACTGGGATAAAATAGGCCCGATTTGTATGATCCCGGGACTACCCTGGGATATTTGGATCATGGGGAAAACCCCTTAGTATTAACACAGGGCAAGGGAGCTAAGAGCTCACTCAAGTAGTTATGATACCTGCAGTTTGTCCTCTATGGTTGGTTTGCTCTTGTAAATTAATTTCTAGATCTTTTCAATCATATTACAGTTTTCAGTATCATAACACATGGAATTTGTTGACAAGGATATAAAATAAACTGTCAAGTGCAGCAGCATTTCAGTCCAATAAAGGAAACCAATTCCAATGGAGGCCAAGTATGCGGTATCTTTTGCAAAGACACACTTTGTCCCTCTTACCACTACTAGAAAAGGAATTTTTACAAATAGGATTTTGAAAAACCAACAGTTTAAGAGGGAAGCAGGAAACAGTGTTATACCACAGTAAAATTTGCAAGCCCCAGACTTTACAAATTCTAATAAGGCAATCCACAGCTTGCCATGAAGTCTTTATAAGACCTTTTTCCACAATGAAGCAAGTATGCCTCAGCTTTCCCTCACTCAGCAACATTACAAATAATGGTTTAATTTTTTAAAATAATTTTTTACCAATTCCCTATCACAAGATACAAAATATGATACTTGCTGGTTTCATGCAAGTCCCACAATCTCAAATGATGCCTATGCATGAGTAGAAATAACCAGCAACACAGCTTAAATCTGGATTGGACAATTTTGCAAAAAGTTCACAGACCTATCAAATTCGTAACCTGTTTTTTAATCAAGAGATCAAGTACACTCTCCACTTTCTTAACTTCTAAGAAATTCATTTTAGAAAATGCTACTGCTGTATATCTTAAAACATAATTAGTTTACACCATATAACACAAAGATCCCTCGGTAAAGACATGAAGTTCTAGGTAAAGGAGCTAATAGTGAAATAACACATTACCCATGAACAAAATTCTGTTTTATGTTCCTAAATTATGCTTCATTGCTTTGCCACTTTGCAAAATCAAGATCAAAATGGAATCATGAGAAACACTCAAATAATGTTGGCCCATCATCAAAGAATAACTCTATTTCAACTTTGTTGTTGGCAGGAAAGGCTTTTGCTGCTCAAACAAACAGATCCAGGGAGAAAAAAAAGCAACTTTTAAACTATTACACCAGAATCACAACATTAAAAATAAACATGTTGTAACAAGTATAGTACTGTAATGCCAGCTTGCTGAAGCGAGCATACCGAACCACTCACAAAGAGCAAACAGGGAGCACTGCCTGTTATATGCCTTACTCCACATAACACTCAGATCACAGGGAACTAAGAATGTATGGTAAGAGGAATTAAGAGCTTAAACAACGCTTGCTACTTACCCTGCAGCACGAACCATGGTCTTTTGACACCCTAATAATTCCAGACCCCTAAGGGTTCTTGTATTGTCTGAAGAAATACTAGTAAAATCCTTGATGAGGTAAAACAGCAAGTTCTCAAACCAGAAGGCTGAGAGACACTGAATTTAAACCCTGGCTCAAGATGCTGCGTTCTCTGTGTCTATCTTTAACTTGTAAATGATTTGGTTTCACATTCCACTGAAGTCCTGCTGGCAGATGCATTTGCAAAGCTTACCAATCACAAGCATTCAAATACACTCCCTTTCTCTTCTCTTCTCTCCCCCACCCCTTGCCATTCCACCCCCCATTCTCCTCCCTCCCTCCTTCCAAGAGCCCCATGCGGCTGTTTTTTTTAACCTGTCTCTGCAGGAAGAAAGAAGAGGCTTTCACGGATCCTTGCTAGAGATTGTTGGTAGAGATGGAACTGAAGGTCTCTTGCCATGCTGCCATTCAAACACCATCATGGTTTTGCAACCAGAAATAAACTGCCTTCCAAACTTGGCTGCCCAGGGAAAGGAATGTTCTGCAAGGGACATTCCTGAGCGCCTGCAGCAACACAGCACAGAGCTGTTCTGCTTAACAGCATACATAGTTCGGAACGTTTACATCAGAGATATGACTGAACAGAACAACATCCCCTGTACGTCATCAGTGAATATACATTAATAAGACAAGTAAGCCCCAAATATTTCAATATCTAACATTAGTCAATGGCAGAGTCTACATATTTCAACCGCTTCCACAATGTGAAATGGGATCATAGATGGACATTATTCTGGTAGGTTTCACAAGACTGCCAGATCAAAGCAAGAAGAGGGGAACAAAGCAGGAGAAAGACCTTATGTTGATCCAATGCCATATCAAGTTCTGGAAGGGAATCCAGGGTTGAAGTTTACAGCACGTCAGCCTGTTTCAAGATCCATATCAAGGGAGGCAAAGTGACTATAGAACATAGGTGTCAAACTTGCGGCCCTCCAGATGTTATGGACTACAGTTCCCATCATCCCCTGCCAACATGATGCTGGTAGAGGTGATGGGAACTGTAGTCCGTAACATCTGGAGGGCCGTGAGTTTGACACCTATGCTATAGAAGATCATTTAACCTGATGATCAGTCTATTTAGGAACTTTTCTTTACTATAATATCTGCCTACAGTTTTATATTATTATACACCTGCCATAACTCATCACATATTTGAATATGTGTAATAGGTAACAATTGTCACAGAATGATGCCAACATCTGTTAACAGTGGCGTATCTAGGGTGCACTGGGGTAATTTGATGTTGTTATTGGGTCATGAATGGAAACTTATGCCAGATGGTTATAGGCTAACTTTATGAGAAACTGGATCACTGACCCCCTGACCTGTATAAGCCAATGAAGAACATAATCCAGAAAATGATTCTCAAAGAAGAGCACTCCACCCCCCACCCATCTGACATCACTAAAAGTAGTTAATAGCCCAATCTAGATTGCACAGGTGGCTGGGGATAGCACCACTGCACGGCCTCCAGAAGGTTTCTGGGCAGCATGGGGAAGTAGCCGAAAGGAAACAAAAAACCTGCTGCCCAGAAGCCCTCCATAGGGCTAAATTGAGTTATGAGTGGCACAACCCTGAACCCCACTGCAGCGTTCTCAGCTCTAAAGCCCGAATGGAAGCTGATTAAAGTAGGCTCCACCCCTAGGAATGCCCCAGCCCACCCCAACCCCTGTGCTGGTATGCCACCGTTGCTCCACGGTGGTCCTGATTTCTGGGTTTTACTGCCGCAGAGCTGAAAGGTGCCCGGCCACCAGCACCTTTGCCCTCTCTGTTGGTGGGAGTGCCCTCTGCCCTGCTGGAAGGAGCAAATACATTGGCACAGTCCTCTGCCAGTCCCATTCACCCCCTCCCCCACAATCTGGATTGGGCTGCCTGTAGAAATTCAAGGGTGTGATCTCAAGCTTTCCAGTTTAGCTTGAGAACAACGGAAGAGTAGCAATAATTTGATATGGAGCTCTGCGTATGTTATTCTTTAACACTTGGATGACATATCAGGAAACAGGCTAATGCTTTAAATTTATGACATGGCTGTAGTACGGCTTTCATTTGTCTGTATTTTTAACAGTTTGTCTTTCAAAACTTTAATATAAATATTAAAGCTGAAAAAAGTATGACATGGCCAAACACTGGTGTTTTAACTATCCGGTTTTCTGATACAGAGGTGACTATTTATCTTAACAAATGGCTCCCCAAAACATAACACACTTCCAAGTCTCAACATTTTCCTCAACTCTTATAACTTACTGTGTACACTTGAAACTCAGTGGAATTTACTGAAGTAAACATCAAACTGGAACAATAATGCCTTACTAACAATAGCAGTAATTTATTTGTAATAATTACCCATTAAAGATCAAATGCATGTTCAAATATGATTTTTTTATTGCATGTATTTCCATAATAGAGGAAGGAATGAGCACCAAAATGAATTATTGAGCACTTTCAGTTGAAGCCTGGAAAAATATCAATTTACAGTCCAATCAATTTATACAGAAGGATAACATGGCCAAACATTTGTATTTAACAGAGGCTTAAGCCTTGCCAGATCAAGACATTGCTGGCGGTAGTTGTTCAAAGCTTTTGCAACTAAACTCATGAGTTGGCTACAAACGCACACAGGAATAAACTGTATTCCAAATCAGTTTCTCCACAGACAGTGGTAATAGTCCTTGTTGTCAGCAAAAGGTCTTTCTGTTCTGCTGAATGGAAAAGGCCTTGAAACGGTTTGCACACCAGGGCCAAGGGACTAACTGCCTGGCTGCTATAAACTCAAACGTACACACAGTACTTCCTACTAACAAGGCAAACAGTTCAATATTTTTAAACTGAAACCAAAATAGAGAGGGCCCACATTTTATAAGTAACTAATAAGTGTCACCAATTTGTGGCTAATTCTACTTCTTAGAATCATTATTATTCGGCACTCTACAGCTCCTCCGACAAAAGCTGTTTTCTCCTAACGAGGAATGGGTCCAAAGATCTGTATATTGGGAAGGAAGGATACATTTCTTTTTTGGGCTAATACCTATCCTCTTCAATGTCACTTCTCATTCTTGTGAATGTGTGAATGTGTAAACCTTGCACTTTTTCATAAGCAACTGTGTGAGATAAGGTTTGATAAAAGCAAGTCTTTCTATTGCTGTTTCCACTGGAAATCTCACACATACTGAATTTGCCATTTAGACACTGCCAAAGTTTATTTGTGTTCCATTCCCTGGAAGGATTAGCAATGATAGCCAGTTACATGGTTGCAAAACCTTCCATTCTCCTATTTCCCTTTGTCTGTTATTTTCATGGGCTCCTTTTGCAAAGACAGTCTATTTTTTTACTCTTCGTTCAGCACCTGTTGTCACATTAGGAGGGTCAGTCAAAATACTGCCAGAACAGCCAAAGAAGCTACCTTTAAGCACCACCCTTTGCTGCCTTCAGCTATTATGACATTCAGCTTGAACACAAAAATGGGATTTTCCCTACCAATGAAAAGGCAAACATATCTTCACCATCACAAAGAAGGTACTTCTGCTTGAGTTATTCCAGAACAAGCCCTTCATGAGATATGCAGGAGCTCATCCACTTATTTGGTGCCATGTGTGTAGCTTACTTTTCAGCCTGATCTTGTGACAACATCAGTCATCACCTAATGCAATCTGTAAAACCAATAACACTGAAAACTAAATGAAAATTATCAAAGGCCAGACAATGGAAGACCCACTTGGAATCATATGCAAATCAAATGGAGCTTCTTGGAGAAGGAGTAGAGGGTAAATGTAACATACAAGGGACAAAATCATAGTAACCTACTTTTATTTCAAACAAAAAATGCCAAACAACTGGAAAAATTTTAATTAGCATTTTTGAATCACTTTCTAAAAGTCCCACTGGAAAAGTTCTGCAAGCCTCCATATGGAAAAAAAAAGATGTACTCATGACCTAGCAAATCATATCATGCAATTAGCTCAATTATTTTCTCCCTCTAACCTACACTTGTCTATAATAGGAAGAGTATCACAAGAACTTTGTCTGACTGCTGGAGGGCTACTTTAACAAGGATTGCCAACTCTGCGTTTGGAAATTCCTGGAGATTTGGAATGCAGCACAAGGAGAGTAGAATTTGGGGAGGAACCTCAGCAGGGTATAATGCCATAGAGTCTAGCTTCCAAAGTGGACATTTGCCATTTATGCACTTGGGGTCTGCTCCACAGTGAGTATGCATTCCCTTTGGGTCATATTCTCAGTTGCACACTCCTGAACTCACCACGTGACAGATCAAAGAATCCCCATGGTTTCCAATGTGGCTAAAGTGCAACTTTCCCTCCTGCCTTTTCAGGGAAAGTAAAGGAGATGACCATGTATTACTCTCTCTTCAGGTTTCCCTGCTTCTACCTGCCTTCTCCCATCCACCCAACAGTTCTTCCAGCCACACTGTTCTTTTTGATTTCATGCTGCTGGTCTAATGATAATTCAATAGACCAATGAAATTGATATGGTCTATTGAATTATTGATATACCAAGTACAGCAACCCCTAAAAAAAGGGCAGGCAGCCTCCCCAGTGGGAGGTTGCACAAAAAGGAAAGGAAGTGGCAGGTGGACAAAATGGCAGATTGGATCAGTGCAGCTGGGGATACACTGCAGCAGACTTCCCTTTTAAATGGAAAACCACTAGTATAAGTAGTCATTTTCTCCAGGAAAATTGCTCTCTGTAATTTGAAGATCAACTATGATTTTTTTTTGGGGGGGGGGATCTTCAGGCCTCATCTGGAGGCAGCCCAGCCAAACTTCACCCTGCCTCCCCACGTTCCTAGCAATAACGTTGGCAAATGGATTCTCTAATTGAATACATTTACTTTTCTGTTTGCATCTAATAGATAAACCTTCAGATGAACCTCTTCAGAATGTAGAGGAAACAGTTTTTGAATAACAGTGCCCCTAATTTGCCTAATAAAATTGTGTTTAGCCTATTCAAGTGAATGATTCAAGAAAGTGTAGCACAACGTGTATAACATCAGATTAAATGGCACCGATTCCTCAACAGGCTGAATACTCACATTTTCACCAAATGTTCATTTACTGACTGTTCATTTTGTCAGCTCAAGCAAAATATTTGTACCACTCATGAATATTCACAAATGGAACAAATCTCTGGCTTAAAGCAACAAGCCAACCTCTGGTTTCAAGCTCTCAATGACTCATTCATAGCCAAAACTTTTCTCCATATATGACACACACTAAAAGACATTTAAAGGTGGATACCACACACTTCCTGATGCATTTTTATCACCCTAACAGAGCAGTTCCTCAGTGGAACAGGTTTACTTGGGAGGTGGCAGGCTCTCCTTTGGAGATTTTTAATCAGAGGCTAGATGCCCATCTGACAGAAATGCTACTTCTGTGAATTTAGGCAGATCATGAGAGGGAAAGCAGGAAGGAATGTGTCAGTGCTCAGCTTTCGTGACCTTTTTTTACATTCCCAGGGCAATGCTGACCACTACCCTGGGGTCAACAAGCAATTTTCCTCCAAGCCAGATTGGCTTGGGATCCTGGAGGTTTTTTGTAATCTTCTGGACATGGAGCAGGAGAGAGAACTAGGGGTGTGGTGGGGTGGGGAAGTAGTTTTGAATTTCCTACTTTCTGCAAGGAGTTGAACTAGATGGCGCTCAGTAATACAGTGCCACCGACTCCCAGACCCCACAGCCAGTCATAAGAACATAAGACCATAAGAACTAGCCTGCTGGATCAGACCAGAGTCCATCTAGTCCAACATTCTGCTACTCGCAATGGCCCACCAGGTGCCTTTGGGAGCTCACTTGCAGGATGTGATAGCAATGGCCTTCTGCTACTGATGCACCTGGTCTGCTAAGGCATTTGCAATCTGAGATCAAGGAGGATCAAGATTGGTAGCCATAGATCGACTTCTCCTCCATAAATCTGTCCAAGCCCTTTTTAAAGCTATCCAGGTTAGTGGCCATCACCACCTCCTGTGGCAGCATATTCCAAAACACCAATCACACGTTGCGGGAAGAAGGTTTCCTTTTATTAGTCCTAATTCTTCCCCCCCCAGCATTTTCAATGAATGCCCCTGGTTCTAGTATAGAGTTGTGAGAAAGAGAGAAAAATTTCTCTGTCAACATTTTCACCCCATGCATAATTTTATAGACCCCCTTCAATCATATCCCCTCAGATGTCTCCCCTCTCCAAACTAAAGAGTCCCAAACGCTGCAGCCTCTCCTCATAAGGAAGGTGCTCCAATCCCTCAATCATCCTCGTTGCCCTTCTCTGCACTTTTTCTATCTCTTTGATATCCTTCTTGAGAGGTGGCGACCAGAACTGAACACAGTACTCCAAGTGCAGTCGCACCACTGCTTTATATAAGGGCATGACAATCCTTGCAGTTTTATTATCAACTCCTTTCCTAATTATCCCCAGCATAGAGTTTGCCTTTTTCACAGCTGCCATGCATTGAGTTGACATTCCCATGGAACTATCAACTAAGACGTCCAAATCCCTTTCCTGGTCTGTGACTGATAGCACTGACCCCTGTAGCGTGTATGTGAAGTCCAGGAAGATACCGTATTTGATGGCATCAAAAGTTGCTGATAGATCAAGGAAAACCAACAGGGACATGTGCCTATCTGTCTTCCTGAGAAGGTAATCCATCAGGACGACCAAGGCAGTCTCAGTACTATGACTGCACCTGAAACCTGACTGACATGGGTCCAGAAAATCAGTGTCATCCAGGTGTGCCTACAATTGGATTGCCACCACCCTCTCCAAGACCTTACCCAAAAAGGAGATGTTGGCTACCAGATAGTAGTTGTTAGGCATCATCGGAAGCAGAGTCGGTCATTTCAGGAGGGGACGGATCATGGCTCCTTTTAAGTCAGCTGGTACCTTGGCCACCTGTTGGGTAGTGGGGTGAACAGTACAACATAAGCATCCCCATCCTGTATTTCTGGTCCAGCAACAAGAACCAGTCCTCAATTTCAGGTATAGAGAGGAAAGGGCACCTGGAGATGGCAAGAGCCACTTTATGGACGATGGCTACCTCCCAACTCCTCCTTCCAACCTGACCTCGTGCTGCACAGTGTGCCCGGGGGGGGGGGGGAAGCTGTGCAAGTACTGGAACTCCTTCCACACTGACCCAAGTCTTAGTGATAATACCGGATCAGCTCCCACGTCCTGGTTGCTAAAAGGCCTGGAGAAAAAATGCCCTGTCTCTTTAATTAACATGTCAAGTATGGAAATTGGCCGTCAAAACTTTTCATAGCATGGAGATATATAACAACTGGTAAATAACATCCCATTTTACCTTTGTTAAAGGGATGGCCCTTTTTTTCTTAAGGAATTTGACAGCCCTACTTGGAATCACAATTGAACCTCAACATCCAGGATTTACTGGACATTTTTACATTATTAATTACAATAATATAATTCTGTTCTGTTGGGAATACACAGAGTGGAAACAGCAAAATGGTTCATGTGCTTTTTCTGCACTTCTCAGATTTTGCTGCCTGAGGAGAATTGCTTCATGTCTGTTCCTGTCCTTTTAGAGCAATCTCTATTTTTCTTTCTACTAAAACCAAAAAAAGTTCAGATAAATGCTTTTATATTTATGTTATTTCTTTAGTTGTTCTTATCTGCTTAAATAAAATTTATATGGATTAGATCTGCCTTCTGGCAGGATTCTTTGAATAAATTCCACCTTAAGGCACAGGCTAACTTGTGGGTCCCATCACTTACTTGATTCCTGAAACTGGCCTTGTCTTAGCATGCCCTTGATGTCAGGGGAAGGCTTGGAAATTAAAATGAGCAACTGATGAGAAAACCTAGATTTTCTCCTCCTTTTACTGCTTGTTTCCTGATTTGTGTTTCTGTACTCTACAGTTAAGGAGTTTAGCTCTATCAGATGTTTGTTCAGAAACTAGAGATCCATAAGAAATACTCAGAATTTAAAAGTATATACTTTTATGTTCCATGCTGGGCTTCTTAAGCTATCACATTGGAGCTGACATGGAAGTTAATCATGTCGTCATAGAGTGATGCAGGCAATGGAACTGAAAATCCTTTCCTTTTGTTCAGAAATCTTCACTCCTCTTCTACAACAGGCAGCTTATTAAAGATAATGATCTCATCTTAAGAGAAAAATGGAGGTCATGATTAGCTGCTTTGCTCTGCCTGTCTAAAAATGCCCATGAAACCATCCAAGCATAGTTGCTTACAGCAATAGACTAACGTTATATAATGTAATAGTCAGTAAATACTTCACATTCCATGGCTCACTGAAGATTTCAGAGGGAACAAAACCATGATTCACACTGGATGAAAAAGAGAATTTAAAATCAAGAGGCAAGCAAAAAGGAGGAAACAATGACTTTCAGAGGACTATGTGATAATTGTAACTTGTCATTAAAACTTACTACAAAATTATTGAAAGGTTAAAATAAACCTGCCATGAACTACCTTCAGCTATTGATTTACAAAGTTTTCTATTCATTACAGAAGAATAGGGATATTATAAACGAGGCAGCATACCTCTAATGCTGAATTTTTTTTTCTTTTGGAATTAATTGGATTCTGCTAAGGAACTCTTTGGCTTCTGCATTTTTCAAAGTTTCCAAATTGAGATCCTTCCATTTTCTCTGGGAGGCTTGCCTTTGCTACATGGAAACTTCTGGGTAAGAAGCATGCATTATGAAAAAGATGGGCATTTGTTAGATTTGCCAGTTCTGGATTGGGAAATATCTAGAGATTTTGGGATGCAGCACAGGGAAAGTGGGGTGGGGGGGGCATGAGCATCAGCAGGGTACAATGCCATAGAGTCCAGCTTCCGAAGCAGCCATTTTCTCCCAAAAGAACTGGTTTAGGTCATTTCGACATCAGTTGTAATTGGGAGATCTCCAGGCCACATCTGGAGGCTGGCAGCCTTAATACTTGTACAGCTACAAATCATCACCCATATGAGATTTTCATGTCTTTCAAGCAGCCTAAGCCTATGTCACTTAAGCAACAGCCTGACAATGTTCCAATGCAACCATTATTCTATAAATACTTTCAAAATAACCTCACCAAAAAACATGGTGTTCATGTTCACCCCCACTCCCCCCAACCCCTTCCTGTATGTCTCAATAGGCTGTGTACAAGTCCAGATGAGATTTGGTTGGGAGGCTAAAATGGTACATGCAGTTTGGCTGATAACTAGATTTACCAGTCAGTGGCTGGCGCTTGGTGGGAGCCATTCAGATGCCCCAGGAAAATCTACAAGCAGGTCACAGAGTCCAAAGTCTTTCCTTATTGTTGTCCCCAGCAACTGATTTACAGATTTATGCTGCCTCTGGACATGGAGGCTCCATTTTCCATGAATATACCTTAAGCCAACTAAACTAGTAGCCATCAGTATATTTCACAGTGGGTGAATTCTGTAAATTGATTATGCATTGTGTAAAGAAGTACTTCTATCAAATCTGAATCTACTGTCTGCTAACTTCATTAAGGTTGCCATGTTCCCCCATTACTTGTCTTTCCCCACCCCTAGACTTCAGGTCAGAGCTATGATGCAGGCCTGGATCTCACTGCATTGTGAAATTTTAAGGACACAAAAACCAACAGAAACATGAGGTTTTCCACTTCCCATTAAGGCTACCAGAAGTTGCCCCATGTCTGCAATACAGAATTCTTCTGAAAGTAACACAAGCCTTTTTCATGTGATTGTATTAAAGGCCACTGGGACAGATTTCTTGGAGGCATGGTTCCTTGGAGACAGAAAAGTTTGCTGCTAACCAGAAATCCCCTTGAGGAGAGGATCATGCAAGAGCATTCCTTGAAACTCCTGAATTGTTCACATTCTGTTATCTTGTTTTTTTTGAAACAGAGGACATGAAGTGACAAATTTAAAGAAAGATTCTGTTTTTGAGGCATGTGGTACAGTCAAGGATTCAGCAATTAATTTACCTGCTCTATAAAAACAAGCAACAGGAGAACTTGACCATGCAAAGGCACTATAAAGGCACATGAAGAAGTCCCACCCCCATTCCAAGGAGGTCAGAGCAGCCTGTGTGCATGGGGTGATCCTATTTTTTTCTCACAGCTTCCCAGTGAAGTAAGTTAGAAGGAATGCTCAGGTTTAAACGTTATAGTCAGCATTCTTATTAATATTCCAATATAACTGAAAACTTCTTTCTGTGCCTGTGAGAGTTAGATTTTCCAACTCACAAAAGGAGAGGTATCTGTGTTATCCAGAATAATATGGCACTAAACTTTGCCTCAAAGAGGAAAGGAAAGTAGAGGAGAGGATGCTGACAGGATATTTATCTGTCACTTACGTCATAAGAACATAAGAACATAAGAACAAGCCAGCTGGATCAGACCAGAGTCCATCTAGTCCAGCTCTCTGCTACTCACAGTGGCCCACCAGGTGCCTTTGGGATCTCATATGCAGGATGTGAAAGCAATGGCCTTCTGCGGCTGTTGCTCCTGAGCACCTGGTCTGTTATTAAGGCATTTGCAATCTGAGATCAAGGAAGATCAAGATTGGTAGCCATAGATCGACTTCTCCTCCATAAATCTGTCCAAGCCAACAGAACTTCTCAACATCCCTAGCAGCCAATGAGATTGATATACTTTATGCTTAAAACATACCATAGACTGAGTTTTGAATAACTAATCTGAGATCTAACTGCAGACTTTGATTTTTTTTATTTCCTGTCATCAGTAAACAGTTTAGTAGTACATGTAATTGAGGCATTCTTTTCTAAATCAGCAAACTGCTAATATCTCTGGATTGTAGCAGTATAATAAAATTTACAGTGTACCAAAGATGGCAGTTATGACTATTTGTTTTATCTTTTTGTGAAACATTTAGCAAGCAACTAAGTTTTCTTGAGGTATTCTGTTTGTATGTATGGACTCCCTATTAACTTTTGGATTTTTCTGCTCTCTTACTTTCCCCCCCTATCTTGCACATGTTTTGCTCTCTATAGTGTCTGCTTCAACATTTTATCACTGTTATCTCCAGCTTATTTCACCCACTTTAAAATTGCAGGTAAATTAGTCAGAGACACAGTGATGATATATTGAAGCAACCACTAGAAGGAGCAAACATGTGCAGGAAAAAGGACACAGTATAGGCACACAAGCAACAAAAATAAGAGTGCAGAAAAGTCCTATGTCACAGATTCTGCAAATGTCCACAGCACCTCTAACAGGCAAATAAAGAAGCACAGTTGCCCATTCCCTCAGACTGCAACAAACTGGAGGGATGGATCACTTCTCTCATCAAGGAGAAAATATTTTTTTCTTTTTTTATGCTCATTATTCAGGAAGGAAACAATGTTTAGCGATCTGTTATCACAATAGGAAAATTGATGGCAGGACCCTTGATTAATTTTAATTTTACAGTCAAATGTACTCCTTGATTGTCTAACTAGCATTCAAGGTGGAAGTAAATGTACATTTCATCATCTTGGGATAATTTATCACACAAAAGAGTATGTGTATCTGTCAAAGGAAGAAATATCCTGTTAATTAAGTACTGAAGGTGGGCTCTGGAAGCCCAGATTCACTCAGCTCTGCCACAGATTGTTCTAATGACCTTGGGTGAGTCTCTCTGTAAGTTCTTTATAGATGAACAATATGGGTGCAAATTGAATTCTCTTCCATCTCATTTATCCTCATCTGACTTGAATGCAAATTATCTGAAAATAGCTCTTTTCTATATCTGTGCCCTAAGCATGACCTCGACTGAGACTCTGAGAGGCTACCACATAAAACTCACTGAAAAACAGATGAAATTCTGTCTGTTCCACAAATTGATACGCTGTCAGCTTGAAAACAATTGATACCCAGCACATAAAACAAGTTTTCTTCTTTAGAAAATACCCATAGCAGCATTCTAAAAGTTGCCAGAGAAACATTTATTTGCATAATAAAACATGAATTAACCAATGAACGATAAAAGGCCAGGGAATTCCTACATTCAAAAAAATAGATTCTATTAAGCCTATAAATCATTAAAACTTTTCTTTGTTCAATTCTCTTTCCTATTTAAGGTTTTTCACTCTGGGAGATCAACGTCAATTCTAGTTGAACCAAACTAGACAAATCCATCACAGAGACAGAATGTATGTATGATTTTATCCAGTGTGACAGCAGACCTACTGTACCACCTGTTTGAACTCCAATGCATCAGATTTCTGATGGCAGTGACAAGCTGCAAGAATGTCAGATGTATAGCTCTAGATTAAAAGACACTTGACTAAGTAAAAAACAAAACAAAACAATCCTGCTCAAAATGCCCTTCTAATAAAAGACAGTGAGTGCATGGCCTTCAATCACACACAGATGGTCAAATTACAGCACCACCATAAGCAGACTCACACCCTTCTAAATCCATTGCCTTCCCTGGATTAAGAAGGGTGTAACTCTGTTCAGGATGGCCCTCTTAATGTTCTCTTCATATTTTGTACATGGGGTACAAAATATGTGGAAAACATAAAATGCTGATCAAATTTAATGAAGACTAAATTTAATCTTTACACCTGCCAAGTATTTTTAGTTACACCCTGGTGTACGCCAAAAAAAAAAAGGTTTTGACAGCCATTTCTCCTCCAGCAACCTGCCCAGTGCCAGATTTACCTATAGGCTTGGAAGGCTGAAGTTTAGGGCTTCAAAATTCAGGGGGCCTTCTGCCAAGGTGTATAATATTTTTGAAACTGTCAATAGGCCTTTCTTACACATGCTGTCATAACACACTGTGGTCTCTAAACAACCCTTCATTAATTTTTCTTGCACTCCATTTCAAAATAATACCGTCTTAAACTGATAATTCAACCCTAGCATTTATTTCTGTACTGATGAACTTTTGCATGATTTTGCTATGAAGAGAGCTAGAAAAAAACTTTTTAGTGTTAATGTATTTGATGATTGTAGTTTCTTTATTTCTTAATATGTATTTTAAAACCGACAGTTTAATGACAACATAAAGTAGGACCAAGAAGTGTCACACTTTCACTTTCAGATAGCCATGATCATCTTATTAACATTTCCCAAGCAATAAAATTTGTAAGGTGTTTTTTACAGAATATAACAATAAACTTCCAATTTCATTTTCCTAAAAATTCTTGCTTATTCCATAAAATGTTTACAAAGTTTGGTTACAGTAAAAGTTTTCCACAGTGTAAATTTTAACATTTATGCTTCCCCCCGCCCCAATCACTATGGTATTTAACAATAACATCTTATGTCCTTCAGAGGAGGAATTGTGAGTTGCAGAATTTTAAACACCACATCATCATCCTCAGTTTTACTCAATTGTGTTTAAAACATTATTCCATCTTCCTCTAGTCGTGGGATTGGGGGATTGGGGGGAGTCTCACAAGTGGAATAGGCTAGAGCCTCTCTTCATCTAAATCCAGCACTGACCCCGCTCCACAGATCCACGTGTTCTTCTTAATGCTGGGGGGGAGGGGCAGAGAGTTTCATAATTTGAGATAATCATAATACACAGTCACTGGCATGCTGTTAGTTTCTTGTATAGCCATGTTCCAAATGCTCAATATACACAGGTTGTAGAGTGGATTGCAACAAAATATTGTTACAATTAAGATGAATTCAATAGGTTCTTTATGCTAAATGTGACACCACCAGCACCAAAAGAGAGTTTCACAAAAGAGAGTTTCACAAACTAATGTCACAATATAATCTTTAAACTGATACTAGCTAACACTATAAACAATACTTGGGAGAATGAGCATGTGTTCAGAAGGTAGTTTCCTTTTCTGGCGAACAGAGATCATGCTATGACCATGTTCACTTATCTTGGACTGATTACTGCAATTTTCTCTGCATGAGGCTACTTATGAAAATGGTTTAAAACATACAGCTGGGACAAAATATGTGGCAGGCTGCCTTCTTTCTGTCCCAAGGAAGTGGGAACAAATTCAATTGATAATTAACTATTACGCCCAATTCAAGATGCTACCTTTCACTTTTTAAAACCTTCTTGACTTCTCACTATGATGCAGATTGGGGCTAAATGATCCCTCCTCCAATCCACACTCAATCATCTGGTAGTATCTGGTCCATCTTTCCTCTGGTTATATAAGGTGAGATTGAGAGTCAGGATTTTTACAAATATACCCAAAATCACATAACAAACGCCGCCCAAGAAGTTCAGCAATTTCTCATCTCTTTGCCCTTCAGGAAAACATCCAAGTTTTATTCATTTGTGAAAATCTTTAAGTGTACAGTTGTTGTTGTGTCTAGTTTCTGTAACTTTGGAGAGGGGCACATTGCTTTTCAATTAATTACTGGGTTTTTAGAATTGTGTAGTCCTGATAGTGTGTTCTAAATGGTTGAATACACATACAAAGGTAGAAGGAAAATGTTCTAAATTAAATAGTTAATTTTCTTAACTGCAGTGTCTCTGTATTTGAAATCAATGCACTTGTAAGCTTCTATGTCAAATTAAAATCTGGTCTGATAGCCTGTTTTGGGTTACAAGGACCATACATTCCTGATCCAGGCTTCATGGAACTATTAGCAAACACCATTAACTTACTCAAACAAAGGGGAAAAATTACAAAGAGATAGTAGGTTAACATTTTGAGTGACATGCATCCTAATAAAATAGGTCCAGTTTTTTGTTTTGTCCACTTTAATATTGCAATGTGTACCTATATTATAGCCAGTATAATTCTGAAACATTCTCTTTTGCCAGCTCCACCTTCTGCTGTGGCTGTGGTTATAGTTGTTGAATGATGGGGGTATGAATTGCAAGGCTCCTCCCTGTCAAAGGCATCATTGAGTCAGCTGGGCTTAGAGGCAGAGCTGAGGACAGAGCTGCTGGCCTGGTGGGTGTTTGTTTTGCTGTCCCCAAACTGCTGGGAAGGATTAACTAAGGGTGCTGTGTGAAAGGGCAGTGTGTGTGAGAGAGTGGCATTGGGAGCCTGTTGGAGAGGGGTTTTTCACTGCTGTTCTGTGTGTTCCTTTGTCTAGTGTATTGCTGAGTGAGGAAGGTCTGCTTGTCTGGGGTTGATTGCTGGCCCCTCCTTCTGCTGTGGCTGTGGCTGTTGAGATGCAGGGGCTGTGCACTTTTGAATAGCAAGGCACCTCTCTGCCAGAGATGCAAGCCGAAGGGTGAAAGCTGAAGGGCTCTTGGACTGGGGTTCTATAATTAGTTCAGAGGCTTTTACATTGCGCTGCTTGTTATCACTTTTAGTTTAACTAGACATTTGGTCAGATTGGAAGATATCAGGTTAGAAGGCCAACGGGCATTTATCAGGGATTTTGGTTGGAGACTTTTGCGGGGAAGGCCCAGAGTTCCGTTTCTGTGTCAACTTAGTACTACTGAATATGGATGGTGAGGGAGTTGCTGCAGTCTCCTATAACAGCTGTGGGGTTTTTTTTTTGCCAGAGGATGTGGAAAGCTACACCTGCAGCAAGTGCAAGATGGTTTCTCATTTAGAAGAGAATGTCCAGCAACATGGGACATGGGTATCTACTCTTCAGCACATTAGGGAACATGAGGATTTCCTGGACATAGTGGAGCAGCCTATCCCGGATGATGAATAGATAGGGGATATTTCTGAGGAGGAGGGCAGTTCCCAATGCAACACATAGAAGTAGAAGGACCAGGGATCATTCTGTGAGTTCAAAGCTCCAAAATCAATTTGAAGTTCTCCCCGTTGTTAGTGGCCCTTTCTCCACTCACCTTTGCCCGAGGGTTGCTGCGGGCAATTCCTGGCGCGCGCAATTCCTGGCACGCGCCACTGCTCTCTAAACTCCTTCTTCTGGCGCTGGTCGCCGAAAGGCTTACTTGAAAAGGCAGCCAGAAATTCACAAGGCCGAGGGGCGAGAGAAGCAGCTGCTAGCAGCTGCGTTCTCGCCGCCCCTGAAGTGGGGAGGGCAGCTGAACCCCGCGCTACTTTAGGAAAGTAGCGCGGGGCTTAAGGAAAGTGGGGAAAGGGCCACTGTTAATGAGGAACAGGTCCATGAGCAACATAGTACTTCTAAAGTTCATTCAACTCTGAATGCCCATACTGCAGAATATATATATTTGGGATATTTGCTGTGTTGTGAGTAGTGAACTGATTCTCTTTTTCCAAGAAAAGTATTTCTGCCTATGGTAATAATCATTTTTGTGTACGGAACATTTTGTCCATAACACCTTACTGCTAAAAACATGAATAGCAGCCACAAAAGGGTGATTTGCACCTTATCTGCTACTGTAAACAGCTATTTCAGGAGGGGGTTTGACCAAAGTCTCTACACAAGAGCATAAATAATATATGATCTTGAAAGCAAATGGGAAGTATTATGAATTTATCCCCCTCCTATGCTTAAGGAAAGCTTCTTCATTTTGGTTTCCTTTCTCCTTTAAAGATTATTGCAAATGTTGTACAGTGATTTTCTGCTTTTATAAGTTATACAAAAGACACACAAACACAAGAATTAACTTTCTTTGCAGACAGTATCAGTCTATTATGATAGATGTCATAACAGAAGAAACTATACACTTAACTGTACCAGCTATTTCCTTTGAAATATCTAAACGTTTGGGGCAAAAAAAGTTCTTAAATCATTGTCCTGTGTTACAAAAGAGAAAAAATAAACTGGATAAGGGACCCAGCAATTAAATTTAATCTGGAGCTCTTCAGAAAGAAAGACATACATAGCAATTCTCTTAAAGGATGAGAATTTCAGTGTAATAACCCCCCTCCCTCAATGGCTCCAATCCTGTGTGTACTTAGTTGGGAGTAACTCTACTTAGTCTCATTGGGACTTTTTAATGAATAGGAGTGGCCTGCAGGTTTTTTTTAAAGACAATGGATCACAACTCATAGGCTGGACTGTTCAGGTGGATTGCAGAACTTCACTTGTTTTCAGTTGTGACCCTTTGTAGTGCCGCCAACTTTGCTGCCTTTGGGAATTTCAGTTCATGTGAAAACATAGAGAACAAGGGCATCACACTTCTAGTCTCTTAGTATGCATAGTGAGAAGAGCAGCAGGACAGCAGGGTGATGTCTGTCAGTGATGGAGAACATTTTTATCAGGATCAAATATCTTCAGCCTAGCCATTCAGTTTGCTAATGCTCTGTACAAGCATGCAGTACAGAACTCCTCTTCCCACAAATAAAGTAATATCTCCAGGGCTTCCTCTTTCTGACAAAGAACTCTGATTCCACAATGACTTCCTTTCTTGTGCTTGCTGCTCAGTGGGTCCTATGCTATTGCTTAAAGCAGGTTGCCAGTTTCCCATTGGTGTAGAGCGGAGGTTCTCAACCTGTGGGTTGGGACCCCTTTGGGGGTCGAATGACCCTTTCACAGGGGTTGCCTAAGACTCTCTGCATCAGTGTTCCCCATCTGTAAAATGGATAAATGTTAGGGTTGGGGGTCACTACAACATGAGGAACTGTATTAAAGGGTCACGGCATTAGGAAGGTTGAGAACCACTGGTGCAGAGGATCCCCAAGGCTCTTGTTTCCTCCTGCCACTCTCATGGCCAGCAGGAAAAAATGAATTTGAAAGCAATGCTGTCAATGTCATCAGTCCTCTCTAGGAATCACCAGAAACCCTATGGAGATTCTGGCAATTCCTAGAGAGATTTGACATCACTTTCAGGATTTCCCAGTGAGTGACATAGCCTCTCGTTGACAAAAAACCTCTCATGCCCCTATTGGCCTTTACTCCCACTTGTTATCAGTCAGTGGCTGGCAACTCTAAATTAAAGATCTGCCCCACATCTGGGTAGCTTAAAGACTAATGTTTCAAAGCATGCAGGCAGAACGTGTTTATTCTTATGAATGGTAATAGTATTTGCAAATTAAATTAGTCTGAACAGGATTGTTACATATTATCGCAACAGGAATGTTCTGTGAAAACTGATTAAAATCTCTGCGTAGAGTTGCTTGATTGTCCTAAAAATAGGTAGGCAGTACCCCAAATTAATATATCTGAGTTGGAAGATATGTCAGCCAGCCAGCCAAGATTTAAAATACTTTTTAAGGCAGAAAATCATAAGAAATGGGAAATGAGGTTGGAAGATTCCAGCATGCATAGACCTGGCAGAAACAGCATTCATGGCCTTATACAGAAAGGAAGGGCAGGGACATAAGGAGTAGCTGCTGGGGACAGTGTGGAGAAACCCTGGAAGCAATATTACACCTCTCTAGGACTCACTGGAAAATCTATGTTTTTACAATAGAGTTTCTGGCAGTTCCTAGAGATGTGACATCATTTCCTAGAGATGTATGACATCATGCTATTGGCCTGATGGCCATTTTTTTTTCATTTTTCTACAACCATCACACAAAGCAGTGGCAAGTAAGAGCACCTGGAGGCAAGTCATCTCCTCACTGTCACTGTGGGGACTGGCAACCCTATGTGCACTTGTCCTCCATACATAAACATCTTGTACATGATTCAATCTTTGGCCCTATATTACATGCATCTTTATTTTATAACCTTTATTTTATAATCCCATGCTCTTCAGATGACAGAGCTCTCTACCCTATCTGTATAATGAAGTAGCAATCACAATATTTTAAATAAATATATAGCTTTATAATTCTGGGTATTTTATAATCAATAAGCAGGTTTCCATAGAGTTATTCCATAGAGTTACTGAAACACAGAAAAGTATCATGGGTCATGAAATCCCCCCCCCTTTCTAGAGCAAGTATCCTATCGAAAGTAATCATCCTGGAAGGACTACTCATTCTCATCTTCACTATCTGACAAGCTTGAATTATGAGCCTGAGTTTCCAGGGCCACCAGTAATTTCTTCCACCTCAGAGTTTGAATCCACTTCAACATTCCTAAGCAGAATCTGATCATTAAGATATCAAGTGAAAGAGATGAATCCAGGTTCATGCAGGTCCTATAATCTCTGGCATAGCATTTTAGGTGGTCATTGGTACCCTCTGCTCCTTTTCACCAATAGAAAAGCTGGTTGGATCCAATCTATAAACTTATTTAAAATTGTAAGAATTTTTTTCAAAAGCACTTTTTAAAGGATGGATTAATTTGCCTATTTGGGAGAAAGGCATTCCAGTCTCATTAGATGAGATTAGATGAGAGCTAAGCAGGATCAGTACTTGGAAAGGTGTTCTCCGGGAAAACTCTACAGAGGAAGGCAATGACAAACCACCTCTACTTCTCACTTTCCTTGAAAGCCCCTTGCTGGGGTCATCATAAGTTGACTGCAACTTGATGGCACCACAAACACACAATATTTCTCTATTTAAACTGCCTGCCAAAGACAGCTGCTGTGCAGATAGATTGAGGAGCAGAATGCCTTTGGACTATGTGAAAAAGAGCATTCATGCAAAGCTGATTATGCTATAGGAAGAAATAGTTGAAGCAGCTTGCCAAACAGTCAAAAATGAGCTGATGAACAGTTAATCATAAAAATTTTCCCCTGTTTATGAATGGTGAATCTGGACATAAGATGCACTGACAGGTGTTCACTCCTCCATAGACTTCAGGTTTGCATGCTTCCTCCCTTATTCACCAAGACAAGACTTCTTGATTAAACTAACCAAATCAAGTGGGTTTATTAATCTGATGAACCATCTGCTTCAGATATCACAAAAACTGCTGTTAATTCTAAACTAATAAGCTTCAGTATCAATACTACACCACAGGATTTTTTGTGCTATTTTTGCACTCTTAAGAGACACAGTTAGGTACTTTATAAATGAGCCTTGGAGACTCAATTGCATAGACTAAAAACTGCTTTTCAAATGTACTTGGAGATGCCTCCAGTCTGCTTCCATAGTTAAAATGCAAGATGAGTGAATCTCAGACCAATGTTGGATATGTTAAAAATTATCCCTTTTGATTAGTGGCATATATTTAAATTATTTCACTAAAACCGGTTAGATCCTTGGCCACATGAATATGATGAAACAAAATTAGTAAAATTGGTGATTATTGGAAGGCTGTGGAATGGTATAGCTAAGGTGGGTCAGTACATGGAAAAGAGACCTCCAAGGAAGGGAGATCTCTGCAGAGGAAGGTGATTGCAAACTTCCATTGCTTAATCACTTGCCTTGAAAATCCAACCAGGAGTTGCTGTAAGTCAGCTGTGACTTAACAGCACTACACACACACACACACACACACACACACACGAGAGAGAGAGAGAGAGAGAGAGAGAGAGAGAGAGAGAGAGAGAGAGAGAGAGAGAGAGCGCTTTCATTGAAGCTACCACAATTATCTGTATAGTTAGGTTGTAAACTCAGCATCTACTACACTGACCACATAAAAATGGGATTAGTCATAGAATGAGGGTGCTATCTAAATAACTCTACATTTCTCTAGTTTCTATTATGTGTCTACATTAATCACATACTAGATTCAGTGGTAAATTTTTAGAGTTTATGAAGACATAAGAACTTTCAGCAGAGGTAGATTAATCATTGTACAACATAGACTCAGAAGTGTGTCTGCCAAAGCGGGTGTCCTGCACTAATTTAATGGAGCCTGTTTTGTGAGTGTTTCTCTTCTCCTTGCATGACAGCTGCTTCTTTCCATGATTTGAAAACATTCAATGCAATTTTTAGAAAATAAGAGCTTCAAAATGACTCATCAAATTGTGGCTCTTAATTCCTAGTTAATGAATGGCTTAATGGATTCAAAAACTCCTCTTTAGAAACAGAGCAAGCTCTAAGCAATGTTAAATTGCACAAGTTACCACAATCAGACCAAAAGCCTCTGAAGCAAAAACTGGATAAAAGCTATGAGACAGACAGTCCACTGAAGATAAGGAAGTACAGAGACAGAATTAGCTCATTTATATCACCACTAGCTTGTGATGTAGCTGGACCGTGGGATAAATCTCTCCATCCTTCTGCATGCTAAGTTGCACACAAAATGAGAAATCCCTACTGTTCTCTGGGTGCTCATCAGCTACTGCATAATACAGTGTTCTGGCCATAACAGTCAATTCGAGACCCCTGTGAATCTTCCATATATTGAGCTGGTTGTCCCCATCTCCTTCCCAGGTTCTTGGTCTGCAAATAATTTAGTCTGCAAATAATTTGTGCTTGATATTCTGATTCATTTTAACATGTGCAGCTGTGCTCATAGGCAGATAACTTTCTTCAAGAACATTTCTGTTGCAGTTCCTTAAAGTGACATTTTCTTGCTTTCTCTCCCCCTTCCACTTTTAATCATGAGATCCACAATATCACAGGACTGAGCTTGGGAAAGAGTACAGTGAAAGTTTCAGGTGGGGAGCTGTGTTAGTTTGTAGAAGAGGAACACAATTTTGAGTATCTGATGAAGTGAGCTTTGACTTATGAAAGCTGATAACCTGGAAAAAATGGTTTTTCTTTCAGATGCTATATTACTGTGTAAGTTTTCCATAGAGATTGTTTCTTGTTCCTGGATGAGCAGCCTTTCACCAAAATCTGGGAGAATCATGTAGAAACAATGAATTAGCTCAGCTGAGTGGCCAAGATTCTCAATGTTCAGCTGCAACTTTGAATTACATTCAGGCAAGAAAACCTGCTTAAAAATTAATATTTACAGCAATGGACTCTGTAAAATTGGCACTGCTGCCATCAGGGTTCAAGAACCTGGGGCCCCTGATAGGCCTCCCAAATGCACCACCCTATTGCCCAGCAGCTCTGATTTGAAGAGCTTAGCCTGTTAAGCACTTCCTACATGGGAGAGCAAGCTAAGCCACCCTGGATAGGAAAGAAAGGAGAGAGCAAGTTACCACTGTATGTGCAAAAAAATGGAGAGGTGAGACGCCATGAGAAGGAAAATGGCCTCACTTGCCTGCTGCAATATGATGGCAGGAAAACTGGAGTCCCCAAGCCCTGCCCCCATGCTTATAAAAGCAAAGGAGCCAAGGACAGAGTCTTTCAGTTGCTTCTGCTATCCCCAGAGAGGAGGGCAGAAGGGACTGCCGGCTGCAAGCTGTTCTCAGGGAGGGCTAGCATGTTGAATTTCTACAGCATTTCCAATTCATGATTTTGAAATGACTATGGCACAGAATTTTGTTTTGGTTGTAAAGCTTTTAAAAATATTGTATTTTCTAAGGCTTTCATGGCCGGAATCATTTCATCAGCAGTTATAGAGCTTGGAAGGAGTTTGCGGTCTAGTATTTCTGAAGCAGCCAGATTTGTGGCTGGCATCTTCAGAGGATCTGAAGATGCCAGCCACAGATGCAGCCGAAACCTCAGGAGAGAATGCTGCTAGAACACGGCCATACAGCCCAGAAACCACACAGCACCCCAATATTGTATTTGTTTGTCTACGATATAAAAACATAATACAAAAGAGAGAGAAATAGAAAGAAAAAAGAATAAATGGATCTATGTTAATAACTAGTTAAACTAAAATAATGCCAATTACAATTCAAAATACAATAAAGACAAAAGAAAAAAGAACAGTACATAAATTTGGCAATCTCTTCATATTAACATACTTGTTAAAAAGATATACATCAATTCATTTACTTGTATCATAAAATCATATTAGTAAAACAAAAGCTTAGTAATATTTTATATGCTACATAATATTTAAGGAGAGACCCTCCATTTGCTTCCACTTCATATTCTGGACTTCTATTCAGTTAATTTTGCCATACAAACATATTCTCTCATTTTATATACATTAAATTACCATTACCATTTTAACTTCCCAATTCTCTTAAGTAGGAACTCTTTCAAATTTCCATATAGAGGAAACTATTAAACTTACTGCAATTTGTGAACAAATTTATATTAAAATTATATGTTAGAAATATACACATTACTTTGTGCTCTTTTTCATCAAAATCCTATTAACAAGACATAAACTTGTGCTTGAATAGCATCAAGTACCACTCTAAATAATTATAGAAGAAAAGATAAAAAGAAAAAAGAGTTTAGTACATAGTTTTGGCAGTTCCTTCGAACTGTCATATATAATTAATTCATATTGGGATCACATATCATTCTGTATAGTATTTTTGATATTCCAGTGTTAATATCAATTTTTTTCTATCTTCTAACATTGAAAAATGAAACAGATTTCTCATGGCATTTCCAGCATAAAGTTCAGTGTTTTTTATCCTTTTTCTTGCATTCTTGTGGGTGCTTGCTTTTTAGAATATCTCTGAGGTTTTTTCCTCTGGAGACTGTTTTTAATATTTCAAAGGAGTCCATTCATTTTCTTGCAGTTTTCTAAGTGGCTGATCTTTCATATTTTCTGGTGGCTTTGCTCTTAAGTTAATCCTGGAGTCTTCAAAGGAATCTTCATCTGTGAGACGAGCTAGCAATTATTTTGGTTGATTTGTAGTTTTTATAATTATTTGCCCTGTAGATAGGAGAATTTCTGAAGCACATAAAATTTTTCCAATTATATTCTGCTTCTTCTTTCAAAAGAATTTGTCTTATAAAGTTAGGCTAACTTTTCTTCAGGAGTGTATTCTTCAGGTCTTGAAAGATTAGTATATCAGTCTTCCTAGGTACTAATGGTTCTTTTAGGTCTGCTCAGTACAAAATGATCTTCACCAACCAGGGTATATTTTTGTAAGACTCTCAACGAATTCTTTCTCAAGATCTATTACATTTGTTATTTCTGAATTTTTAATTATAGTCATGGTTGAAGCTAGTTCTTGCTTGAAATTCTGAAATAAGCTTTTTAAGTCTACATGTGCATTAAATTCTGATTGTTTAGTCTCCTCTTTTAAGATTTTAAGATCTTCTTTCATATCAATCTCTGATTGACTTATCTCTAAAAATATTTTCCTCTTGCAGAAGGGTATCTCAAATGGTTCTGTTGGGTTTTCCGGGCTGTCTCAAATGCCTGTAAATCAGAGGCATAGCTCAAATGCTTAAAAACCACAGGCATAGCTACCAGGGAACTGGGGGTGCATGTTGCACCGGGTGCGTGCCCGGGGAGGGGGGGGGCTCCACAAAAAAATTAGGTTAGTTGGTGTTTTTTTGTATTTTTTAGTGTTTTTTCAGTTTTTGGCTTGCAGGGGGCACAGATTTTAGGCTAGCAGCACCAAAATTTCAGGAATTTTTCAGGAAACTCTCTTGATGACACCACCCAGGTTTGGTGAGGTTTGGTTCAGGGGGTTCAAAGGTATGGACTTCCAAAAGGGGGTGCCCCCATTGCGTTCGATGGGAGCTAATAGGAGATGGGGCTACACTTTTGATGGTCCATAACTTTGGACCCCCTGAACCAAACTTCACCAAACCTGGGTGGTATCGTCAGGAAAGTCTCCTAAAGATACCATGAAATGTTGGTGCTTCTAGCTTAACAATTGCACTCTGACAGCAGGCACCCCCCCCCCAATTTCCCTAGATTCTCCTTTTAAATCTACCCCAGATGGATTTAAAGGGAGAATCTAAGGTCCCCAGTTTAAACATTCAACGTGATGCTGTTTCAGTGTGGGGGATAATCCACCTCAAAACAGAATCACATTCAATGTTGTTTTAACTGGGGACCCTAGATTCTCCCTTTAAGGTAGATTTAAAAGCAGAATCTGGGCTCCCTAGTTTAAACACCATTGACAGTGATGCTGTTTGGGGGTGGATTCCAGCATCACAGCAGCCACCCATGGGCCCCCCCCAAAACTCAGATTTTGCACCAGGCTCCATTTTCTGTAGCTACGCCTTTGCCAAGAACTCTCCATTTACTGTATGTATCTCACAGCCAAGAAGAGTTCCCTACCTCTTGCCAAGAGATTACATAAATTGGTTAGTTTATTGCCATCTATTTTGAAAGCTTTTAAGTGTGAGTCTTAAAATCCAGTTAGTATCATTTAAACAACAAACAGCTAGAACAAAAGAATAAGTTTTCTGTATTTCCTTTCTTAGTAAAAATATCTTTTTTTAAAAAAAAATCCTTCAATGCTAAAAAAGCTTTATTGCAGATCCAAAAGGAAAACTTAAAAAGAAAATGAAAGTAGGAAATTAGGGGGTGGGGAGTGAAGAGGGCTGGTTCTTCTGCCATAATGGCACACTTGCACTCATGGGTTCTGAATGTTATAAGAACTAGTGAGTCAAAACAGACCCAAACTAGCCCACCTGTTGAATTAAAGGTTTTCAAAATTACTGAGGAGGCCAGAGTTAGACCCAGTTTACTCTTTAGCCAGTTGTTTGCCCCTTTCAGTCAGTGCAGCCTGGAGATAACAAGAGCTCAGTGCAGCCTGGAGATAACAAGATGCCATTTCTCCTGAAAGTCTGTTTTGGTTTTTATTTTAAAACTGGGGTTCTGTTCTATCATTTTATTTACAATATCATATTCATTGAATAATAACTGGGCCTTGCTGGGCAAAATATTAAATTATAAAATTAAAATTAAATTAAAATTTAAAAAGAAATTTCCCAAACAGGTTATTTCTCTTAGCCAGAAACTTAACTTCATTCCGCACATGCATAATAAAGCACTTTCAAACTGCTTTCAGTGCTCTTTGAAGCTGTGCGGAATGGCAAAATCCACTTGCAAACAGTTGTGAAAGTGGTTTGAAAACGCATTAGTTTGAAATTTGGCACACCTGTTCCTTACATACTCCAGGTGCTCACTAAAAAAGAATTTCCCAAAATATTTACTTTCACTCAATTTATTACCTATTTACTGTTTTCACTGCGGAATGGGCCTTTAATGCAAGAAATAGTGACCATTTAATCCAAAAATGTATAGTACTAACAATGAAAATTCCTTTAACCTCTGGTGGTTTTGCTGATCACTGAAAGATGTGGTAATAAATGTCAATGACTTGAGTTTGGCCATATTCATTATTCAAAGGAGTTTAGTAATCTTGAACCAGAGAACTGAACTAAATGGAGATTATACCTGACTGGGCTTCAAGGAAACTAGTGTTATTATTTCATTGTCTTTCCTAATCTCAGCTCATTGGATGGCTTCCTAGGAGTTCATCCTTTTTAGACAGTGATCATCTCCTTGTTGAATATGAATATGCCTTATGTTTATCTCTCTGTAATCAGGCAAGACTGCATATCCCAGAAATGCTATCTTAAGAAGATCATTATTTGAGTCTGATGTAGCTAGGAGCTCTTTCACTATCTCACACAGATATTGTCCAAATTGTCCCTCTTCAAGACCCCATAAACTAAAATTATGCCTAATAATGTTCCCTTTGCAAGTTTTCTGCCCTCTAACAATTCAGGTACACAGGCTTATCAAAAGAGAACTACAGAAGAAACATAGCAACCTAAAGAGCAATAATATTTTACTTATTCTGAGGGAATTATTGGCTCTTAAAAGATAGTAGACTTAATAAAACACAACAGAAAAGAGAAGTTACATGTGAATTGGGGAGGCTTACTTTTGCCTGTAAAAATGACATCTTCACCTTTTGGCCAGTTAACAGTATGGGTACCAGAATGTCTGGCAGTATTTCCTTTTGTGTTCAATCAGAAGTCTGACAGTTATATTTTAAAAGCCTGTTTGCTATTCTTAGGCAACTTCATCCTCCCAAGATATTTGAACCAGTTGGCCCTCTTCCAGATTGGCATGAGGTGACCCCTTCTCAGGTTGGAGCCATTGCATCTGCTCAGGGAAGGCCTCTGGGGCAGAACTTATCCAAAATGAATTATTCAAATTAAATACATCATGGTGGACAGAGATCCTCACTTTGCTGTTTTCACAAATAAACATGTCTGTGGTCACCCCATAATTTTAGAGGCACACAATAATAATTCCAACATTTAAGAAGGGTCAACTCTTGGCCCCAAGCTGCTGCTGTCCAATTAGCTTATTATCATGTTTGGGCAAAGTATACTCTTCTTACCTGCTGGATGTGATCTATAAAAGTCTTCTCCAACACCATGGCCGTTTCCACACGGTGTCATTGGGGGTTGGGTCGGCACATCCCACACCGACCCAACCCCCCTGGGACCGTTTGCACGAACGGTCCCAGAAACAGCCGGGACGACGGTGTCGCAGAGTGCCGTCGCTCAGCCGACCCAGCGTGTCTCTGGCTGTCTGGCACATCGCCGAGGCCTGGAGACACACACCCCCGGCCCTGCGCGACTGCTCCAGCATCGCAGGGCGGGGGGGGGGTGTCCCCAGGCCTCGGTGACGAGCTGGATGGCCAGAGACAAGGTAAGTGAAGGGTGGGAGGGGGGGCGTCGTTTTCCGGAAACCTCGCTCCCCGTGAGGTTGGAAAACGGAGGCTTCGCAGCCGCACCCCCTGTGTGAATGGCTCCCTTTGCCGTCCCCAGGGCGCCATTAACTGCCCGTGCGGAAAGGGCCCATGTTTCAAATGAATCACATTTCTTTTTTTCAGCTTTCTTCACTTCTGTTCAGCTTTCACATCCATACATAATAATGGAAAATACTACAGTGTGCAGTACCCTGACTTGGATAGCACAGACTAGCTCTACCTCATCAGATCTCAAGCATCAGCTCTGGTTGGTACTTGAAGGGGAGACCACCAAAAACGTCTGAGGCAGGCAGGCAACACCAAACCATCTTTGTCCATCTCTTGCCTTAAAAACTCTACAGGGTCACCATAAGTCAGCACCAACTTGATGGCATTTTCCATCACATAGTATGAATTATCTTTTTTTTTTATTTTATTTTTATAGATATGAACAGACAGAAAAAAAGAAAAAGTTAAAAACCAATAACTACAATTATATAAAAAGACATGAAAAAGAATGTATATATAATAATTATTAAGAGTAAGCAGTAGTATAATGATGAGCATTAAGTGGTGATTATCATAATTAATCTTAACATAAATCATAAGATACCTTATTAAGTATTTGAATAACCCAGTAAAGATGTTAAACAATATTATAACATTGATCATAATAAAATAGTATTTTAAAAAATGCTTGTGGTGTTGATTACTATTGTAAAGCTTTTTGTCTTCTAATAAGAAAGTCAGCATTAGTATCCCTATACAAGAAGCCTCTTCTGGGATTCTCCTGGTTATACATTTTTTCTGTCCACTGTAATATTACGTCCACAATTTTGTTAGCAGAGTACGCAACCCTAAATAGGTCTACCTGCAAATAAGTCCAATTTTATTTAACGAGGTGTATTCGCAGGGAAGTGCTCTAAGAATCGCAGTCATAGTAACTACTCAAAATATGGGGCTGTACAACTGTGAACAGTTGTGAACAACTGTGAACAGAGTTGCCTGCACAAGTTTCAAAAATCCCTGTATAATGCTAAAAGCCATTCTTCGTTAGGTGAATTTTCATCATGTCAGGAGCAATCCTGCAATATGTGTCTACGGTAAGTTACAAATCACTTTTCAGAAACTGCTGTCACATTATATTTAATTGCTGTTACTATTTTGGACAACAAAGCCAACCACAGGTTGTCAGCATCTAAATCTTGTGAAAGGTGGAAAAAATTCCCACAATGCTGTTGTGGAATCTCTTGCATGATTGAAGGTTAGCTTTCCTTTTAATAAGAGTATTTAGATAGCTTTAGGCAATACTCTGGAAGTGGATTTAACTGGACTGAGTTTAAATTATACAGGTGCTTGGAAAACAGGAGCAGCTAGCTGTGGTGGTAAACTATTAACTTCTGAAACAAAGTTCCTTACAGCAGTGTTTCCCAGCCTGTGGGCTGAGGCCCAAAAGGAGGTCATAAAGCCTCTGAAAGTGAGTCACAGGCCTGCCTTCCCTATTGGCCACTCTTGCCCTTGTGTTCTTCTCTTTCTTTCCTTGTCACCATTTTTTCACATTCTGATCTCTCCTTCCCTCTTTGTGACAATAACTGGAGGGGGTTGGTGGAACTGTCCTCAGCTTCATGATAGTAGCTGAAAGAACAGGGGAGGTACTGGCAGTAGTGGTGGCTGGAGAGCAGGTAGGAGTTGTTCAGAATGCAATGGAAAACCCAGAGGAGGATAAAAAGCAGTGCATGGGCTCAGTCTTGGTGCTGCTCCTTCAGCCTCTTGCCCCACCCCTTTGCAGTGTCTCCTTGCCCTGCTGTGGGAGATGTACTGTACCAAGCTCCTTACTGTCAGTCAGTCTCTTCATAGCCATCTGCCATCTTTGGGTCCCTCCTCACCATAGTGCCCCCAGCCAAGAGCGCTTCCTCAAACTCTAGCTCTACAAAGGGAGAAACTCCCATTTGCTTGTGGGGAGAAAGTGGGGGCAGATGTACTCTGGTTGTTTTCTCAAAAACACCTGGTTGATCACTATAGAAAATGAATTATGGAGCAGATGGGTGTCAAGGTCACAGTGTGTTTATGACACAAAAGAATCCTTGGGCCAGCCCTGGATAAGTCACCAAACAAAATAAATTTGGACTTGTGGGTCACTGTACTAAATAGGGTAGGAACCACTGCATTACAGAATAAATTTGGGATGGAGGCAAACTTGTGGGTTTTGTTTCTACAGTTTCCTAAATGGATTATGCCCCTCAAATTCCTACAGCCAGCAATCAACATACTGCATCGCTATATCTGAGTTGTTTAAAAGGCAGGCAGAAGGAAAGCTAAATATCACACTTGTCACTGATTACAGGATGTTAAGAAGAGATAGATCACTAATAAAATATAACCTTTTCACACAAATCGCCTATTAGAAAAATTCTGATGTTGACAGAATGTATGGTGCCATTATAGTACTTGCATCTGAAAACTGAAAGTCCAAATTCTGGTCAATTTGATTGCCAACTGACCAGAATGTGACCAGTCAAGGCAGTTTGGATTATCTGCTTTTGTACCTTAAATGGTGCCCTAAAATAAACATTAAACAGGTAAAACTTTGCTTGGCACAGGAACAGCTGTACGTACTCAATTTCATTCTGTTGTGCAGCTATTAAAGGCACTAGGAAGCAGTATAATGATACAGGAGGATAGGCCTACATTTATTAGGAATACTCTCCTTTTAACAGTTACTGCTGTTGCTACAAATGTGATGTAACACCAACAGCAAGTAGTTATGCTATGTTCTTTACATGCTTTGTGCTATTTGTGAATACCCTTAGTCAAGGAAAATCTCTTCCTTATTCTGCCACAGCTGTAACTGTTACTAACAAATTCTATAATATTATTGTTGGTGTCATTGTAATGACTGCCATAAAAATGTGTTTGTGTGTATATATATGTATATGTGTGTGTGCGCGCGGCCCTAACTTCTTTATAATTTTATAAGTAAAACAAAATGTCCATTGAGATAAGTACCTCTCCCTAGAGGGACCTTATAACTGCTTATTAGCAGAGGTCAAAGCACTAGCCATCAATGTGTGGTAAGATTAGAGGTGGAAATGATGGGAGCAAGCAAACTGCTAGAAGCCCTGGTAGATAAGCCAATGAGGGGTGCCTATAGACATAACACAAAATTCTAAGTCTGGATTATTTACAATGGAAGATGAGTGCACCCCCCTGGGAAGCCCATATAATTGGACCCTGACCCAAACTACATCAAACTTGGGGGTTCTTCTGAGGACAGTAACCTGCAGCTATTTTGCAGATTTGGTCCCTCTATCTTGAAAAACCCCTTCCCACTGACTTTAATAGGCCAATGTCACTCCCTAGCATCTTGTGGGAAAAGTTCCCACCATCAACAACAATCGGGGTGTGCATGTGGATGGGTTACTATTTTGCTCCATTTGTATTCAATGGCTGTTTTTCAATGTAGAGGCACCAAATCTGCAGCACAGCTGCTAGTGACTCTCCTCAGAAGAACTCCCAAGTTTGATGAAGTTTAGATCAGGGGGATCCAATTCTATGGGCACCCAATTTTTCTCCATTTAGGAGGTGCTCATAGAATTGGACCCCCTGACCCAAATTTCACCAAACTTGGGAGTTCTGAGCAAAGTTATAGCTGCTGTGCTAAAAGGTTGGTGCTTCTGCCTTCAAAAACAGCCCCCCCAAGCCTTGCAAAGATCTTCCACTGAATAAAATTGGAGCAAAACAGTAACTCAAGGTCCCATACCCTCATTGTTTGCAATGAAGAGACAACCAAAGGTCACTGCCTCCCACCCCAAGAACCAACACAAGCCAACAGAACCATACCAGAACCCAACCCAGAACAACCACAAACCAATGTATTGTGAAGCCTAACATTGAATAGTTGAAATGCAGCAGTTAAATCACTAGAAACTCAGAGGGAGGAACTGCAGCTAAAGTCAAGCTTTGTACTGAACTCTCTCAAATATCCGCCTGAAATGAGTCTTCTGGAACCAGACCTCCTTTTTATTCTTTTGACCATGCACAAAGAAATTTGAAATTTCCTGAGGATTATCTATAACCATTTGTACTCCCCTGTGCCTCTCCAATGTATGGTGGGAACTGATCTGAAAGTCCCCCTCCTATAGGCAGACTATGGAATAGTCATACTTTGAAGTATATCATCTCTCTCTTCCTTTCTTATCTCTGTACAAAGCTTGACTTTAGCTGCAGTTCCTCCCTCTGAGTTTCTAGTGATTTAATTGCTGAATTTCAAACTATTCAATGTTAGGCTTCACAATACAAATGATTCTGTCCTTAAAAGCCCAGATGCTAGTTGAAGTAGAGGTTCTGGATCTGCAAGATGAGGTAGAATTAAGGAATGCTCAGAAAAATATAACAAATGATTGATATATAATAGGGGCTTGTGTAACCATTAGAAAATAAAAGATCTAGATAAAAATGGTAATATATATGTTGATATGCTGCCTAAACATGGTTCTATATAAGTAAGTAAATAGTTATGGGGCTAATTTTCATGAAGTTGGCCAAAAAATATAAAATTAAGAATAGCTGGTTTAAAAGAAAAAGGTACTCCTTTTTAAAAGTAATATTATACACTATGTAGAAGTGAGATGGGAAGTCAGTTATTCTTTGATGTTTGTTCTTTATTCTTTTATTCTGATGATAACTTATTCTTTTAAATGTCACTGTGTGGATTTATAATAATTTTACGGGGGATAAACGTTGACACTATTTTCTGATTTCTTTTCTATGTAGGGTGGCTGGTCTACCATGTTTGTAGTTGTCTTATAAAAATAGTAAAAATAGAAGGAGAGGTTATCGGGAGTATTCAGTGTTTAGAGTCCTGAGGGAGGGTAGCTGCAAGGTTCTGGGAAGACAAGGGTTAGCAAAATGTTCTGCCTACTTTATTTGTAGCCCTTGGTATTTATAACATTTATCTGTTGCAAGTTATCTATGCAGGACACAGTGCCTTGAACAAGGGCCATGTATTCTAACATGTTTTCATGCTGAAGCTTATGGAGTGCTAGTAGTATTCCATAATTGGCTGCAGGAGCCTATCTTCTGCTGTCCTTTTGGGCACAACGGGGGAGGAAATGGGAAGTGATCATCCAGGGTTCCACAGAAACTCATGGGAGTTTAACTTACACTACCACTGTCACAGACATACTGTTGAGCCATCATTGAAGGTACAACTAACCTAAGGGTAAGCACAAATTTCAGCTAAGCCCATCTTTTCCTGTGTCACATCCTAAACTCAGCTCATTTGCACCCTTTGCATCATTAGTGTACGACATTATTCATGGTGTAGCAGGTATGGTGAAAATGTAATACCAGTGCTACAGTATCATTTTGTTAGGGTAAGATTACCTTACAGTAAAGAATTTACAAGTTCAATTTGTCTTTTATCAATGCTCAGATGTGTAATGCAAGTAAGAAGATATAATCCCTATGCTGACCCAAAGCATCCAGGTTCTCTCTCTATAGCACACTGAGGTCTGAATTGAGTAGGCTGATCTTTTTTCTGGTAAGCAAGAGCAGGAAATAGAGGGTGGGTGAAATTGCCACGTGCTTCTTCACAACTCTAATTCTCTGGAAGGATCATGACAGATATAATATAACTCCCAGCTATTAGTGTGCAAACAAGCTTTATTGTTTTTAATTTAATTTCTGCAGTGCCTCATTTTTAAGATGCTTTATAAATAATGAATATTATTATGTAAATTTAGATACAAAAGGCTGAATCAATGTTTAAGTGTACCACTGTTCTGCTGAAATCACTCCACTATTGTAACGGGTGATTTAAACACATGATTCTCTGTTAGTAGGTAGTCTTGACTTTTTATATTGGTACCCTGCACAGTTAGTCACAAACCTACCAAAATAAACAGTTAAGTCTCCGTTGCAATTAATTGTTAAGCAAAACTCCGCAAAAGTATATATTTTGCAACAATTCTGAGTGGGTGGATCTCTACATAATTAATAAAAAGTACAGGCATTCCAAGCATTTACCATGGTGTGCTTGATGTTGGAATAAAACAACCTTCCTTTAAAAAAACCTCTTTACTGACTGTTAATAAGGAACACATAAGCTATGCACATACGTCTGCTTATTCAATAGCAAATAATTGAAATGTAATGGAAAAAAATAAATCAAATATATAATATGATACATTTTAAAAGCAGGATATGTTGGGCTTAGTTGTTTCTATGAAGACTTCCATCTTTGCATGATTTTCTTTTTCTTCGCTTCACAGATAAAAACCAGCACAAGGTTCTGATCCTTGCTAATTTTCTTATATAATCATAAGTAACCTATACCATAATTAAGTATAGTATGGATCTGCATTCAAAATCTTAGTGAAAAGAAACTAACATTAACAGATATACAGGACAGAATCCGTTTTAATTATCAATCATTTGGGAATCATAACTTATTCTTACTATAATCTTGTATTTAAAAAAATAATTGATGGATAACTACATATACAAAGTAAAGAAAAATAATAATTTTAAAATATGCTCTCGTCTGGTTATTAAGGTATAATACATGCTTACCTTATTTATTTTTTATTTTATTTATTTATTGTTCCACTTATATACCGCCCTCCCCCTTACAATTTTATACACACACACACACGCACGCACGCACGCACGCACGCACACATGCATAAAAATGCAAAATACCACTGACTGACTCATCAAAAGAACTCAAAAACCACTGAAGCCACACACATGAAATTTGGCACACCTGTTCCTTAGGTACTCCAGGTGCTCACTAAGAAAGGATTTTTCAAAATATTCAGTTTTACTCGAGTTATTACACATTTACTGTTTTCACTGCTCATCTCTGGCCATCTGCATGAACATTCTAAGGGCAAACCAACCACTCAGTCAACAGACACGCTGCACGAACATTCTAAGGGTGACAGTTAAACACCGACAGCTTCATGTCTTTCACCAAGGTGCGCCAAATGCACTCTAACACTGCCCTCCACAACACATGCGAACCTATTCCTTCTGCTGAAACTGCTACAGGGAGAAGAGGAATTAAATACAGAAAGCGATTTACATACTGCATTATAAAAAGACAACTACAGGAAGCTGCTGCCAAATATGCGAAAACGAACCCATCAGTTCCCAGACAGGCTGTGAGGAAATATGCTGCATGTCACCCCAAAGTTCACAAACAGGCTGCAAAGAAGTATGCTGAATGTCACCCCAACGTTAACAGACAGGCTGTGAAAAAATACTCCTCCACCCACCCTCATGCTAACAACACTGCTATAGCCAAATACTATCAAAATGGATTACAAATCACACTATCACCTTGGACTACTAAATATTTGTCGGGTTTTGCATATGGACATCATGTGGAGACAAGTTTACTGCTCTTGGCCTCCAATTACCCTGTGCTTGGTGTCGTGCTCTGAAGTGGCGGGATGAGTCCCCAGGAATGTGCTGCAGTCGCGGTACAGTCCAGCTCCCTGCCCTTCAACCCTACCCTGAACCTCTTCACACCCTTCTCACTCATCAGCATCCAATGGCAGAACACTTCCTTTCTGCAGCCCGAAAATACAACAGGTGCTTCCACATGAAGACTTTTGGAGCCCACCAGGTGAAAGACAGCAATAATACATTGCATTAGAAAAAGACAACTACAGGAAGCTGCTGCAACATATGTGAAAACAAACCCATCAGTCAACAGACATGCTGTGAGGAAATATGCTGCATGTCACCCCAAAGTTCACAAACAGGCTGTAAAGAAGTATGCTGAATGTCACCCCAAAATTCATAGACAGCCTGTGATGAAGTATACATAGCGAAGCACGGGTGCCCTGCTAGTATATATATAAACGCGAAATACCAGTGACTGACTCACTGACTCATCAACAGAACTCAAAAACCACCGAAGCCACACACATGAAATTTGGCACACCTGTTCCTTACATACTCCATGTGCTCACTAAAAAAGAATTTCCCAAAATATTCACTTTCACTCGATTTATTACCTATTTACTGTTTTCACTGCTCATCTCTGGCCATCTGCACGAACATTCTTGGTCAAACAACCGCTCAGTCCACAGACATGCTGCACGAACATTCTAAGGGTGACAGTTCAACACCACCAGCTTCATGTCTTTCACCAACTGCACTCTACCACTGTCCTCCACAACACATGTGAACCTATTTGAAAACAAACCCATCAGTCCACAGACAGGCTGTGAGGAAATATGCTGCATGTCACTCCAAGGTTCACAAACAGGCTGCAAAAAAGTATGATGAATGTCACCCCGAAGTTAACAGACAGGCTGTAAAAAAGTACTCCTCCACCCACCTTCACGTTAACAACACCGCTACAGCCAAATACTATCAAAATGGATTACAAATCACACTATCACCTTGGACTACTAAATATTTGTCAGGTTTTGTATATGGCAGGGGTCGGGAACCTTTTCCCCTCAAAGAGCCATTTGGCTCACCCTCCCCCTCCCCCGCTCACCCCCACCCACTCGCACGCCCCCCCTCCGCTCCCCTGCCCACTTTGCCGCCACGCTTCTGCACCTGCAGGGCAGGCAAGATGGGCTGGCTCGAGCCTGGCCGTCATGGAGTGCTCCAGCCTGCAACCACAGCTTAGGCGGCAAGAGGCTGGGCTCATGGGCGGCCTGCCCGGCCGCAGGCGAAGGATGCAAGCAGCAGGGCGGGCAAAGATGGGTTCGGCGGCTCGGCCTGGTTTAGAAGAAGAAGAAGAAGAAGAAGAAGAAGAAGAAGAAGAAGAAGAAGAAGAAGAAGAAGAAGAAGAAGAAGAAGAAGAAGAAGAAGAAGAAGAAGAAGAAGAAGAGGAGGAGGAGGAGGAGGAGGAGGAGGAGGAGGAGAAGTTTGGATTTATATCCCCCCTTTCCTGTAGGAGACTCAAAGGGGTTTACAATCTCCTTGCCCTTCCCCCTCACAACAAACACTCTGTGTGGTGGGTGGGGCTGAGAGAGCTCCGAAAAGCTGTGACTAGCCCAAGGTCACCCAGCTGGCATGTGTGGGAGTGTACAGGCTAATCTGAATTCCCCATATAAGCCTCCACAACTCAAGCGGCAGAGCTGGGAATCAAACCCGGTTCCTCCAGATCAGAATGCACCTGCTCTTAGCCACTACACCACTGTAGCGAAGCATGGGCATCCTGCTAGTGTGTGTGTGTGTGTGTGTGTGTGTGTGTGTGTGTGTGTGTGTGTGTGTGTGTGTGTGTGTATGCAAAAATACACTCAATATTATAGAAAGTATGATTGCTATTAATAGAATGAACACTATTGATATTTAGTCATGTAAAGCAGCAGTGGCATAGGAGGTTAAGAGCTGGTGTATCTAATCTGGAGGAACCGGGTTTGATTCCCAGCTCTGCTGCCTGAGCTGTGGAGGCTTATCTGGGGAATTCAGATTAGCCTGTACATTCCCACACACGCCAGCTGGGTGACCTTGGGGTAGTCACAGCTTCTCGGAGCTCTCTCAGCCCCATTTACCTCACAGGGTGTTTGTTGTGAGGGAGGAAGGGCAAGGAGATTGTAAGCCCCTTTGAGTCTCCTGCAGGAGAGAAAGGGGGGATATAAATCCAAACTCCTCCTCCTCCTCCTCCTCCTCCTCCTCCTCCTCTTCTTCTTCTTCTTCTAAACATGCAAAGAAGTTCTCAATATTAATAAAAATATGAATAATAGCATCCTAAATGATCAAGAAATATATTAATGAGTTTTGTCATCTTAACCTATTATTTAGGCAGTATTGTATAATACTTAAAATATAACTCCCATTTTACTGAATATATATTGGGCAGCCTGATCCACAAGCTGGGAGCTCGGCCATGGTGTCACAGCTGTGCCTGGCTGCCTCCCAAGAGGCTTCCCAGCAGTTTGGGGAAGCCAAAAAGCCTCCCCACTGCTGAGAAGTTCCAATAGGCCAACTTACACTTACGCCAGCCAAAAGGCTAGCATAAGTGCAGACTGCAGCCACAAACAAACAAACAAAGAACCTTTAATGGCATTACAACATTATATACATAGATCCACTTAACCCAATAGAGGGAAGCTAAAATAAATGGACAGGTAGAGAAGGCTGATGTTCAGGATCTGCTCCTAAAGCGTTGTTTTATATACAGTGACTGCATACATCACTACTGGAGCTGTCCAACAGAAAGGTGATCTTTTGCAAGTCAGATGCATACTCTTTTTTGAGTAGCAGAGGTGACAGGTGTTTGACTCTAGGTCCCAAAGTATGATCGGCAGAGTCTACACAGTTCCTACTTGCATACAGTAGCCTTAGTGGTGGCAGGACCAGCATCATTGCTCTAATGGAGCCTGGGTAACGGTTATCTGGTGCAGGTATTGAGATTACCAGTTGCCTAGAGCTAAAGGGAGAGCAAGTCCTGGAAGCCTTCTTCGAATAGGGGTTCTGACGCTCCTGGTCAAAACAACCTTCTCCTCAGAAGCTGGAAAGTCTCTTTAGAAGGTAGCATGGCCAGATAATCCCAAAGAGCTAATTTGTTGATTTTTGTTTCTATAATGCCCCACCATTCCTGAGTGACAAGAAGTCTTGAGGGCTTTATATGACAAGGAGGTTGCATCGCTGGGTTGAAAACAGATGCTACAATATTTGAGCTGGCAAGCCATGCTCTTTGTCTCTAAGAGATGTCGGCACGCAGTGAGGCATGCCCAAAAGTTTAAATAAGAAGTTTAGATTGTACTTCGGCCAGCTGTGTTGGGACCAGGAGCTCATCCAAAGTGGGACTCCATAATAGTTGCTGGGCCACCTTGGTGTTAAAGATTTTAATGTTGCAGGCACAAATTGATGGCCCCTTTGTTATGGAAAAACGTAGGATTGTGCTGGATACACTGACCATGGAGTTTGTAACAGCATGGTCTCTGTGGCTGGCCCAACTCCTATATAATGGAGGGTGCACTCCCTAAATATTTAAAACATTTGGACCTGTTCCACTCTAGCACCCAACGATGGTTTCCAGGGATTTTGGAAACAATTACTAACCTTCGATTTTTGTAGAGTTGAGTGTCAGGCCATTGGCTGTACAGCATTCAACATGCCGATTTTGATGTAATCAGCAAAACTAAGGCTGCCGGGTATATAGCACATTAGGGATTGATGTCCATCTAAGTTTGACAGTGTGAGTTTACTAGATTTAAGTTTGCTTGCTAGGTCATTTAAAATAAAGATTAAAGAACTGGTGCAAGGGACACAGCCTTGTTTTACTCCCTTGGAGACAGATATTTTGCGTGTAAGCCGATCCCTCCTGATTGCATTTGATTTGGCATACTGTGTTATGGTGTAACACCTTGATTAGGGGAGATCAATCTATTCTCTACAATCTATTTTTTCCAAGTTTAGCCCATAGCTTATCTCTTTGGGACAGAGTCAAAGGCCCCCCTTTGATGTCCAGGGAATGCTGTACTACAATGGTCTTTTGATTTTATTACAGGTCTTTGCTATTAGTTGGTTAACAATGACCATGTGATCGAGGGTAGATTTACCTTTTGCAGAACCCTATCTGCCTCAGGTCCTAGAACTCCTATTTGAGATGACCCAATTATTCAATCTGGTTAGTAAGAATTTAGCATAAATTTTCCCCTGTATTGATAGTGCTTCAATTGGCCTGTGTAGTTTTCTGGAAACATGATGGTCACCTTTTGGAAAATAGGGACTATTATAGGCCTTTGTCCAGGCCTCTGGGATTTGCCTTTGTTGATTGTTGTAAAAGGGAGGCTAAGAGTAAATTCACCAATCCATGCTTTTTAAATATCTCAGGTGGTAATGCATCGGGCTCACTACCTGGCTTGAGTTGTTTAATCATAGACGCTTACTTCTGTTGGGGTGACTGTAGGCCAATCCATTGGGATAACTCCGGGATGGCAGGCCATACTCTTTCAGCACTAAAAAGTGTTCCTTTGTAACTGCCGTTGACAGGTTGTTGTTAATCCTAGAGCTACTGGACACTCATTTTCCCAGGAAAGATCTGGTGCTTCATTGGAATTGGTAGGCCTAAATGAGCTCGCACTCTGCATTGATAATTGACATTTTAATGTCCCTTTACGCTGGCTGAGCTTGCTTTTTAATTGAAAAGCTCTGCCAAGTGAATACAGGGCTCTAATGTTGTTGTTTGTGATGTTGACATTCCTGGTCAAGGCATCTGCCTATGGGTGGTGTTGAGCAATGAGTCCGAGACTCATTTTCGTATTATTTTGAAGTGTATTTCTCCAAAGGTTTGGTTGCTTATTAATCTACAGAGCTGCTTCTCTGTTTGGGAAGACCAGTTGATTTTTAAGTATGGGGCTATTCTTCTTAAGTGGCAAAGATTGGATCCTCGCTAAGAAGATGGTCGCTAGCATCCATGGTGGTCAATATGGAAGTCTCTTTTACACCCTGCAAAGAGTGTCAGTGGAAACTATAACATAGTCTATCACACTACAACCCTCTGCTAGAGAGGGAAAGTATATTCTCCAGAATGTTTAAATTTTGCAGGAGGCCGCTCAAGTATATCATGTCACAGGAAATCCATGACCAGCTCCTCTTGCCTGAGTATGGTTAACAAGATTATCCTTCTCGAAAGGCTGAGAGAAATAATTAAGGTAACTCTTCAGCATCTAAAGTCCCACCCTGTAATGAGAGCCTGTCTGGCTCTGCTCCCACCTCTGTAGCATTTGAAGTCAAATATAATTAGAGGAGGTAATCCATTACAAGAGTATAGGAAAAGGCCAGCCCTCCCAAGTTTCTCCTTTAGTTTCTAGGCCTATGATACAGTATAGCCCCCGCTTAGATAGAGACCATAGGACTTCGTAATTAGTAATACTACTTTTAGCCTTTGCTATGTTCCATGAAAGGATCTTGGATATTAGGGAAATGGGTGAGTTGGGGAGTCTAAGGCCAATTCTATTTCCACCAGAAGGTTAAGAGAATTGGTTGTAATTGCTATAGGACACTACTCATTGCCCTTTCCAGTACATTCTGCCCTTATCCCCTCCCACCCTGAGAGACTGCAGCCCACCAGCGGACCACCAGTAAAATAATGTTGACTCCTCCCCTGGCCCCAGCCCAACTTTGCTATGCTGGCAGCGGCAGGGCATTGGCACAGTGTTGAGTGCAGCGTTCCAGCACTGCAGGGAGGGCAGAAGATGCTGCATGCTCGTGGGATTGCCCCTCCACCGGGGTAACTGCCCCAGGGAGGGAAAATCTGCCAGCACAGCCAGTATGCCACTCCCTGAAGATTCGTCAATCCCTTTGGATGGAGCCCTTAGTTCACTTAGCCATGTTAGAATACTCTTTCATTTTGTCTTCCCAATTTTCTAGGTCAGGAAATCTTTCCATTTCCCACCTGGATGCAATTGAAATTCTATTCTGTTAATAGATACAGGAATAATTCTTGTGGTTTTGTTGGTAGGTGTTTTTTTAAAGTGCCTTACAGCAGAATTATGACTGCCTTCAGATCCACTGTCTCTAATTTTATTATTCTTTGCCTTGGATTTTTGATTTAATCTGTACTCCAGACTAAACCTGCTGCCTGGTAATATAACTTAATATTGGGTACAGAAAGATCTCTTCTTTTCGTCTTCGATAACTTTAAATCTGATTCTAGGTTTTCTTTAGTGCCAAATAAATATATTTATTTGAGCTTGCCAGTCTTTTACATTTTTGTCTTGTATATTAATCGGTAACATTTGAAATAAGAAGTTTAGCTTTGGTAAAAAAATAATTTTGACTGCTGCTATTCTTCCAAACCATGATAATTTCAGCTTGGTTCATCTTGAAATCTTTTATTTTTTTCTTAGATGACTGAATAGCTATTTTTTAAAAGTGTTCCATTTCATCTATTCAAATTTATGCCTAAGTATTTTACAATTTTTGAATAAACATCACAATTCCTAGCTTCACCAATCTCCATAGTTTCTTATGGCATTAAAAGTTTTATTGATTTTGTAGCCTGAAAATTAAAGGTCTTATCCATCAGATGTTTAACTGATAATTATGGGTTTACAGTTGCCAGGACTACATCAGCTGCATAACTTTTCAACTTGAATTCTTCATCATCAATTTTTATACCCCAAATATTATGGTCTTGTCTGATTGATGATGCCACTCTAATGCTAAGTTGACTAAAAGTTGGGACAAAGAATGTCCTTGACATGTACCTTCTTCATTTTGAAATTATTCAGTGAGAAAACTATTTATCAATAATGTAGCTCATTGTTTAGTATATATACTTGGGATCCAGTTAAAGTATCTATAATCACATTTCAGACATTCCAAAATTTTCAGCAAAAATTCCCAAGAAATATTATAAAAAGCTTTCTTAGCATGTACAAAAATAAAAGCAGCTTTAGTTTCCTTTGATTTGAAGTGTTCAAGGGAATTCATAACAAATCACACGTTATCTTTCATATATCCTTTAGGAATAAATCCTGTTTGATCTTCATGCATAAATTTTTCTATACATCTTCTCAATCTGGTTGTCATAACTGATGTAAAAAGTTTGTAGTCCATGTTTAATAATGAAATTGGTCTGCATGACTGCAGGAATTTTGGATCATTACCTTCTTTATAAATCAAACTTATTCATTCATTCATTCATTCATTCATTCATTCATTCATTCATTCATTCATTCATTCATTTGATTTGGTAAACCGCCCTACCCCCAAAGGGCTTATATGAGCTTCTTGCCATAAAAGTGGTAGTTTATCGGGATAAGTGACTGTCAAAGTAGTTGTTATGAGTACAGTCAGTTATCCCAATCAGTCCAGACAGTGGAGGCAGAGAGGGATGGTGCTGCTGACTCACTGCCCCCAGAAGGGTTTCCAGAGGTGTGGGGAGGGATAAAATAGCAAAAACCATTCCGGCTGCTGGAAAGTCCTCCTTTGGGGCCAATGGACTTCTGCCACCTAAAAGGGTGGCATAACTTCAGCGTCAGGATTGCAACACAGCTGGCTGCAAACACAGGATGGGAGCTGACTAACATCATATCTGCCTTCAATAACACCCTGGACCCCCTCCCCCCCCCATGCCAGTGTCTGTTCCAGACACAAGCACAGCTCTGCTGTGGCCAGGACTTCCATATTTTGCGACGAAGGGCCTGAGGAGTGCCTGCCCGCTTGCATATCTCTCCTCCTGCTGGCTCATTTGCCCCTTGCGCCAACAGAAGGGGCAAATGCATTGGCACAGAGCTGAGCTGCCTCCTTGCCACTTCTCTTCCATAGTTTTAAAACATTCTGCCGAAAAGCCATCTGGCCGTGGAATTTCACTTTTTAAAAGATCCTTAACAGCTTGAGACAATTCCTGAATCAATGAATTCGGTTTAATATTTCACAATTATTTTTTGTAAACTTCTCAGGAGATATCTTTCTGATATAAACATTTAATGTTGTCGTACTAATATTATTTTCTTATACAGTTCATAAAATAATTGGACATTGATCTTGAATTTCTTTCTCTTAATGGGTAGCTTTGACATTGTTTAATTTAGTGATTGTCCTTTTTTGTTTTTTCCTCAAACAATAGGTCAAGAATCTTCCTGGTTTGTTTGCATATTCAAAGTTTTTCTGTTTTAAAAGATTAAGTTTCTTTTGTATTTCTTCAATTTTGAAAGAATCCAATTGATTTTCTTCCTGTTTAATAGCCTTTAATTCTTTTTGTTGTGAGTTTTTTTGCTGTTCCTCTAGAACTTTCAATTGTTCTGTTATTTTATTTATCTTTTGTAGTTTGTCTTTTTTCTGCTTAGATGCTTTCCTCTCATGTTTGCTTTACTTGCTTCCCAAATTGTCATAACAGACATACTCTCAGTTTTGTTGATTTTGAAGAATGCATCTTTTCTGCATTTTTTCACAACCACCTTTTGTAGCATAAGATTATCAACTAGTCTCCATCTTCTTCCACTTTTGTTTAATCTCGGTATTACTTCTGCAAAAATCTGTGGTTGTATTTCAATCTTCTCAATATTCATGGGCAAAGTCTTGATTATCCAGCACATGTCTGTTCTTGAGTATGACTGATGCCAGTGTGAAAAATAAGTATTATCTCTTGTCTTGAAATTTTCATTTCACCACAAATCAACTAAGTCCATATACTGAAAAATATTTTTGGATAATCTGCCTCCTTTAACTTTTTTAATCTATCCATATTCAGGTCGGCCACAGTATTCATGTCAGCAATTAATATTAATTTGCTTTTTTGAAAGTCCAGGATAAGTTGGAAAAGTTTTTCTTGAATCGTTTGGGGCATATATTTTCAGTAATATATATACTTCACCATCTGGGAGAGTACGTTCAAATAGAATGTACCTGACATCCAGGTCATTGAGTTCTTTGACTTCAGCAATCTGTTGATTTTAAATATATGTATCAACCCCTCTTTTCTTTGCATGTGTTGAGGCTATATAAGCATTGTCTAACTTCTTATGATTTAGTATATTTAGTACATGATTGTGTTGAGCTTTCAGGTATATTTCTTGCATGCAAATGATGTCTGCATTTTGTTTTTGTAAGTTTATCTTCTTTGTCTAACTGTGATCTGGGTTTGTCACCTTCTGTATTGTAGAATGGTTTGCTGATTACAAAATTTGATAACATTAGGCAATCAGTGAGCAGATTACAAGATACCTTATATTTTAATAGTTAAGTCTGCCAAATCTGAGGACATTTAAATCCAGTGACTGGGACTGTGAATGGGCAACAAAGATCTAGTTACAAACTTGAAAAGGCCCCCAAACTTATGGAAAAATCTGAAATCTTAAAAAAACACTGGTTTTAAAAAATCTGAAAATGATAAAAAGAAGTGCCTGCACTTTAAGCAAAAGGTCCCTCGGTGGCTGTTGCTTGGCAACAACAGTTTTCCGACTGGGTCTCTGTGAGTGAAAAGGCAGGGGGAGAGGGCAAGGTACTTTCCTATTTTCCTATTTTTTTAATCCTATTTTGGCCTTTGAGGGAAGACTCATTGGGACCAGATCTGGGTAGGGCTGAAAGCTCCCAGTTGGGAAATTCCTGGAGATTTTGTGGTAGAGTCTGAGGAGGGCAGGGTTTGTCATAAAGTGTGCCTTCCAAAGCTGTTATTTTCTTTGTGGGGATAGATTTCTGTCATCTGAAATTCAGTTGTAATTCTGGGAAATCTCCAGGACTCATCTAGAGACTGGCAACTCCAGGCTTGAAGCAACCTGTGGATGACTTGATATTACTGACTTGCATGACTTAGCTAGACCAGGCTGCTACTGTTCAACAACAGCAACCCTATGGAAGTCAGTGCAGTGTAGTGGTTACAGCTTCAGAGTAGAGACTGGGAGCCCCATGTTCAAATCCCCATCTAGTTGTGGAAGTTCACTGGGTAATTTTGGACCAGTCATGTACTTTCAGACACACCTCCTATACAGGGTTGTTGTGTGAATAAAAAGGACAAGAAAATAACATCAGCTGTTTTGGTCCCCATTGTGGACAAAGATTGTAGTTTTCTAAGACAGAGGTTACAGGGGGTGGGGATTGAGGAGAGACAGCAATTTAAGCCAGAAGGGCAGAAAAAGGTAGGTTGGCTATTGGGTGAGGAAAAAATTGAGTTGCTAAGTCCAGGTTGTGAAATTGAGAGATGGTGCCAAGAGTGGCTGGGATTTGAGGAGGGCAGGGACCTTAGAAGGGTATAATGCCCTAGACTCCACCTTCAAAAGTAGCCATTTCTACCATGGCAACCAGCATAGCTAACCTCCAGGTGAGAGCTGGAGATCACCCAGAACAACTAATATCCAGTTGACAGAGATTAGTTCCCCTGGAGAAAAGGGCTGCTTTGGAGGATGACTATTTGGCATTATACTCTGATGAGGTTGCTTCACTTCCCAAACCTCAAACTGCCAAGACTCCATTCCCAAATCTCCAGGAATTTCCCACCTGGAGTTGGTAACCCTAAGGGGAAATTGTCTCTGTAGTTGGGAGAACTGTTGTGGTTTCAGGAGAGCTGCTGCCGCCATGATTGCCGAGAAGAAGCAGGTGGAGGATGGGTTGATGATGGTGTGGGCGGCAGAAAAAGAGAGAAGGTGATACACAGAGGGAAGAGAACGAAAAGGGGTGGCAGGAAGTAGAAAGACTGAAAAAAGTAGGGGGAGAGGGAAAGAAGTAAAAGTGGGGGAAATGAAATAATTGCTCCCACAATTTTCTTGTGGGTCCCCACTTGTATTGTCTAACAGTAAAGATTCCTAGAAAGATTTAGGCAGTTTCCACGCGGCCAGGATGCGCCCCCACGCCACCAAGAGTTTTGGCGGCGTGGGGGCGCAAGCCCGTTCGCATGAACGGGCGGCTGAGGTCGGTAGACGGCAGGCAGCTCCCGCGACGGGAGTCGCTTTCGTTCTTTAATTTCACGTTGCGCGAGCCGCTTCATCGCTGCCCCTCCCACCCCTGGAGGTCGGAGGACAGTGTGGGCGGGCTGGCGACGCCCAGCAGGCTAACGGGCGACACCGCGTGGAGTGGGGCGGGATCGGGAGACAGCGTTCTCCCGTGGCGCTGTTCGCATCCGCTGGCCATTGGAAGACGCTTACCTTTCAACAACAACCCTTGAAAGGGTTGTTGTTTAGGGCGGCCTGACGCTGCCCTGGGGGGAGGGAAGCGCAGTCAGGTCGCCGCTGCGCTGCAGTAGCGGGCGCCTTGAATAACGGGCGGCCTGGGGGGTGGTGTTTTTACCGCCTCCAGGCCGTCGTTAATGGGCCGTGCGGAAACGGCCAAAGTAATGTTGCTGGGCTGAGACTGCAGAAAAGGGAGTAAACTGTAACAATTTATGCAAACATATCTGTACAAGGCAACAAAACAATCAGTGAAAGAAAGAATTCATCCCTAACAAAAGTTCCCCTCTTGAGCTGAACTGAGGACACGCAATACTCGCCTTGACAGACAAATAGTAAAGAGCAGCTTCATGTGATTTTTTTCTAAGGACATGCCCACATTACAAACAAATCATTTTTGTAGTAGATTAATTGTTCGGACTTCTGCCAAATAATCCACAGATTTCGTGAGAACACTGATGCACTTTGTTATCCAAAGCTCTATTTTTTCCCAAACAGAATGCAATCTTACATTTACTGAGAGAAATTGGTAACCATTCACCTGTTTAAAACTGCAGTGGAGATATTGACTTTATGGTATTTCCTACTCAACTTCCCAGGTAGCAATTATGATGGTTGAAAAGGCCAATGTTGGGAAGAACCTTTAGGAGGGAAAAACGGTATTCCTGGGATTAACCAAGAAACATACTGGGTCAGATTTTTTAAAAGTGGATTTGCATAATAATCTGCCAGTTCTGCAAATGTCTGTCAAGAAATATATATGTAAACAGATGACCAGATATGATAAAGGAAAAGATTTCTGTACTTTTAATAGCTATGTATAAAAATCCAGTCATGTGTTCTGCTGGAGTAAAAAGAATGTGTGCATCCTGGGAATATACAAAAAGAATGTTTGATGGAGGCTTTAGTAAGGAGAGAAAGTAAGTGAGAAGGAATGAAAATGCTGAGAATGTGTGAATCCAACCAAGTTATTATGACTGTTCACAACACTGGGCTTCCAGAATAAGTGAAACTCCACATGAGGAAATTCTCCCTTCAACATATCTCTTCTCCCATTGTATCTAACCCTGCTAATTGCAAATGTCAATACTCATTGTTTCGGTAAGCAAAGTAGATTTCATTAATGTTTTTCTTGAACTATTTTAAGAGAAAGTGGCTGTTTCACTTTTATTTTGTAAGAACAATTTTTAAAAACTGCATGAATAAAGAGCAAAAACAGCCATTATTTTCAGCATATTTAGTTTAAATATATGGGGAATTTGCTATTCTAAGGGCTGGTAATGGTAGAAATATTGTTAAATAATGGTACATGACTAAAAACTGAGTTGGAAGTGGCAATATGTCATTTAACATAGACCAAAAGATCCTATATAACTTGAGTATCAAATATATTTTCTAGGACTAGATGAATTACACAAGGTAGGCTTTCAGGATAATACCACTAAATACCTGGGCATTACCTGAGCATGCCACCTATATTTGTGCTAATAAGATTTTTATCAAACCCATCAGTATATTTTTGGGGCAAAAACGTAGAAACTATTTAAGTCAAACAAAAGCAACACCATCTTTGAATCAAACTGATTTATGCAACACAGGATTCTGTAAGCAAGCAGGAACCTAATTTTGAAAGCTCATGGCTGCAGTTCCAAGGTCCCCTTTCTGCAAATAAGCGACACTGAGTGACATGGGATTTGCTTCTCACTAGATGTTTTCTTTTCTTTTCTTTTGCAACAAAGCAAATCAGCTGCTCTTGGAAAAATTTTTTACATTTTGGGTTTTTTTCCCCTTCACTAAACTTCACTAAAAAGCAGTATGTTAAGTTTCACAAGTGCAGTGGATCCCTCTACTGGGTTTGTCCAATATTATTGGAAATGTGATAAATATTGGCTGAAACTTTCAAAATCTTGTACTGGATTGCTAAGAACATAAGAGGTTAAAAACTTAAATGTCTTCAGATTTGCAGATTGAAAAAAAAGACTATAAATTATTTGTCATGTTATTACTAACAAGAAAAATCAGAACAATGACAAAGAAGGAAAGCAGCTTGCTTGGATCAAAGCTTTTAATTTGATTTCAGATCAACATCTAATGAATGCACAACACAGCTTTCAGACTTTCTGCTTCATAATTCTTTTCAAATGTCCTCAGTCACTTATGGGGTTCAGGATTGGTCTGGTGACATTCATTCTCATGAACATCTTTAAATGCTACATAAAATGTCACAAATGCTACTTAAGTGGCTCTTGATACATATGCAAGAAGTGCATCAGATCATATTATCGTTAACAGCTTCTGAGAATAATTTGAAAGTATGAGTCTTGCTGTAATACAGATGAACAAACCTGCAGCAACTTGGCATTGCAAACAACTGAAGTTAGTGAATGGGCAGGTAAGAGAGCAAGAAACCCAAACAAGAACAAGGCATTGTCAAAGATATTTCATTCTTGTATACATTCTTGTTATTTACATGAATCATCAGTATTAAACCTGAGATAGTAAAACCCACTGCAGGTATGACAGGCAAAAAGAACAATGCACATGTAAGAACACAATGCAATGATATATGTCCAAGCTAGAATGCATACAATTATATCAAATTCATAAAATGAACACACATATTAGGGGGGGGGGGGGGTTGTAAAAAATATTATGTCTTGGATAACATGAGCCATTCCTGTTAGGCTCACAAATGAAGAACAGCCAATCGCTCAAAGACTGAAGTGTAGCAAAAGTCAAAGAGATGATGTCATCATAGGCCTGTATACATAATTGCCTGAGCTCTTCATGACACACACATAACCCTTCTCTGTATATACCGGTGCATACCTTGGCAAGCTTTGTAAATGAAATACATGATGCCAACAACAATTCCCCAATATGGACCCTAACCCAACAAGCATTTATTACCAGACCTGACCAACAGCACATCCTAAGTCATTACCACTTCCATCCACATTTCTCTTGACAGGATCTGGCTCCACTAGCTCTCCAAACTCTCATTTAGAGCCTTCATACAACATCAGAAAGAGAAATTAACAACAAGAAATCCAACATAGTCAGCATCTCGGTTTGCTTGTCTTCCACAGACCAAGAGACAGAGCTCTACACATCTAAATTGGCAACAGGCTGAATCACCCCCACAATCCACCCCCCAAATATATTCCCCTCAATTGACACTGCAGTGCATTGCAACACTTGCTGCTGCTTTTGGATGAGAAATCCCCCCCCCCCCAATTACACACTCTTTGCAGAGGAAAGAGCAATCCACAATGGAGACCGGCATCCTTGGTAAATATTTTTGAGGGTGAATGGAGTAAAAGGATAAGGGGGGGGGGGGGGATGTGGGACCAGATGAGTGAAGGAATGAATGAACTGCTACCTCCAGAAAAGCTCTGTGGGTTGCTGGCTTCTCCTGCTGCTGCTGCTGCTGCTCTTGTCACAGAGGATCAGCTGATATTTACCTGTGAGGTAATGCACACTCTGAAAGGGCACCATGCACCCACTGAAACACAGTGCAAATCAGGAGGGGCGCACAGAGACGGAACTGCTTGCTGACTGCCGCTTACCGCTCTGAAGAGAGGAAGATGCTCCGCGCTCAGGCGGCTGCTGCTGCTGCTGCTGCAGCTCCTGGCACATGCTGCAGGTGTCATAGCTGAAACTGCCCTGCTTCAGGATGTACCCATTTTGCATCTGCACATGCCCAGAGCCCCTCGTGCAGCCCAAATGAGCATGTGCCAAGCCTATGCGCATGCCCGGCGACAAAGTGAAGCCTCCGTGAAGCCCTTGCCCTCACCTAGCCTTTTGCCCTGAGTTTCGCGGGGGTTCCAGTCTCTTTGCCCAAAAAGCATCCTAGCGATGCAGAGGAAGCGGAGGGCGGGGGGAGGAGCTGGGCGAAGGGAGGGGGCGGGCGGCTGAGCAAAAGGATGACGTCTTGCAAAAGCGGAGGAGAGGGAGGCGAGGCGGCCCGGGGGATTGGCGGGGGCGCCTTGGAGTTTAGGCGGGAGATGCAGGAGCGAGCGGGGGTGGGCAGCGACTGGGGGCCTTGGGCGGGATTTGCAAGGGAAGACGTCGCCTGGTTGCGGAGGGCTTGGAGGGGAATGGGGGGGGGGGTCTGAGCTGGGGACAGCTCTGGGGCGGAGGCTACACGATGTGGAGTGTGCAAAGAGGAGAGGCAGGGTGGGCTGAGGACGCCGCCTGGTCTGGGATGTGCTTGGCGGTGCGGGGAAGAACAAGCAGAGCGGCTGGGGAGGGGGTGAGAGGGAGCCTCTGGGGAAGAAAGGGCGAGACAGACTGGGATGGGAGGATGGGGCGAAGGGAGAGCGGCTTCTAGTTTGGAGCTCTGAACCCAGCACAGAGCGAGCCAAGGCTGCCCTGAAGGCTTGCAGAAGGGGGGGGGAGGGGGACCTGCCCTTTCTTTGTGGGCGAACCTGTGGGCTGCCTGCCTGGCATTGTGATGAATGGTTCTGTGCCCGGTGATGTCACGTTCTTTCCGCTCGAAGATTCCTCGGAGTGAGCGATGGGCTTTGTTCCAAGGGCTGTCTGCTCTCCACCGGGGAGATGGATCGGTTCCCGAAGTACAGCAAAGTGGCTCCCTTTATTAAAAGGGACGTGGCGAATGAATCCTCTTTCATTTCCGACGCATCGCTTCCCACGTTTGCCTTTTCCCAGGTCCGCTCGGTCGTCTCCAGTTAGCTTTGCCCGTGTGAAGACACTCTGCTCACCGTAAAAATGTTGACGTTGAAGGATTCCCCCCAATAAAAAAAACGACTGTTAACTCTCCTTCATGGTTTGTAATTAATAATGTTCGTATTGATTGATAAAACATTAAAAGGGGGAAAAAAAAACCTTACGTTTTCGTTGTGTTATGTCCCAAACAATGTCCCATACAATGCTACTGTCAGGCAATGGATGGTCCAGGACTTTGTAGCCCTGAAGGCTGAGAGTATTATGCAATCTGGCTGCTCTTGACAGCTTTAGCTTCACCTAAAACAGTTTTCATGCACATATTTGAATGTTGCTAATGCAGGACGGAACACATACGTTGAAGCTCATCTAGCTTTTCTAAACCTGTACCAGAATACACCCCATTTTCAAAAACATGCTTCTTTTGCATTCTGTCCTGTTTTTATTAACAGATAAAAATATTTGTTTTGCTTGTAAAAACACCCTTAGGACCAATTTGCATGGGCAGTGGAGTTGTTAACCACATGTGCCTTCTCAGTGTGTTTCCTCTCTCTAAGCCACCCAGTACTGGTTCTGTCGTCTCCATCATGCATGCCCCCATCTACACACAAGCAGAGCTTTGCACTGCAGATGGAAGCAACTGCAGAACTACTGGAGGAACAGTAGTTTGTACCAGCACAGAAGCAGCACTGAGTGGTTCTGAGCTACGTCATCAGCATTGGAGTGCACAGCAGCACAATACTATGCAAAGTTATGCTATTGATTTTGCCATTGATTTTCTGTGAGCTTAAACTGAAGTTAGCCTGCATAGGATTGTACGTTGTGTGTATATATGTTGAGGGAGGAACATTTCTTCTTTACTGAGCTATCAGTACAGAGGAAGAAGAGTCTGGACTTGTACCCCACTTTTCTCAACCATAAGGTCTCAAAATGGCTCACAAACGCCAATAGACACCTTGTGAGGTAGATCGGACTGAGAGAGTTCTGAGAGAACTGTGATTAGGCCAAGGTCACTAGCAGGCTTCATGTGTAAGAGTGGGGAAGCAAACCAGGTCCTCCAGATTAGAGTCCACTGTTCTCAGCCAGTGTACCACACTGGTTGTGCAGATATGGCTTTTATTTAATATCTGTTTATCATATTGTAACCTCTCATTCTTACTGCCTGTTGGTCCAGAGCAAAGTCCATTGTTTCAGCTGGTAGGTGTTAAGTCTTCTTAAGAGCTATGGGGGTTCACAAGAAACACTCATCTCACAAAAACGTCCAAGCACAGAAAGAGAGGAAAAGGCTAAAAAAGAGGAGGTAGAAGCCCTGTTATAGAGTTGATGAACTGTCAGACAGCAGTCATAACTCTGCCCGAGGAATGAATCCCCAAGAAGAAGTATGACTGGCCACTCCCATTTCTTTGGGGGCAAAGCTGATGCTTGAAGATGACAATAGAAATGCTTTTGCTTGCCTGTGAGGAGAGATCAGAGGCTGAAACTTTGTTGGGGCCGAAGGCCCTCCCTTATGACTAGAAAAATGTAAGCCGAAGGTCCTCCCCATGAAAGTTCTGATGAATTACATCCATGGGAAAGAGTGCAAGATCATTTCTGATATTAGAAGAACAGTCACCCTGACAATAGTTACTTTTCATAGCATTCCACTAAATAGATTACTTCATGCTATCCTTAGAGATCTAGTGATCAAAGCCTACAGTGGTGAACAATCATAAGAAGGGAACTTCAAGATCTCAGTGAACCAGCCCAGCATACAGACTCGCTGATGTAAAGTGACCGGACTAGATATTCCAGTTCAAATTCTCAGTCTGTCATGAAGGTTTCTGGGTTACATTAGTCTAATCACTCTCTCAACCTACTCCACTTTGCAGGGTTGTTGTAGTTGTAAGGATAATATGGAGAAAGATGGACCAAGTATTCCACCCTGAGCTCCTTGGAGGAAGGGCAGGATAATATATAATAGAACAATAGACATTATGGACTATTGTCTATAGGATCCAGTCCTAATCCCTTAGTGCTGAAGTTGTCATGCAAACTGCTGGCCACTGTTTCTTAGTAGTTCAAACAGTTTTACCTCCTGCTCCAAATCCCAGGGACAATTCTGGAGCACATCCAGGGTCACCATCCCTCTAGCCAGCATAATGTCTAATTATTCTGCAGCAAATTCATTTAGCATGTTCTTTCTTGTTATCTGAGTAGCCATTTAACCAATGAGGGTAAGGATATGTGAAGCCCCCATGATTACAATGTTGTCCTATTGTGCAGTCTGTCTCTGATCTTTTCCTCCACCCAAAAATCACACTCATAGCTTTGAGAAAGGGACGGGATAGTGCATCCCCGGCACAAAATTACTGTTCAGGCCTGGAATTTCCACTGACCAAATCAGTGGAGGAGTTTGTTCCTCCTGTGTATTCAAATTTGTTGGACTTTATCCTCCCTTTCAAGCAGAGAGCAATACTACCCCCCAAACAGCCTTTCCTGTCCTTCCTATTGACTATTTTATATCCAGGAATGACCATGTCAACAGGCCCCCAGGTTCAGAGGTTTAATGCCTCTAATTATCACATATTGGGGAGCAGTCAGTTTGTGAGCTGTTGTAGGATTCTTTGTGGCATTTGACTGGAAACAGATGAGATGGACCATTGGTTTGATCTTGCATAATTCTCTATGATTATGTTAATTTTATGAGCAATCCAGATACCATGGATACCATACCTCCATCAACCCCTGCCAGCATGGCCAATTGGCCATGCTGGCAGGGGCTGATGGGAATTGTAGTTCATGAACATCTGGAGTGCCATAGATTCGCCACCACTGTCTTATGATGTTTAATATGTGGACAGATAGAGCACATTAAAATTGTCATTATCTAGACCTGTGGTGGCAAACCTTTGGCACTCCAGATGTTATGGACTACAATTCCCATCAGCCCCTGCCAGCATGACCAATTGGCCACACTGGCAGGGGCTGATGGGAATTGTAGTCCATAACATCTGGAGTGCCAAAGGTTCGCCACCACTGATCTAGACTGTGATTTGGGAAATTGCTCTTCTATTATCTTTGACAGACGTTCCCACTGATATTGAATGTGCGTGAGAGGGTGTTGCAGTTAACGGTTCGGTCAGTCACAGAAGTGTTGCCTCAAAGATTGCTACTTCTCTCTTACCCTCCCACTTATTGTTGGTGGAAATGACCCAGGAAAGTTTTATAATGTTGTCAACTTGGGCTGCACAAAACAATTCTTTTAACACTCAACAGAACACAGTGGGATGCCTCTGAGTTGGTGGTAAACTGTCTTAACTTCCATCCCCACCACAGATTAGGCTCTGATGTGAGCTTCATCCTGGGAGATTCTGCACTCAGTAACTCAACCTACGTTCCACCTAGGTTCAGCCTAGGTACTCACCGCATCCGGCGAGTTCTTTGCGGGTCTATTCCTGCTCTGCTCTGTCCCGCCATTAAATTTATGACTCCACCAGGGAGGTAGTTTTTTCAGCGAACCCAGGTCGAAACTGGTAAAGTGGGGAATCTCCGTCACCTTGATTCGCCCGTTCAGCCAATCACAGACTAATGTCTTGGGCATGCGCAGAACGGGAGACTCACGGTGGAGTAAAGCGTGCCCCCCCCCCGCTTCTGTATAGAAGTGACGGCCATGCACATAAACGAAGGGCAGATTACACACTGCTCATAGCAATGCAGCAGCCTATTAGGAACGAGGAGCAAATGACAGGCCGAGGTGATCCCGCCCTCTGAGCTTGGCTTCGGCAGGACGACCTCAGCTACTGTGTGGAGTAATGGAGAAATTGACCTAGGTCGGCAATTTCAGCCTGACGGGATGAACCTAGGTTCAGTTAGTGAGTGTGGAATTGCCCCCTGAGTTTGGTCATATTCATTCTGACATACATGAAACCACCTCACCAAGTAGGGAGCCTCGGTGCCAGCTTCATCTCTTCACCATTTTTTGCATGTGGGACCATCCTAAAGGTGACATACATCAACATGCTAGTATCATCTCTCCACTACTTGTCTCACGATACCACAAGACGTCTCTGTGACCCTGTGGGCTATGCAGCTGCAGGGCAGGACCTTTAAAAACAAAGGGAAGCGTGGCTGATTAAAGCACTTCCTGGCCGGCTGTTCACTCATGAGTGTCTGCAACCCAGGTTTTACAAAAAGAATAATGGATAGCGCGATTCTCAAAAAACCTGGTTCAGAGGACTTAACGTGGGGCAGCCTTGCTTTAGGGGTGGGATCCATATGATGTTCCCCCCTGAAATGGTTTTTTTCCTGTTCCCAGTCCAGATTCATTGGCCCGTGCAGAAGGGGCCTTAGAAATAATTACCCCAACAGCATTTTAAAAACATGCATGACTGACAAAAAGCTTAGAGTGTAGCTTTCTCAAACATGGGTGATGGAAAAACTTCACTTGTTAAATTTCTGCCTGCTACAGAGTGGTTCAAGGCACAGAGGTTCTATCAATAAAAAAAATGGCAGCCATATTTAGAAACCAAAGCCTTCTGTTTTATGTTCAGCTATTTTGAAATGTGGAACCTTAGAAATGTTTACTTTCATAACTGGTTTGATGCTCTAGGAAAGCACTATTTTGTAGAGAATACTGGCAATTCATACAAAATTGAAGGGTTAGTACTTAATGTTATAAGTTCATTCATATCTACTGATTTTAGTTAAGCCTCCTACACAAGCAGATTGCCTTTTGGAATGCTGATAGGACATTGAAAACTATTGTGAAAAAGGCATTTTGAAACATGTACAGTTTTCCTCTTCTCCTGATCCATGGTTTTATTCATGAGTATGTTTATGAATCATAAAAGTCAAACAAATGTACATTGCAGCTTCTTTGATTCCTCATATGTAGTAGTGCACTGCCGACCCAGCAGTGCCGTAGTAGAACGTTGGGACGCCAACGACTGCGCGCCTTGCCGGTCGATCGCACTCCCCTTACCCTCATCCCCCCATGAGTCACGGGTCGCGGAACTGTCTGGCTCAATCACTGGCGCAGGGACAATGGTCTTGCCCCCAGGTGAGGATTAGGCTCAGACGCTGCACGCTTCTTCTCCGCGACGTAGCCAGATGAGATCATGCATCACATGATGATCTCCCGACTCTCCCGCTTCCCCGAACTCCCCCCCAGTCCTCCCTCCTACACGCTCGATAGAGTAATAACATAAAAGGTGCCAGGAACCGCAGACGGGAGACTCGCTAGGAACATCGGACCTCCGGGTCTCCGCTGCTGGCGATCTCCACCAGATGTTATCTCCGCTGCCTCGCTCTGCTCTTACGCTGACCGCTGTGGGTCGACTACAAGCTGGTGCCAAACCCGGGAATCCTCGACCCTCCACCCTGCTCACCGTCAGCCTGGGGAAGGGTCATGATACCGAAGTCCGCTGGATCGGCGCATCCAGGGACCACCGTTTCGGGTATCGCCTTGTCCTCTCTGGATCGGCGCGATCCAGAGACACGCCGCCCTAGGACACCCCCTCGTCCGACGGAACACCGGTGAGTATGGGAGCTTGCAAAAGCAGGGCTTATGACAAGCACGTTGGACGAGCTGAAGGCGTTAGCTAAATGCTGCAGGGTCCCCGTAAGGGAGAAGGGAGCTGCTAAATTGGTTGAGGAAATTGAAGCTCAGTGTCCATGGTACCCAGAGGGGGGCATTGAATCTTAAGGACTGGGAAAACATCGGGCGACTCTTTCGCACAGAGCCTCGCGCGCCGATGTCGCTGCTACTGACGTGGAGACAATGTTTTGTCGCCATCAGCCTGCAGACCTACGGCTCCCTTGCTGTAGGCCTCCTTTCGATCTTTCACCTTCAATTTCAACCCCGAATTTTCTATCCACTAAATTGGACGCTTCGTCCTCCTTCTGCCCCCCTCGCCTCCTTCACCCATTTCAAACTCTCCCTGCTCAGCCGCCTCCCCTTGTTCACTTCTTCATTTTCCTCGGCCACTGCACCTCCGGCAGCGCCATCGTGAATGGCGCTGGTTTCAAAACTCTCGCAGAACGATAGCCACGCATCTGCAGAAGAAGGAAACCCTGACGGAAGACGATGCCGATATTCTTGCATTGTGCCCCATCCACTTCACAGATACCGAGGAGGATGGCATAGTTCGGCGGGTTGTCGAAAATCCTCTGAGCTATAATATCCTTACCGAGCTCCGCAAAGCAATGCGGGACGAGGGATCCAATAGCCCCTACGTGAGAGGCATGCTGGAAGCCATCGCGAAGGAACCACCTAATCGTTCCAGCTGACTGGAACACCCCCTTTCGCATGCTCCTGCGCCCTGCGCAGCTTGTGGTCTGGGAAAGTGAGTTCCGCCAGCAATGCTTCAACAGAGCAGCTACCTCTGGCGGCGCCTACACCGCCGCTCAGCTTTACGGCTTCGATGCTTTTGCCAACCCCAACGATCAGATTGTCCTACCTGAGGCCACCCTCTACGGTCGCCTCTGAGTGCCTATAAGGCATTTATCAAAGTCCCCAATGCCGCCAGCCATCCCAGAGTTTCTCCTCCATCCTGCAAAACCCCAAGAGCCCTATGCTGAATTTGTGAACAGGCTCCAGGAAGCCAAGAGGCAGGTAGATAGCAGGGAGGCTCCAAAACGAGCTCCTCATGCCGCCAGCGAGAACGCTTCCATGGAGTGCCGCAGGGCAATCACGGGCCTAGACAAAAAATCCTGAACTGGCCGACATGCTTAAGGCTTGCCAGGACATTGGATCCTCCGCCCACTGCTAGCCTCCTCGCCAAGAGCACTTCCACCGGCGGGAGACAGTCCCAGGATGACTGCTTTAACTGCGCAGACCCGGACACTTCCGGCGGGGAGTGTAGGCAGCTCCGGCGGGGGCCTACAACCCCGATGGAGGAGGGTCCTCCCCAGGAGGAGAAGGCCACCAAAACCCGGTGCCCACGCTGCTGTAGAAGGGCTTCCATTGGAGAAACGACTGCCCGCCGGGAAACTCCCGCCCGGGCGTCTCCCCAGCCCAGGACCAAGGAGGAGAGTACTAGAGCAGACCCAAACGCCAAGGCCCCTGCCAAAACCACCCCCCTCGTGGCATCTCGCCGCATGCACCCAGCCCATCTCCTTTAAGTTCCCCCACGAGGTTCTTGTCGCCCCAACCCAGTATGATTTGCCCATCCCTACCGGGACAATTGGGCTGGTGCTGCCAAAGGCCTCCGCCGCTGAACAGGGACTGTTCATCGCCCCCTCGAGTGATCGACTCCACGCACCAAGGACCCATCCACCTCCAGGTCTGGACAAACATCCCACAGGAGCTGCCCGCCGGAGCCAGCTGCGCTCAGCTGATTCTCTTGCCCCATGCGCTGCCCGCTGCCAACCCAATAAAGGCTACGGTGCCCCAGCAGCCAACATGGCGCAGCTCTTACACCACCGCCGCGAGCGGTGGAGACACCTATCGGGAGCTCCCGCCCATATCTGGAGAGCTCGCCATAGAAGGGGATGTAAGTTCAAGGGCCTGGTGGACACCGGGCGCTGATGTTACCGGCCATCAGAGCAGCCGAAAGTGGCCCGACCAGTGGCCGACCGAGTGTTCTGCCCGCACATCTGGGGGGGTGGGGAGACAAACCGCTGACGGAGCATCCGCCTGCCACGGTCAACAGCCCAGGACTCGAAAGGCAGCTCACAGTCCGCCCCATCGCTCTAGATATCCATGTCAATCTCTGGGAAGAGACCTCATGAGTCAGGTTAAAACGACTCTGGTTTGGGACGGTAGAGCCGCCACAGGTCATTGATCCCAATCTTGCCCTCCGAATTATTTTCTAACCCCACAGGAAAACTGTTTCCCTCTCCCCTCCTCTTCTCCTTCTGTTTTTTCGACCAGAGGCGGGAGGGCCAATTGGCTGACTGGCCCTCCCTGGATTAAAATCTGGGCCCGTCCTGATACCGCAGCACTGTCAGGACAGGCCCTAAACTAGGGGTGCTGCCGCATGGAAATTCACCCATAAACCGCTTGGGCACCCCAACAAGGTTGCTCTCCCGGTTTTCTGACTTATTCCGCCTCTGGCCGAAAGGTCACGCCTCTTGCTAAGGAGCGGTCTCGGCGGCTGCATTTCCCCAGATAATTCGATCACAAAATTTAGCACCATCCAGCTTCCTGCATTAGCCACCAAGGTCACGGTAAGTGCAACTCCCTTGCAAAGAAACCCCCCCTTCCTTTCTCCTTTGTGTGTGCGAGGAATTTGCCTCTAATTGCCTGATTGCTTCATTCCCCGGATGCACCCATCCCCCCAAAAGGTGCTTCCAAAGCCCCTTTGTGTTGCTGATTAAGCATGCATACCCACAATCCCCCCAGGACTCGGGCCTGTTCCCTCCCCCGTCGAGGCTCGGACCCTCTGCCCCTGACGCACCCTGATGACGCTCTGAAGCCAATTCCCCGCCAGGGTCGCCTACCTCCTGCCCTCCCTGCCAAACAACTAAAGAAAGAGGAGTGTAGGCGGCCCCCAGGAGGGTTGCATTGTGCAACCTTCACAGGCTGCAAAACAAGCCTTCTTCCTTCCCATATTAAATCTAAACACTAACTCGATCCCAATCTCCCGCCATCCGCTCTAGAACTGAGCCTGGCGGGACCCGGCCCCCCCCATAACCTGGAAAAGGGGTGTGTGTTTCAGTCCCTCTTCCTACAGGTTCCCGGGGACTCCGATTCGCCATGACAGGCCAACCCATGGAATGGCGCCAGGAGGAAACCAACCCCATCCCGGAGATGGAACGCATCTCCCTAGAGGATCCCGCCCAGCGATCCCAGCAGGAACGCCGTCGCCAACGCCCAACGCCCCCAATGACCTGGGAGACGCCAAGGCTGCCACTCACCAGCCAGGCTCTTAGCGCTGCTGCGCCAGCAAGACCACCCCGAGACGCCTCGGAGAACCTCTGTGCCGCTCTCTTTGCGATCATCACCACCAACTCAGCGACCACCATCCTTTGCCTGCTCTGCTGCCTTCCTGCCGATGGCATGATCGGCCACCCCCTGGCAAGCTTTCACCCAACCAACATCTGGGAGCAGTTTGCTGCCGCTGCCAACTCCTCCTCCTTCTGCCTGGGCCAGTACCTAGGAGTCGGGAGCCTGCTGAGCTCCTGCCTGCTCCCCGTCTGCAAAGCACCCGGAGACTTCCTAGCGGAGTCTGGGCTGAGCCCCTTCATGAATGCCTCATCCATCAGATATTCTATGAGCGCCGACTGGGGACCCGTCGCCCAAACCCTCCCGGCTGGCGCTCTTTCCCTTGTCACCAAGACGGTCGCTAACCACGAGTCCAACACCTGCGCCCGCATCCCCGGCGCAGCCGAACGGGGAACCGACCCGGGCCCATTCGTCGGCTCGGCCAGTTGGAACTGCACACACATGGAGGACATTCCGTGTTCGAAACATCCTGCTCCCCAGGGCTGGTTCTGGACCCGCGGGAGAGGACGCTAACTACATCCCCGCCCGACTCCCTGCCGGAACTCTTTGCTGCCTCAGCCGCCACCACATTGTCCTACCCCAGGCTCCACCCGGGAGCCCGGACGCCGCCCGCCGCCTCGGGCCTCTGCTCGGTTCTCCTGTCGGAGCGACGCTGTCGCCTTCTCCGCCAAGCGGAGTTCGCTCTGCCTCTTAACTTCCCTAGTGGGAGTCCCCGGACTCGCTTCCTACAATGCTAAGACTATTGGCCGGCTGGCCTGTGCCCTTGCGAAGTCCATCAACTTCTACCTCCACCGCTTCTGGATGCCCTACTCGAAAGCAGCAGGAACTTCGTCAAGCGACCCTAGACAATCGTGCCGCTATTGATTATTTGTTGTTATTGCATCACCAAGGTTGTGAGAATGTACATAATATGTGTTGTTTTAATCTTTCTGATAATTCCCAGTTGATCCACATGAAGGTGCGTGAACTGCAAGAGGTTGTATCTAATCTGAAGTATGATGTTTTGCCCCATTGGTGGTCAGCCCTCTGGAGCTGGCTGCCGGGAGGATGGTTGAGTGCTATTGTACAGCTTTGCATTGGTTTAATTGTGTGCCTTGTTATCGGATCTTGTTTCGTTCAATGCGTGTCTAATATTGCCTGTAACGTGTGTAAGAAACCCCTCGCATTTCCCTTACCCCGCAACCAAGTTCTAATGTTGCACAAGCAGCTTGGCCAACTTGACCGAACGGCGGAGGAGACAAGCGCCCCTTTAAATCGCCCCTTAGCGTTTCGGCCCCCCGTTTTCTAAAATGTAAAAAAGGAGGAGATGTAGTAGTGCACTGCCGACCCAGCAGTGCCGTAGTAGAACGTTGGGACGCCAACGGACCTGCGGCCTTGCCGGTCGCATCGCACCCCCACTCCTCATCCCCCCATGAGTCACGGGTCGTGAACTGTCTGGCTCAATCACCGGGCGCAGGGACAATGGTCTTGCCCCCCAGGTGAGGATTAGGCTCAGACGCGTACGCTCTTCTCCGCACGTAGCCAGATGAGATCATGCATCACCTGATGATCTCCCGACCTCCCGCTCTCCCGGAACTCCCCCCAGTCCTCCCTCCTACACGCCCCCGATAGAGTAACAATAAAAGGTGCCAGGAACCGGCAGACGGGAGACTCGCTAGGAACACGGACCTCCGGTCTCCCGCTGCTGGCGATCTCCACCAGATGTTATCTCCGCGTCTCGTCTCGTTCTTACGCTGACCGCGTGGGTCGACTACACTCATAGCTGCCTGTGACAGAACAAAAGTGGAAAGAAGGAAAGGGTGGGTAGCTGTTAACATACACCTCTGTTCAAGTACGTAATTTCCCCTAACTCTGGCTTTATCTCTAGTATTACAGCATACAGAAACTCAGTCAGTGTTTCGTTGGTGAAGACATTGACACTAGCCCAAAGCCAGGCAGTGAATTTATGGCTGATCTGGAATTTGGAACATGTGGCTCCCAAGGTTGAGAATTTTTAAACCTGCAAGATTGAGATCAAAAGGCAAACCTTGCAAAGCTTCCATGAACAAAGCTATTGATTTAGTATTGGCTAGGGTCCCTATCATCAAAGGGCTGGCGACACAGACATAGTCTACAGATGCAAACCCAGAAAAGGGATGGCCTTCACACAAAGTATGAATAGGTGGCCAAGTTAACAGTAGTATCTAAAACCAGTGTTCATTGCATGTAGCATGACTAACTTGACAATACATGTTGATCAAGAAAGATGTCTTGCTTTTCTTTCGTACTAAATGGCAAATCTCATAGAAGACCAATAGACTGCATACATCTCTAAAGGCAGGCCTTATCTCCCTGTGATATAATACTCCTAAGCAAAACACTTTCACTTAGAAGTTAATTAGAGAAAATAAAGAGGTATATATGAAGGAAAAGAAACTAAGAAACAGGGAAAGAAACTAAGCCTGGTCCTATATGAGATGAGGAATGGACTTACCCCTGTTTTTAACTCATGGGCCAAAAAACAATGGTGTGAAAACGGTGTAAAATGGTTTAAAACAGTGTAAAAGGGTTTACACTGTTTTCACACCGCTGTTTTTGGCCCATGCGGAATCCACCCATTTTCGCTGTGCAATCGGTTTACTTTCTCTAATGAAACAAAGGGAACCACTGAGAATTAAGGCAGCACCTATTCACGCTCCTTTTCTAGGTAATGTTTCATCTTTGGATGCTGCCAGCCCCTCCCAGCCTTGCCTTAAGACCAGGTGCCACCAATATGGGTAGTCTGTTATTATTGGAATTGATGCTGCATATTGAACTTTAAATGTTTTTAGATGTTTTGAGTAATTTATTGGTTTTATTGTATTGTGAACCGCCTAGAGCCCTTCGGGGATGAAGCAGTCTACAAAATCTAATAAATAAATAAATACAATAAAAATGTTAAAATGTAACTCTAGAGTCTGATGGGCCTCTCAGAACTGGTGTGTTGGTGTGTGTGCACATGTGTGTAGTCTACAGTCAAATGCTTTAGTGACAAAAACATGAAAATGCCTATGACTTTTACAGAAATGGAATATTTTGTCTCCTGCTATTTAATGCCTTATTTCGTACTCTGTGTTGATTTGTCAGTGATTTTCAGACCCGTCTTATCACCGAAGTGAATGAGAAGTCTTTGAAGCCATGACATAATCTAGCACTAGTGCTTCATAAATGCCACTGATTATATGGAAGATAAATGGAAAACATGCATCTCTGGCTATATATGAGACAGCACTTGAAGGTGTGTGTGTTAAAAAGACTTGACAAACTAGATATTGCTTGACAGAAACATTCTTCTCACACTACAGGCTTAAAATACTGAAGCCACAAAGACAAAGGAAAAATATAAAAGAAAATATCTCTTCTATTTGACAAGCATGAAGGAATTATTATACTCTGGGTAGCCTTAAACAAGACTTATGTGAAATACAAAACAATAAGCTAGGTGTAATTTTACCAAAGGATTTGGAAGTTGTACATCATTACCATGCATTACAAGGATTCCTGGACTGTCACTATAAGTGATGTGTTCCAATACAAGTCAAATAATATTTTCCTGAGAGTAAGCCACAATTCAATAGACATGAGTAGGATTCTGAGTAGACTTGCTCAGGCTTGCTCTCCAAGGTGGATTCCGCATGGGCCAAAAACAGCGGTGTGAAAATGGTGTAAACCCGTTTGCACCGTTTTAAACCATTTTACACTGTTTTCACACCATTTTCACAGGGCTGTTTTTGGCCCATGTGGAATCCGCCTAAGCCACTGAAAAGGTTTAACCCTACTTTGCTAATATTACACCAGTTTCTATTGTTAGATTACCTGCCTCTAATGAATGTTTACTTCAATACTCAAAGACAGAAACAGACTTTTCAAGACTGAAAAAGTCAGTGCCATTTTAACATAAACTTGGGGATATGGGCCCTGGGCTTACCCTGTACCCCCAAAGAAGATTTTTGCTCCTCCTCCAAACAAACATAAAAAGAATAAAAGCAAAGCAAATAGAGTTCACTATTCATGTTTTTTGAATAATGATTGCTGCCAGTGCTGTTCATGCCTCCTGTTTTTATGTAGGGCAGAATATTAGTTTACAAATGGGATAGCTAACCACACACAATCAGTTTCTGAATCTCTCTCTCTCCCTTCCCCCAAACTGCATGTTGACCCCTCTTTAAAATCTCCTGTTCAAAAAGGCCCTGGCAGAAGGTGTGAGAATCTGCCGTAGCTAGGCAGGGTAATGGGGAATTCCGATTGCATACACTCATATTGTTTACACATTCATCATGCACACTCCCATTACTGCCAGCCCTCATGATTTTTGGTGCATCACAGTGGGATTACAAAAAAGAAAAATCTCAAGCATTATAACAAAATTCAAGCTTGCTCTTCTTAGCCTTTCCCTTCTGCATTTTTCATGCAGTCTGTACTGACAATTAGCAAAGGAGATTCAACAGCCAGCACTCATTCATTCATTATTTGCTACCTATAATTTCTACTTAAAAAGATCTAATTGTCTTGCAATTGGTCTGTACAGAAATCTATGGCTCTCCATCAGCTACAGCCCCAACACCTCAGCTTTTTATTTTAACATTTTTATGGTGATTTTTTTACCTTGCATCTATGCACCCATTCACTTTGCTAATGTTATAAGTTTGCATCTGTCAACCAAAGCTAATCTTCATGATCCCAGAAAGCATTAAAACATTCAGCCTACAATTTCAGAAGTGGTTGGGAAAGGAAATGGGCAAAGATTCTCTCCACTATGCATCCCAATGTATTTTCAAAGCACTCATTTCCAAATACAACAAATTAAAATGAATAATTGAGAACACATTCAAATGAACGATTTTCAGGGGAATTTTTCTCAATGGGAAGTGTTGACTATGAAATATAACGGACACTGAAGGGGCCTATCTACTACATCCCAAAAGTCAGCCATGTCTGTCTTTATTATATCTCTAGTGTATCAGAAAGATTGGGTTATAAAGTAGATATCATTTTTTTTAAAAAAAATATGTTAGCTAGAAAGGTTATGCTTGGGAGGAAACCAGAACTTATCATATAGCAATATTTTCACTTGATCTCCTTATTTCCTCTGAAGACTGCTCACTTACTGGGATGCAATTATTCTATTTCCAAGGGCATTGTATCAGGTAAACACGGTGTATTAGAAATTTTGCGCAAAAGACTAGATTGATATGTTGGTTCCAAGAGTAGATACATTTCCCCCTTATGCAGATGCTGTAGTGGTTAAGAGCAGTGGACTCTAATCTGAAGAACTGGGTTCAATTCCCCACTCCTCCACATGAAGCCTGCTGATTGACCTTAGGCCAGTCACAGTTCTCTCAGTAGTCTCTCTGCCAATACAGAAGCAGGCTATGGCAAACCACCTCCGAATGTCTCTTACCTCAAATGTCTCTTACCACAGGGTCACCATGTCAGTTTGCTAGATGTGCACATAATATGCATTCACTGAAATAGAAAACAGATTTTTCCCCCATGGAACTGCTTCCAAATCATATTAGAACAGTCTGAACGACATAAGAACATGTTTAGAAATCTACACAATCAGGAGACAGCTGCAGCATGTGTGAGGCGTTATATGATGTATTTATCTTGTGCGGAAAGGGACAAAAATAGATAGATATGCCTATGAGGCTAAGCAGAACTGATGTCTTACAACAGTGAGAACAAGCAGATGGATTAAAGTTTTGTGGACAATTACATGAGTACAATGGATAAAAATAGCAAAGAAAGGATAAGATGCAGCTGCAGCTCATAACAAATTATACTAGGGAGTGCAAGCTCATGTTATTACCTGAATGATTATGTTCAACTGGTTAATGTGGTGTTTCACTGGTACAGCATTACCTAATGAGCAACAGTGTTGCCTCAGTTACTGATTTATACCAAGACACTAAACATTCATTTCTGGCTGAATTACTCCTCCTGCCATTACACACATATAGCTATATTCTTTTTCAAAAAGATATCAATTTAGTGGTTGAGTTCATGGTGTGTTGGGATCTTTTTCTCCTGGTCTGCTTAGTATTCCAGTATTTTGGACTACTGAGGATATGCAGATTGCATGCTGAGCCACATGGGACTAGACACAGGGTCAGGAGATCCACCCATCTGCTTGGGGTACCAAGTTGAAGAAAGCACTAGGCTCAGGGTACATCCGTCCTGGTGATCTACTCAGTCATACACTGTACCAGTTAAATGAATGGTGTGGTGGTAGAAAGTGCAGCCAAGTCACTACTATCTTATGGTGACCCTGCAGTGTAAGCTGTTGAGCCCCTCCTCCTCCTAAGGGGTGCCATGAAGGCATGGGGACCAAAGACTGGCTTAAGAACAAAGCATTGCTTCTCACAAAATGGATGCCTCTCAGAAAGTTTTGGGATTCATTTTGTGTGTCAGGCATGGTCAGGAAGGCAGTTGACTGCGAACTTTCCCCCTGGCCTGAAGGTATGCATGGCTGAACAATGGCAAAATCAATAATTTGTCAACATGGGAAAGTCAAAAATTTTCTTTGGCTAATATCATGTTTTGGCTAATATAATAATTTGATTATTACTCAGACCTCAACACAAGTTCTCTTTGTAAATAGTTTGGCTGGGTCACCCTAAGGCACAGGTGTCAAACTCGTGGCCCTCCAAATGTTGTGGACGACAGTTCCCATCATCCCCTGCCAGCATCATGTACTGTAGTCCATAACATCTGGAGGGCCACAAGTTTGACACCTGTGCCCTAAGGTGATGTAATCAATGCTTTGAGCAGACCCAATCTGCACCCATTCCAGCACTCAATCAGTATTCAGGAGACTATCCCAAACATTCTCTTGGGTTCTCCAGACTCATCAAGCCTATCTTATCTTATTGTTGGAACCTCAGAAAAGCAATCAATTCTTTGTCGCTGGCTTTCTTGCCAGCTTATCTCATACCACTTTGGAGTATAAATTTTGGTTTGGCTATTGTTAGTGTGTGTGAGCCTTAAGTCCGTGTATGGGTGGGCTTTTCCTTTCGCTCCTGGAAATGCTAGTCACTTTCCTCTTCAGCACTGCTTTTCCTGAACATCCCTTCATGACTGGTAACTATCACCCACTCTGAAACCCTATCCACTTTCCTCCTTTTTCTCTTATTCATCTCATGTATGCTTTGTGTGCATATGTTCATTACTTAAAATATATTTATTGTTTTATTATTTTTATTCTTTAATATAACCATATTTTAATTATACAACTAGCTGCTCATTTCAGAGTTTTCACCTAAAACTACACTGGTATACATAAGTTATAGATCCCAATCATTCTCTCTCACTCTCTGGCTGTTTCCACACAGGCGGAATACAGCGTCCCAGGGACACTAAAAGCAGTGTCCCTGGGGTGGGGTTCACACGGCTGCCACTGCTGCATTGCAGCAGCGGCGGCCTCGCAACCCCCGAGCGACGAGAAGCCGCTGTTTCCGAACCTCGCTGCCTGAGGAGCGGCTGGAAGGCACCATTTCCCCCCTTTCCCGAACGCCTACCTTGTCTCCTGGCTTCCGGCTTGTCGCAGAGGCCAGGAGACATGCCCCCCTGGCCTGCGACTCCAGAGCTGTCACTCCAGGCTGCAGGGGCGTGTCCCCTGGCTTCTGCGATGAGCTGGAAGCCAGGAGACAAGGTAGGTGTTCAGCGACGGCACAGCCTGTGTGAAGGCTGCGCCGCTGCTTGCCACCCTCCTGGGACTGTCCATGCAAACGGGCCCTGGGGGTGTGTGTCGGCATTGTTTATGCTGACGCACCCCCGCACCGTTGCAGTGTGAAAAGGGCTTTCTGTCTTAAACTAATTCCTACAACCAAATTTGAGACTTCCTACTTCGCGTAAAAGTAGAGTTTTCAAGGCAAGAGATTCAGAGGTGGCTTGCCATTGCCTGCCTCCATGCCGGCTGAGAGAGTTCTGAGAGAACTGTGACTGGCCCAATGTCACCCAGCAGACTTCTTGTGGAGGAGTGATAGATTGAACCTTGTTCTCAAGATTAGAGTCCACGACTCCTAACCACTACACCATTCTGGCTCTTGAAGTAAATAGTACGAACAAATTGTTTTCACTCATAAAGCTGACAATGTTTTGTTAACTTAAAAAAAATTGCATGAAATTTTACAGCATCATCCATTCAATAAAGGGTGTGTGGATGAATAGCTGTGATGCCATCAATACTATAAAATAATTGCATCAGGCTCCATCCTCTTCTCAGCTGAGACACTCCAATTTAATCCCCAATCTGCTCTTTTGAAGGGCATCTCCTTGAAATGGGAATAGGTTTCAGAGAGTGCATCTGATCTGCCATATCTAGATCACATTCCAGCATGGAGGCTGAATGAATAAAGTGTTTACATATCCCACCCCCAGCTCCAAGGCATGTGTAATACAATCATATCCCTACTTCAAGGGATACTTCATCAAAGCAATATGAACCATTTCCAGTTCACGGGCAACCCGTAAATATCACCTCCAATCCATCAAAGCAGCCTAACATCTGATCAATTCAGAATGAGTCGTTTTATCATCATTTCACACATGGTTATTTGATGATATGCTAAAACTTTCCCACTTGGGAATGTCAGGTATTACTTTCTATCTTCCCATCAGTTCTTTATGGAAGTTACCTTTAAAGAGCCTAGTATAATTTAAGCTTCGCTTTCTTGATCCATTCATAGTCCTGGGAAAGCGGGTACTCATGTTGAGCTAAGGATTTTTCCCCCATAAAAGGACTATCTCTGGTCAGTGGAAAATGTGCCAAGTTCTCTCACTCCCTGAATACCCTACACAGCCACTTAGCTGGATCCCCTTTTTCTCCTTAACATTCTGCAGCCTAGGACTTCTGCTTCATGGACTCAGCATGATCCATGATCCCCTTCTTCTTGCAAACTTTGGATCAGGTAACATCATACTTCTGAACCTCCTTCCCGCCCTGTACTTATATTTCCCCCTCATCTTCACCTGATGCTTGCTGTGTGTGTGTGTGTGTGTGTGTGTGTGTGTGTGTGTGTGTGTGTGTGTGTGTGTGTGTGTGTGTGTGTGTGTGTGTGTTCTATGGAAGGAAGATTTTATCCTTGGTTTTACTTGTGGTTGTATTTGTGGTTTTAAAGGTTTGCAATTTTGATTTGCTTCTAGTTGTGCATTTGAGTGCTAGTAAATAAATATTTCACAGAGTTTGAATCAGTTGATCTCTGTTACCCTTTCTCTGGAGAATCCTTCATGGGAATAAAATGTCTGTATATCTGGCCATACATCTTTTGTCTGGCTGCAGACCCTATAACAGGCTAATTTCCCCCTTTCTGGATCCAGTATGGGTAACAATTAGACATCATGAGATTAAAAACCATGCAACAGTATTATGAAATCAGCTACAAAAGATATTGAGAAGGGGGGGGGATTAAAGATTTTACTTAATTTCTTTTTGACATTAACATTGCCCTGAACAGGAAGGCAACGCAAGAATGGACATAGTACACTGGTTAAAATGGTTTATTTAATTCATTGGTACACTGCTTTTCTTGCCAGTAGGCACCAAAAACAGCTTAAAGTATTCTCCTCTCCTCCAGTTTATTTTTACAACAACTTTATGGGGTAGTTAGGCTGAGAGAGTGTGACTGGCCCAAGGTCATCCAGCAAGGTTCCATGGCATAAGTGGGAATTGCAACCCTGATCTCTTAGATATTATTCCAACACTCTTAGCTACTATACCACACTTATTTTACCTATATCAGTTGAATGTTGTTATTTATGCTATTTTGGAGTGGTGCACAAGCATTCTAGCAAACAGGAATCCCTAAATACCTTTTGCCTTGGAACTCTGTTCAGAGAATGTACAGTTCCTCCAGCACATACATGTGTATGTGACGGTTCCATCTAAAGATGAGTTCCACCTTTCTATACCTGCCACAAATCAACAGAATTATATTTTGCACACTTTGCATGCCTGCCTCAAAAAACCCATGTGTTTCATTGATGTATCTGTAGCAAACACAAGTGCCATTTAAAGAATAGAGCTGCTTTTACTGCAAAGTTGTAGAGATGTAAACAAGCCCTGTAAACTTGCAGAGTGGAAAAACCAAGCCAAGTCTGTGTCAATGTTTATTTCTTGATGCAGTAAGAGGGACCTTTTGTTTCTGTGCAGTGTATTTGATCAGCTGAGACACCATTTTGAAATGTTTAATCTCCCTATTGATATCACCCAGTACAGTGCATTGCAATGGCACTAACACGAGCAACTTCTTAAACAAAACACCGATTGCTTTCTGAAATATTTTAAACTTTTCCCTGAAGAACTGACCTCCAGAACAACATTTTTAACTTAAAACACTGGAGGATATAGTTTACATGAATGTCAAATAAAATAAAAAAGTCATATGAGAAATTATCACAAGCATTGAGACATTTTAGTCTAAAATTAGTTTTTATGACATTTCAAGTACAATAACATATTAAGATTGTAGTAGACCCCTCCCGAAACAGATTAAAAGTTAATAGGCTGAAAGCAAAGCATTGGGGGGGGGGGGGGTTGCTTTTGATCAGCTCACTTTTCTGTGTGGTGTTTTAGGTCTTTGGATTGTTGACATGACTTTGCTAGTAAGTGAACAAATACTAGCTTAAACCTACCGTAACTTTTGTTATAGCCTGTTATTTCCATGCTTTTCTCTTCCTCTGTTTGTAACTCATAATGGGCAATAACCAAAAGGCCTGCTGGGAGACCTCTCTAGAATGTTTTCATAGGTTTTTTCAAAGGTCTGCATTATTTTGTAACTTAGTGAGGTAGTGCTGCTTCTGTCAATCAATTCAAAAAGGTCTTTTGTACAAAAATTATGAGTCAGCACCTCATATTTAGATCAGTGATTACATTCAAAGAGGATTGTTTTCTCATAATGGATTCCATTCTGTTGAACCCTATAAAAGGGTACTTGTTTGTGTGTAATACAATTACCCTGGGACTTTTGAAGTAGCAATTGTAAGACTAAATGAGGCTGAAATTATTTGAATCAACCAATTGATGATGCAAATGATTTTATTCCCATTTTGTTATGTCACAGTGCTGATGCTGCCTTGACTAAAGTTTATAGTTGCATCAGTTGCATATCACTGCTTATATGGTAAATGAGTCTTCTGCTCAGTGGAAGAGGAACAAATACTGTATTTTACATAAAAACTGTGCTGGATACTCTGAAGGAGTACATTATGATATCTTTTGGCCTAATATTTTAGTGATGGTTTACTGGAAGATATGTCCTCTTAATATTTTGGGTATTATTCCATTCATATAAGTATACAAAACAACTCAAGGAATAGAGACATGCTTCAAGAAAAGTTTTTTTTTCTTGTACAGGCAACAGTTAGGTTTTGCTTACAGACTGAGAGCACAATTCGTCTTCAGCCCCTGCTGACAACCAAAGGAGAGAATGAAGGGGATTTGGCAATGAGGTTTGCTGACAGATTCATTTGGGGGGCAGGAATAGGGTTTTGCCTACTAATCTCTGTCCAAAGTGGTCCTCAGGCAAAACTAGTTGCTGACTACAACAACACATTTTATTATGGTCATTGACCAGCAATATACATTCTGTTGCACCAAGTGGAAATACTCCCAATATAGAATATACTCCCAGTACTTCCAATAGAAATACTCCCAATAGAAAAATACAAAGAAGTTGATTTGAAACATATGTATAATTTTAAAATGCTAAAACTACCTACAGCCAGCCTTTGGGGTACTATAAAATTAATCATATTTAAATATATGTTGTTCCTTAAAGCAATTTATTTCTAATTTTGAAAACTGTCCAGGTGAACCTAGCTACCTTTACAGTAATATCATAATTCTTACCTGAAAGTAAAATGGACGTTAGAGCCTTTCTGTCTCTGCCTGGATATCTCTCTATAAAGGAATCAATTAATGTCTTCCTAATGCAATCATATTTTTCACATTTGTATAGGATATGATCCTGTGTCTAAGGCTCCTTTCTTGCATGGACAAATGTAAGTTGTTATTGAAGAGCCATTATATTTATTCTGAAGAGTTGTTGTAGGCAAGGCATTGTATTTTAGAAGAGTTAACCATCTCCAGTATTCAGGATTATCTATTTGCCTAATATATGATGCAGGGCCTGTTTTGGATAATGAACCTCAATCAAACATGCCCTGTTTGACTCTATTAGTGTCGTTCTGTCTTTCAATATAATGTATTCGTTGGGTAATTAATTGTTTACCCTGACAGTAGTCTTGATTTAACAGGGCCTGCTGGACAGGCCACCATACTGTCTGATTTTAATTTCTACCATTTTTCATTTGCCAATAAACCAATCAAGGCATTACTTGAATTGAACATTCTTTTCCAATAAAGAATGCTCTCAGTCCAAATTTTTGCCTCTATGGAAAGCATTCCTGTCTCTAATCTAACAGAGACATTTGAAACTATGATGGCACACTCATAATTGAGCTTAAGAATTTGGATTGAACCCTCTCGACTTTCTGTAAGTTAATGTCGATACAAAGCATACCTCCATATAAAATTTGTGCTAGGGGTTTGGCTACAAACATTTTAAGAGCAGCTTCAATATTTTGGCCACCCTTAGACCAGAAGAACCTTTGAATGGCACTGATGTTTTTAAGGGCCTTAGCTGCAACATGTGTCACATGATCTTTCATTTTTAAAAAATCCCTTTATTTAAACAGTTTTACTTAAAACATTACAGAAATGGAGAAGATTCACATTAGTGTAGAAGTTATGTAGGAATTATACAGAAATATAAAAAAGAAAGAAGAAAATAGTGACTAAAGACCTTCAAACCCCTCCTAACCTCCCCCGTGAATACCTTAATCATAAAAAAGCTAACTAAATTAAAAACTATGAAGTGAGCAAAATAAAGGCAAAGAAAAGACAAGAAAATATACATACACAAAGAACTTAATAATCCTCATCTAAAACTTAGCCTCTTTAAGCTACATTATTCAAACATATAATCTATTAAACAGGTATAATATTCCTTAATTCTATTATAACATATTGTTACATCAAATTGTGCTATTGTCATAATTAGCATTTATATAATATCAATTTTCTACAGTAGGAATTCCTTATATATTATATCTTTGTTTTATATAGTCTGTCCAGGGGTCCCATTTTGATTTTTCAATCTTAAATGTTTTAACTTCAATATAGTTGGTGCTAAGGTGCTGCGAGATTCTATCTACTGCATTGAATTCTTGTACTTTATGCACCCAGCCTTCTATAGTAGGAATTGCCAGCAATCTCCAATTTGTTGCTAGTAATAGTCTTGCAGACAATGTCAAACACAGAAAAGATATACGTTATTTGTGGAGAGTTTAAGATCTGTAAATACAGGACTCAAGAGGTAAGTTTTCATGGACATCTAAAATTGCAATCTAAAAATTCTTTGAATTTGTATATGAATTTTCTTTCAAAATCTTTTTACTCTTTTACAGGACCACCATACATGAATTAACAAGCCTATTTTTAAAAACCACTTTTCCAGCACATCGGTGAGCACCCTTTATACATTTTGGCTAGTTTTTTTTTGCAAAGTATGGTACCATCTTTAAAATATTTTTAAATTATTCTGTCTCAAAATAACACATGGAATAAACATATAAATATTTATCCAGTATTTCATCCAACTGTCCAATTGTATGTTTCTTCCCAAATTGCCCACCTATTTAATCATTGTTTGTTTCACCATTTCTTGTTCAGTTTTATACTCTAGTAGAACCTTGTATATTTTACTAATTTGTTTTTTCTTCTTTTAATAAAATTCTATCCAAAGTGTTTTCCTTCATATTAAATCCCCATATATCTTTGTCTGATTTAAAACAGCTTTATAGTTGTTTGTACATATACCATTGACAAACTTTGTCATTAAAAATGATTAAATCTCTGGGTTTAAAAGATAATCCTCCCTTTTCTTTCTTTATGAGGTCTTTATATCTTGGCTAGTTTTTGCCTAAATTAGTGTCTCTGATTTGCAGTGTTTCCATCCTAGAGACCCAACTAGCTAGCTTATTGTAAAATGTATTGTCAAAGGCTTTCACGGCCAGCATCACTAGGGTGCTGCTGTGTGGTTTCCGGGCTGTATGGCCGTGTTCTAGCAGCATTCTCGCCTGATGTTTCGCCTGCATCTGTGGTTGGCATCTTCAGAGGATCTGATAGTTGGAAAGGAAAGCAAGTGGAGTATATATACCTGTGAGTAAAGGTCAATAGGTGAGGGCATCTGAATAGAAGTAGTCTGGCCTTTGTTCCCTTTGATTGTCTATAGTCATCCTGTGTCTGTGGAGCTGATTAGTCACTGTCTTGACTCTAGTGTTTTTCAAAACTGGCAGCCAAATTCTGTTCATTTCCAAGGTTTCTTCCTTTCTGTTGAAATTGTCCATGTGCCTGTGGATTTCAATGGCTTCTCTGTGTAGTCTGACGTAGTGGTTGTCAGAGTGGTCCAGAATTTCTGTGTTTTCAAATAATATTCTGTGTCCAGGTTGGTTTATTAAGTGTTCTGCTATTGCTGATTTTTCTGGCTGAAATAGTCTGCAGTGCCTTTTGTGTTCTTTGATTCGTGTCTGAGTGCTGCGTTTGGTGGTTCCTATGTAGACTTGTCCACAGCTACATGGTATGCGGTAGACTCCTGCAGTAGCTAGAGGATCCCTCTTATCCTTTGCTGAATTTGTTGAATTTTCTTAGTGGGTCTATAGATTGTTTGTAGGTTATGCTTCTTCATCAGTTTTCCTATGTGGTCAGTGGTTCCCTTGATGTATGGTAAGAACACTTTCCCTCTAGATGGCTCTTTATCTTTGTTCATGTGGCTTGTTCTTGGTCTTGCAGCTCTTCTGATGTCTGTAGTAGAGTAACCATTAGCCTGTAGAGCCCAGTTTAGGTGATTCAATTCATCTTGAAGGAGGTGGGGTTCACAGATTCTGTTTGCATGATCTATTTTTATGGTGCTCCTTTTTTGTCCTGGATGATGATTGGAGTTTTTGTGTAAATGTCTCTCAGTGTGTGTTGGTTTTCTGTATACTATGTGGCCCAATTGTTGGTTTGGCTTGCGGCTGACTAGGACATCTAGAAATGACAGTTTTCCTTCATTTTCTTTTTTCATAGTAAATTGGATGTTTGGGTGGATCTTGTTGATGTGGTCCAGGAACTTGTTTAGTTCTTCTTTTCCATGGCTCCAAATGGTGAATGTGTCATCCACATAACAGAATCATATGGTGGGATTTTTTGGTGCTGTTTCTAGGGCTTGCTCCTCAAAGTGTTCTGTATAAAAATTTGCTATTACAGGGCTAAGAGGACTACCCATGGCTACCCCATCTTTCTATTCATAGAATTCATTATCCCACTGGAAGTAGCTAGTAGTGAGGCAATGTTGAAACAGGGCTGTGATGTCTTTTGGGAATTTCCAGTTGTTGAGTGTCATGGTGTCTGCTATGGGGACCTTGGTGAATAGGGAAACCACACCGAAGCTGATCAGTTTGTCATTGGGGTTGAATTTAAGATTGCTGATTTTTTCAATGAAGTGCACTGAGTCCTTAATGTAATGTGTAGTAAGTCCAATATGGATTTGTAGTTGTGCAGCTAGGAATTTTACCAAATCATATGTAGGGGATCTGATTGCACTCACAATGGGTCTGAGTGGAGTGGAGTCCTTGTGGATTTTTGGGAGTCCATAAAGTCTAGGAGGGTGAGCTTCAGATTTGCAGAGACGTTGGCGTATGAGGAATTCTTAATCAAGGTGTTGGTTTTTCTGGTGATTTTGTTGATTGGGTCCTGTTTTAGCTTTTTGTATGTTGTGAGGTCCAACAGTTGTCTGATTTTTTCTTTGTATTATGCTGTTTTCATTATTACTGTGGCATTACCTTTGTCTGCTGATAGAATGATGATTTCTGAATCAGAATTGAGGTCTTTGATGGCTTTTCTTTCTTTCCTTGTTATGTTACTGGAGGGAAGTTTTGCCTTTCTCAGAATCCTTGCTGTTTCCCCTCTTACTTCCTCTGCTATCATCTCAGGGAGATGATAGATTGCTGATTCTACATTAGCAATGATGTTTTCTAATTTTGAAAAATACTAGAGTCAAGACAGTGACTAATCAGCACCACACAGACACAGGATGACTATAGACAATCAAAGGGAACAAAGGCTTCAGATGCCTCACCTATTGACTTTGCTATCTCCATTGTTACTCACATGCTACACTTCATTGTTACTCACTTGCCAGGCCACTTCTATTCAGATGCCCTCACCTATTGACCTTTACTCACAGGTATATATGCTCCACTTGCTTTCCTTTCCAACTATCAGATCCTCTGAAGATGCCAGCCACAGATGCAGGCGAAACGTCAGGAGAGAATGCTGCTAGAACACGGCCATACAGCCCGGAAACCACACAGCACCTTATTGAGTTTGAGATCTGGAACAGCTAACCCTCCTCTTAGTTTATCATCAATGATATTAGTGTATTTAATACGTTGTTTTTTCCCATTTTGCATGAATTTCATAATTTCTTTATTCCAATTAGTAAAGGGTTTTCCTGTTTCAATTAATGGGATATTTTGAAATAGGTACATGAATTTCAGTGGTATACTCACTTTAATAAATGAAATTCTTCCCAATACAGATAGTTTAATTTGATTCCATTTATTTCACTCCAATTTAATCTTGTTCCATAAATTTATTATTATTATTATTATTATTATTATTATTATTATTATTATTATTATTATTATTATTATTATTATTATTATTATTATTATTAATTATATTTCTAAACCGCCCTCCCCCGAAGGGCTCAGGGCGGTGAACAAACAGACAGATAGAGCACAATAAAATCAATCATTAAATAACGGCTCTATATACTTAAAACCAACCCAATTAAAAATGCAGCGTTCTAACATCAATATATCGATGGTGTCCTATTAAAACATCCCCTAACGGAAGAGGGGAAGAAGAGGGAAAGAAGAGAGACAGCAGGGTCCACAGATGTTAAAAGGGGCCATCAGCGGGTTGACTTCTCCAAAAGCCCGGTGGAACAACTCTGTCTTGCAGGCCCTGCGGAAATCATTAAGATCCCGCAGGGCCCGCATAGCTGGAGGTAGAGTGTTCCACCAGGCAGGGGCCAGAGCTGTAAAGGCTCTGGCCCGGTGGAGGCCAGCCGCTGGCCATTGAGGGGCCAGGGATCACCAGTAGATTGGCCTCTGCTGAACGCAGAGGTCGCATTTGGGACGATGGGGCAAGACGGGTCCCTGTGAGGTACGGAGGTCCCAGGTCGCTGCTAGGCCTTAAAGGTCAATACCAACACCTTTGAAGATGATTCGAATTCAACCGTAACCAGTGCAGGCTTAATTTCCAACACAGGTGAAATATGATCTCTGGCGGCACCTCCTGTGAGTAGGCAGGCCGCCGCATTCTGGACTAGTTTTAATTTCCGAATCAGCCGCAAGGGAAGGCCCGCGTGAGCGAAGTTGCAATAGTCCAGCCTGGAGGTGACCGCTGCATGGATCACAGTAGCCAGATCCGCTTTGGGAGAGGAAGTGCCAGCCGCCGGGCCTGCCGGAGATGAAAAAACGCAACCCGGGTTACATGGGCCACCTGGGTCTCCATTGAAAGAGACGAATCCAGGTGGACCCCCAGGCTACGTACGTAGGAGGCCGGTGCCAATGTAGCCCCCCTCCCACACCGGGCGGCTGGAAGTCCCCAACCCCTCCCCCCCGCCCCAGCCAAAGGATCTCCGTCTTTGATGGATTCAGTTTTAGCCTGCTCTGCTTCAACCAACCAGCAACCGCTTCCAAACAATGCTGGAGAGCTACAGGGGCGGTGGCTGCTCCCCCCTCCATCCACAGAATGAGCTGAGTGTCATCAGCATATTGATGGCACACCAGCCCAAAGCTCCATACCAACTGAGCAAGGGGTCGCATATAGATGTTAATAACATCGGGGACAGCAGCGCTCCCTGAGGTACACCACACTGAAGTGGGCACTTTCGGGAGGTTGAGTCCCCGCGACCACACTTGCTGGGTCCGATCCCGGAGAAACGAGGCAATCCACTGAAGGACAGTGCCTCGCGACCCCAGAAGCGCCAGGCGGTGGGTCAAAAGATCGTGGTCGCACCACATCAAACGCCGCGGTGAGATCTAACAACACCAGCAGCCGATCCGCCTTTGGTCAAGTTGCATACGGAGCATGTCTGCGACGGCGACAAGAACAGTCTGCGCCCCCTGCCCAGCACGGAAGCCGGACTGGAAGGGATCGAAGGCCGATGTGTCCTCCAGGAAACCCTGAAGCTGCTCCAACACCACTCTCTCAATTACCTTCCCCAGAAACGTAAGATTCAAACGGGCGTAATTGGCCAGGATCTCCAGGATCTAACGATGGTCTTTTAAGAGTGGGCGACCACTGCCTCCTTCAACCCAATTCGAAAACTCCTGGCTCAAGGGAGCCATTGATGATATTCAACAGGTGGGTCGTAGCTCCGCCCGGCACGCTTTAATAAGCCAGGAGGGGCACGGATCCAGAGGACAGGTAGTAGGTCTAACAGCAGCCAGGGCCCTGTCGACAGCGGCTTCAGAGAGCAGGGAAAACTGGGCCAAACAAGGGCCAGAAGACGGCAAGGGAGCCTCCAGTTCACTCATTGTCTCGAAGGCGGAGGGAAGGTCCCATGGAGCGACGCGACTCTTGTTCGCTAAAAGCTCATAAATGCCTCACAGCTGATAGTCAATTGTTGATTTATAGAGCCCTCAGACAATGAGAGGTGAGTGACCGAATAATACGAAATAATTGTGCTGGGCGAGAGCTAGTAGATGCAAGAGAAGAGGAGAAGAATGCCCTTCGCTTCTTTGTTGCCATCTCATAGGCCTTCATAAACGCTCCTATAAGATGTTCGCTGCTCCATCACGAGACTTCCTCCACACTCGCTTCTAGTCCGCCTGAGCTCCCGTTTCATGCAGCGTAGCTCCTCAGTATACCAAGGAGCCAGCTTTGATCGGGGGCGCAGAAGGCGCCGGGGAGCAACAACCTCGATGGCATCGGAAAGGCGGGAGTTCCAGTCTTCCACCAGGCCATCAAGGGTGCCGGTAGGTTCAGGGTCCCGCAGAGCATTCAGGAAACCAATAGGATCCATAAGTCTCCGCGGGCGGGCATAAATCCGCCCGTCGCCTAGACAGGGATGTCGTGGCACGTCCATCCGGACCTTCAGGGCATAATGGTCAGACCATGGCACTCTGTCTGTAGAGGATATGACCATATCAATCCCCGTCCCAAAGACCAAGTCAAGCGTATGCCCAGCCTCATGAGTGGGGCCAGAACTTACCAAGGAGAGGCCCAGCGTCGCCATGGATGACACTAGGTCTGCAGCCGCCACACACGAGGCGGTGTCGACATGGACGTTGAAGTCCCCCAAGACAATAAGCCTGGGGAACCGCAACGCCCAGTCAGCCACCACCTCCAGCAGCCGCAGCAGGCTGTCCCCCGGTGCGCTAGGCGACCGGTACACCAGGAGGACTGCCAACCTCTCCGAGGCCATCCACTCCAGGCCAACACATTCAAGACCCGTGATCTCTGGGACCGGGACAGCCCTAAAGGGGATGGTATCACGAATGAACATTGCCACTCCACCCCCCCGGCCCTGTGTTCGTGACCGGTGGAGGCATGCGAAACCTGGTGGGGACACCTCGCCTAAGGCGGTGGGGACACCTCGCCTAAGGTGACGGTCTCCCCTTCTCGCACCCAGGTCTCGGTAATGCAAGCCATTATATAATTGTTCTGAAATATGTGGTGATTGTTACCGGTCAAAATATATATTTTATTTATTTATTTATTTATTTATTTATTTATTTATTTATTTATTTATTTCTCAGTCTTATAGACCGCCCAACCCCGAAGGGCTCTGGGCGGTGAACAACATAAAATAACAGTTACATAATAGACTGTAAATAATTTAAGTTAAAATGCAGCAATTAAGAACGACTAATAACACCAATGCCCGCAACAATCCCTGTTAAACTCTCCCAGAAGGGGAGAAAAAGAGTGGGCCCATAGATGGTAATGGGCCCAAAATGTAGGAGGAGGCGGGGGCACTTATATCAGCGGCTGGACACTCCAAAGGCCCGGTGGAACAACTCTGTCTTGCAGGCCCTGCGGAACTCACCAAGATCCCGCAGGGCCCGGACAGCTGGAGGAAGAGTGTTCCACCAGGCAGGGGCCAGGGCTGTAAAAGTCCTGGCCCACGTGGAGGCCAGCCGCATCATTGAGGGGCCAGGGACTACCAGCAAATTGGCCTCCGCTGAACGTAGAGGCCTAGTAGGGACATATGGGTTAATGCGGTCCTGAAGGTATGAGGGTCCCAGGCCGCGTAAGGCCTTAAAGGTAAGTACCCATACCTTGAAGATGGTCCGGAATTCAACCGGGAGCCAATGCAGGCGGCGCAGTATTGGTTGAATATGATCACGGAAGGCGCCCCCCGTGAGCAGCCGGGCTGCTGCATTTTGGACCAGTTGTAACCTCCGGATCAACAGCAAGGGCAGGCCCGCGTAGAGTGAGTTACAATAGTCCAGCCTGGAGGTGACCGTTGCATGGATCACAGTGGCCAGGTCTGTGTGGGAGAGGAAGGGAACCAGCCGCCGGGCCTGCCGAAGATGGAAGAACGCCACCCGGGTTATATGGGCCACCTGGGTCTCCATCGAAAGAGACGAATCCAGGTGGACCCCCAGGCTGCGAACTGAGGGGGCCGGCGCCAATGAGGCCCCCTCCCACACCGGCGGCTGGAAATTCTCACCCTCCCCCCCACGACCAAGCCAGAGGATCTCCGTCTTCGATGGATTAAGTTTTAACCTGCTCTGTTGCAACTAACCAGCAACCGCCCAAACAGTGCTGGAGAGCTGCAGGGGCTTATGACCACTCTCCATCAACAGAATGAGCTGAGTATCATCAGCTGCATTCGATGACAGATCAGCCCAAAGCTCCGCACTCAGCTGAGCAAGGGGTCGCATGTAGATATTAAATAACAGCGGGGACAGTAGCCCCTGAGGCACCCCACAATGAAGCGGGCGCCGCCGGGAGGCTTGGTCCCCACACCACACTTTGCTGACCTCCGATCCCGGAGGAACGAGGCAATCCATTGAAGCGACAGTGCCCCATACCCCGGAAGCTGCCAGGGCGGTGGGTCAAAAGATCGTGGTCGACCATATCAAACGCCAAGCGTTAGATCTAACAATACCAACAGCCGATCCGCCCTGGTCAAGCTTTCGCATACGGAGCGTGATCTGTGACGGGCGACGAGCGGTTCTCCGCCTCATGCGCCAGCACGGAAGCTGGACTGGAAGGGATTGAACGCCAACGCATCATCCAGGGAAACCCTGAAGCTGCTCTAACACCACTTCTCAATTACCTTCCCCAGAAACGAAAAGATTCGAGACGGGCGGTAATTGGCCAGATCGCCAGGATCTAAGGATGGTCTTTTTAAGAGTGGGTGGACCACTGCCTCCTTCAACCCACCGGGAAAGACTCCTTGCTCAAGGGAGTCATTGATGATCTTCAACAGGTGGGGTCGTAACTCCTCCCGGCAAAGCTTAACAAGCCAGGAGGGGCACGGATCCAGAGGACAAGTAGTAGGTCTAACAGCAGCCAAGGCCCTGTCAACAGCGGCTTCGGAGAGCAGGGAAAACTGGGCAAAACATGGGCCTGAAGACGGCAAGGGAGCCTCCAGTTCACTAATTGTAGATAAAGAGCGGGGAAGGTCCTGGCGGAGTGATGCGATTTTATCCGCAAAAAAGCTCATAAATGCCTCACAGCTAATAGTCAATTGAGAATTTGCAGAACCTTCCGATAAGGAGGTCAAAGACCGAATCACACGGAACAATTGTGCCGGGCGAGAGCTAGCAGATGCGAGAGAGGAGGAGAAGAAAGCCCTCTTCACCTCCTTCGTCGCCATCTCATAGGCTTTCATAAACGTCCTATAAGATGCTCGCGCCACTTCCAGACATTTAATTGTCACATGATCTTTCTTATGGCCTTTAGTATGGAACATTACCCCTAAATATTTATACATTTTAACTTGTTCTACCTGCTTAGAATTGATAAACCAAGGGTGGATCCTGTTGCTTTTAGAGCATGCTGTGATTTTAGACTTTTCATAATTAATTGATAGATGATTCACCTGGCAGTAACTTGTAAAAGTGGTGAGCGCTCTCTCAGTCCAACCAGGGTTCTAGGTAGGATTCCTGTACCATCTGCATATAGCAGAAGTGATAGATGTTGGTCAGCAAGCTTAGGTGGATAGTGTGTGATCTTATTCATAACTTCTACTAAATCATTGATGTAAAAGTTGAATAGTAAGGGGGCTAGAATGCAACCTTGTTTTACCCCTTTGTTATGTTTAATTGGCTCAGTTATAAAACCCTGAGGGTTGCACCTTACTTTTGCAACTGTATTCTTATATAGTGTTCTCATTAGGAAAAGCAATCTTCTATCAATATTGGATTCAGCTAATTTGGCCCACAACCTTTGTCTTGAAACTGAATCAAAGGCCATTTTAAAATCAATAAACGCTATATACAGCGAAGTAGTTGAAGCAGCAGAATCTCTGGCAATGAGGTTATCAAAAATGAAGCTATGGTTGGCACAGGAGCATTTCTTTTTGAAACATATTTGTTCCTTCACAAGACCTCCCTGGCTTTCCAGCCAATCTTCTAACTTCCAGAATGCATGAAGTCTGCTCATAATGCTTAGCAGGTTGATTGAGTGATAGTTTGATGGAAGATCTTTATTTCCTTCCTTGTAAATCGGCACTATTATAGATGTGCCCCAGTCATTTAGTATTTTACCTGATCTATCGATTGCTGTAAAATGGACCGCAAGAACAGGTGACCACTATTCCATATTTTTTTAGAAGGTCAGAATGTTGATGCCAGGGGCCTTTCCACTTTTCAGAGAACCAATAAGTTTTTCTATCTCATCCGGCATCACCAAGGGCCACCTAGGCAGGTTTTCGATGTCATCGTTTAGATTTGAAGGCGGTTCTTTGGAGGTGTAATTTGGGTTAAATAGTTTTACCAGATTGATACCTATTAGGATGAATGGTATCTATTAGTTTGTTAGTTGGACTATGGCACATTATGGAAGTTAACTTCCAAAATAAGGAGTTCTTATTATCTATTGATTCCTTTAATTGGCACTATGCTTTCACAGAGGCTTCTCCCCCTCCCCCTTTACAATTATTCTACATCTGTTTTTGAGAATGTTCAATTCCTGCAAGTCTTCCTCTTTATCATGGAGTCTGAAACTTCGATAGGCTTCATGATATGCTTTTTTGGCTTCCAGGCATTCTTGGTCAAATTGCTTTTTAGAGCACTGTTTAGGATCTTTTTGAGAGTTTATTTGGGACCTAGTCATGATCTCTCTGAGATCTTTTGTTAATTATTCTCAGTCTTCGAGGCAAATATTAATGCCATCTTGTTTTGTAATTTTCCAGGCTAAGGCTTCAGAGTCAGGAGAATTTAAAATGTTCTTGGTTAGTATTTCTAGTTCCACCTTGTCCAACACCTTTTATTTTTGTATTTAACGTCACTTATGTATCTATCAGTTATAAACTTGAAATTTGATATATTAAATTTCAGTTTAATGGGGATGTGATCACTGTCATAAAAGGAGCAGACTTCAAATTCCATTTTCAGGTTGATTACATTATCCAAGACTGTTATATAATCAATCAGACCTTTCCTATCACTAGCCAGAAATGTATATTCTGCAGGGTAATCTGTTGGGAGGGCGCCACTGAGTATATATCCTTTCATCATCTTCGCCACTTTTATGAGTTTGAAGCCAGCAATGTTTTGCTTTAAATCTTTAGAACACCTTTTGGATAGGAAGAATTTTGTTTCACTATATGTTGAGTGATCTTGTGTTGGGTTCTTGAAATTGCCAGTTCTGGCATTGAAATCATCTCCAATAATAACAGAGTAAGATTTAAACAAGTGGTGAATATAGGTTTCAAAACTACTCCACAATTAATCTAAATTATCTTTTAATTTTAGCAGGGGCAGGTATACATTTACAATGAGGTATGTATGCCGAATTTGTTGTATCAAGATTGACATAGCATACTGCCTGAAGGCTTCTAGTTCAACTACCTGCAATTTAATATTTGTGGCCATTATAATACACACACACACACCTTCGGCCATTATAATACACACACACACCTTTGGCCTTCCTTTTTTGGAACTTTCTGCTGGAATATCATAAGTTATATATCCTTCTAAGAAGGGCTTCTCTAAGCATTACGTTCCTTGGAGGAGTAGCACATTAAGAGTTGAGAAGAATTCACATGTATCCTTGTTGAGGTATCTGCTACTCCAGTCCACAACGTTCCAAGAAATAAGTGAAACTGGAAGGTCGGAGGAATTGATTTCAGAAGTAATCTTGCCTAGTCAGTCTCTGGTTATCAGATCAAGAGACCCTGTCCTTTCCAGAAATACACAGTTGTTACCTTCTGTGGGGATTGGCTGTGGGCTGGTTTGTGGATGGGTTGCTCGGTCCTTGTGCAATAAGTCTCCGTGGCAGATTGTACCCACAGTTGTAGCAGGCCATTATCCCAATTCAGCTAGTTCTTGTGCCCAGGTTTTGTCTTCATGTTGACCATTTTATCTTGAAGAGCTTTGGTCAGACGAGTGTCAATATCAATGTCTACCAGTAGAGGCTATGAAATATTCTGGCCAGCTGTTGTATGGATACGATCTTTGCCACTTGTGTTACTGAGGAAAGGTGATCCATTTTGATCACTTTTACAAGTATGTTTCCAGTAACACTAGGTTTAAGAGAAAACTGGTCCCCCTTGTTAGTGGAACTTGTTAGTGGAACTACTTAATAAAAGGCTCCTTGAGGTGTTACTTTCACTTACAACAACATTATCCCGCTCCATGAAGGTTGAATATTGACTCTTACTATCAAGTAGACTTTTCTTTAAAAGGGTCAATCTTTCCAGGATTTCCCTTTGTTCATGTTTCATGAGTTTCAAGAAGGAGTTCCTAAGATTATCTTCTATCCTTTAATTATCTGTTTCTGCGCTGTTTAAATGGGGGTTTGTTGAAGGAAGGTCTCTCCATTAACGTCCTTATTTAAGGAGTCTGCCTTTTTCTGCGAGGGTCAAACATGTTGCTTTCTTGGTTGTTATTAATGCTAACAAGGTGTCATTCTTGAACACCCTAGTTAAAAACTGACCTTTAGAAGCGTGGCAGGCCCTTGAGCATAACAAGACTGACAGCAAATACTCTGAATTAAAAGAGGATAACCATCTGAGCCTGAGGAGGGGAATTCAGTATTTCTACCTGTCTTAACTCCCTGGAATTAATATTCCTTTTTAAAAGAGTTCTTAAATGCCGCAATGCTGATTGCTTTGTATTTCAACTTGGAATGCACCCCCTGTAATTGCAGATTGTTAGACACACGGTTTCAGCTGATTAAATCAATTTAGTGTTAGTGGAAGCAAGCTGCGCAGAGAGGGGGCTAGTTTTATGTGGGAGTTAGAGGTTTAGAGGAACCCTTAAGTCTGTGGATTCAACAGCAACATTGTTGGAAACTCCACTTGAGATGGCATGCCCTTTATCCATCTCTTTTGTCTGCAGCTGCAGTTTCTTAGCTAAGAAGGCTATTTGTTCTTTAATTTGTCCGATTCCACTGTAGGCTGAATGTAGTTCCTTTCAAATAAACTCTACTGTTGTACCAGTTAGTTGAAGTATGTTAAGGATTTCATTGGACCTATGGTAGGGTTCTTTCACTTGCTCTTCTGTGGCTGTAGTTGGAGAATGGTGGTTGTGTGAGTGCTGCTGTAACAGATGATCATCACTATGCTTAACAGCCACAGACATCCTGTCTGTAGCTCAGGGACGTAGGTATAGATTTTTTTATGGGGGAGGGGTTTTGGGGGTGGGGCCACCCCCCACCCCCAGGGCATTGCCATGCCTCCCCAAGCCCCGCCCCTGGCCTAGCACTTATGAAAACAGCTCTCCGAGACCAGGGAGGGCAGACCCCCCTCCCCTGTCCCCCCCAGCTGGGCTCCCAGCTGGCAGCCATCAGTTCCTTCTGCCCTCCCCCCCTGGGCATGGAGGGAAAATGGAGCCTGGTGCAAAATTTGAGCCCCCCCCCCCAGGCAGCTGCTGTGATGCTGGAATCCATCTTCAAAAAGCATCACTCTCAATGGTGTTTAAACTAGAGAGCCCAAATTCTCCTTTTAAATCCACCTTAAAGGGAGAATCTGGGGTCCCTAGTTAAACAACATTGAAAGTGATGCTGTTTTGGGGTGAATTATCCCCCACCCTGAAACAGCATCACTTTCAATGTGGCATAGTGGTTAAGAGCAGGTGCATTCTAATCTGGAGGGCCCGGGTTTGATTCCCTGCTCTGCCACTTGAGCTGTGAAGGCTTATTTGGGGAATTCAGATTAGCCTGTGCACTCCCACACACACCAGCTGGGTGACCTTGGGCTAGTCATAGCTTTTCGGAGCTCTCTCAGCCCCACCCACCTCACAGGGTGTTTGATGTGAGGGAGGAAGGGCAAGGAGATTGTAAGCCCCTTTGAGTCTCCTACAGGAGAGAAAGGGGGGATCTAAATCCAAACTCTTCTTCTTCTTCTAAACTAAGGACCTCAGATTCTCCCTTTAAATCCTTGCTGAAGGGGGTGGATTTAAAAGGAGAATCTGGGGAAATTTGGGGGGTGCCTGCTGTCAGGGGTGCAATTGTTAAGCTAGAAGAACTAACCTTCAGAGTATCGTTAGGAGACTCTCCTAATGATAGCACCCAGGTTTGGTGAAGTTTGGTTCAGGGTGTCTAAAGTTATGGACCCTCAAAGATGTAGCCCCCATCTCCTATTAGCTCCCATTGGAAACAATGGGGGATGGGGGCACCCCCTTTGGGAGTCCATAGCTTTGGACTCCCTGGACCAAACTTCACAAAGCCTGGGTGGTATCAGTAAGAGACTCTCCTGATGTTACCTCCCTAGTTTGGTGAAGTTTGGTTTAGGGTGTCCAAAGTTATGGACCGTCAAAAGTGGAGCCCCCATCTTCTATTGGCTCCCATTGGAAACAATGGAGGATGGGGCACCCCCTTTGGGAGTCCATAACTTTGGACCCCCTGAGCCAAACCTCACCAATCCTGGGTAGTATCATCAGGAGAGTCCCCCAAACAATCCCTGAAAGTTTGGTGCTGCTAGCCCAAATAATGTGCCCCCTGCAGGCCAAAAATAAAAAAAACCACTAAACGTGTTTTGAAAACCCACAAACGGAGGGGCGGAGCTTCGGACAGGAATGGGAGGGTTTTGAATCTGAGAACCCACCCCCTTACCTACGTCCTTGCTGTAGCTTTTAGAGCTCTCTTTAGAGCAATTCGCTAATACTTCAAAACGGTTGGCTACAGGCAGTTGAAACTGAAAGAAGTCTGTCATTTTTGACTATTTAGGAGAAGGTAAAATGAACTCCTCATTTTCTCTCTGCTGCTTCCCACCTCCCATTAGAAAGCAGGCTGAGGGAGCGGTCAATGTACTCAGCAGTTAAGTTGCAGTCAATTAGAAAATTTTGTAGTTGGGAAGCAAAGAAACTCCAACAAAAACTCAAAACAGCAGATAACAGAGTCTCTAATCATTTAGGTTGCAATTTTTTTTCAATTCAATTTTATTACGGTCCAAGACCAGTAAATACAATAGAAGAATACCACAGTATGTCCATATCCTATTCACATAGTGTAAAATAATATAAGTAAAGTGAGATAAAATTTGATAAACCCACCCCTTCAAAGTTTAACATCGGTATCAAGTTACATAATATAAAAAGTGTAAAATAAATTACACAAAATAGAATAAAATGAATAATTTCTAATTCCACCCCTTATTTAAAACTTTGTCATTTAAAATTTTAGGTTGACATCCATAAATGAGATTTCTTTCTATCTTATTGTCTCAATAGTTCTCTCTTGGCTTGATAACAGATCTTAAGCATATAGGCTGAATAGCTTCCTATGTTTCTTTATATGAGGAATTGTACTTGAGCTATCAGTAGTAATTATTTAAAATCTGTAACAATTGTGACATATACCTTTCCATTTATGTATCTTAATAATAAAGGCACTAAATTTGGCAACTGTTCTGGTCCAGCTTGGATTGTTGCCTTCTAAAAGCTTCCTTATGCACATCCTATTTTATTTAATGTGGGGTCCGGAAGTTTAGATCTCCTTTCTTTGAAGAGTAGAAAGTGAAGAAGAGTATGGGCTACAGTGTCCATTTCAGCTAGTTCACATGAGCAGATTCTTTCTTCTTTAGGGATATTCCTGTATCTGCCCTCCAAAAGCGCTGATGGCAATGAAGCGCATCTCACTAACGCAAATGATTTTCTTAGAGTTTGTTTTTCAGTATTAAATAGATATGGAGCTGGGAGTTGTATCTACATGATGCTGAAAGTATGAAGCTGGGATGATCATTCAGATCATGCTATCTACCCATATCTTGTATTCTTTGTTTGAGTATCTGTTTTGCAGTAATTGTATTTTGCTGTATTATTGTGTCTAGTGATAATCCCATTTTGATGGCTTCTCACTTAACTGCACACTTTCCTCTGGGTTGAAAAGAATCATTGATAATAAGTGGCCAGAGATCTTTTTCGTTGCTGTGGGCCTTTAGCCAAAGATAAGCTGTTTGTAGAAAAAATTCTATTTTTGATTCTCATTTGTCCTGTCTCCAATTATAAAAAAAGCATTAGTAACTCCTGGAAAATGGCTCTTAAAAATTCTGTTTGGATTCTTTCCAGGATTTTTATATTTGCTTTTGAGGAATTAGAGTAAACTCAAAAGTAAGTTGGGGTAATATCTTTGCCTGATACAATTTACATGCAGCTGGTAGGTAGAAACCTCCCTTTGATTGAAAAACTTTTAGTACAGCATGTGAGGTTCTCTCAGCCTGATCTACAAGTAATGTTAGATGTTCTCCATTTGAGCCTGAGGACTGTAATACTACTCCAAGATATTTAAAATTGTTGACTTGTTCAATTTTATTTCTTTTTATTGTCCAGGTCTTT